>NC_080451.1:7755972-8104523 GCF_028018845.1 Melospiza georgiana
TCCTGCAACTGAAAACCTGAATGCTGACACTGAGGGAAAAACCAAAAAGCCACAAGCTGGCCCAGCAGGCTACTGTCTGTACCCAGGGTCACACCAAACAGCACGTGCTGGAAGGAAGCAGGAGCAGCGAGGACTTGGCAGCGCCTGAAGCACAACGCCTGCACAAGTGATTGTGCTGATGCCAGATCTGCTCCTTTTGGAGCTTTCCAGCCACTGCTGAGAGGACAGCACGTGTTGCAATGCTGGAGCTGGCAAAGGCAGTGCTGAGCACAGCTAGTGGCCACTGGCCACCTTAAAGCACCAGCACCACGCGACTGACCCCAGCCAATGTTTAGCAGCATGAGCAGTAAACTAACAAATCTACTGAGCTCCCAAAACTGCAGCAAATATTGAAAAGCCTCCCTGTTCCACATTTCACCGGGCCTTGTGGGTGCTGTAGCCACCACTGCTCTGTGCTGGCTGGGTGCCAGGGCCCCAAGCAGGGAGCAGAGGAATAAGGAATGGCAACATGACCTGGCTCTGGGGAGCCAGCACTCCTGTAGGGACACGGGTCCTGCCAGCACTGGCTGTTCTCCAGTTTTACAGACTCAAAGCTTTCCAGATTGATGATGAAGAATTTTGAAACCCAAAGAGTATAAGAGATTTACATCCAAGTTTATGGAAATAGCTGAAAAATATATCAACAGCCTTCACATACACGTATGCAGAAAAACAACCAACAAAACTATCAAATCCCCCAAAATATGGATTGACAACAACAGAAACTTGCTAATTACTATTTTTGGTACCCTTAGATTCTCATCTCTGATGCTAATAAACTAAAAATTATATAACAATGGATTTGAACTGCAGGACAGTTTATACAAGTTAAGACCATTCCAAAAAAGTCAATCAGTGTTTCAGAGTATATTCAGCAGATATTTTGAACACAGGCAGAGCAAAGATCTCTGTCCATGACAGGCTCTTGTCATATCAGGCTGGAAGGCTCCAAGCAGACTAAGAGCTCTGGTTGGCCAAATGGCACAAACACCTGAACAACAGGTAATTCCTACCTGATTGCTGTTTTGAAAACAACATTTCCAGCAGAAACTGTTATAAACATATATATATATATATATATATATATATATATACCCATTAACATAGTACTGACAAGATCCTCTGCTTGCCCCAGAAACACCCTGGGTCCTGGAGAGAGACAAGAGGCAGGGGCAACAGGCAGATAAATCATCACTGCAAACCTGGAAAACTTGCAAGGAGAACATTTGCTTCTGACTTTTGGGGGATTTAAGTTAGCCTGCACAAACAAGCATGAAAATATCCCAAGCAGAGCTACATGACTAATGAAGATTTTCTTTCTCCCCATCAGTTGCCTCAGCCATTTCTGCTGCCACTGGATGAACATAACAAGGCCTTTCTACTGCATGGTGCTCTGCAGGTACGACTAAATCTGCCTCTTCCCTCCCCAAGTGCCCAGGTAGACTATCACACCTCCATCACAGAGAGAATTTCACAGAATCAAAGAGCCAATAAGAAGTGTTTCCTCTGGGCATCTCAACAGCATTATCACAAAATGCAGTAAAAGCACCAGAGTGGCAGAGAGCGATTCAGCCCTGTCGGTGGCACCTGTGTGTAGAACACTCCCACACTGCAGCCTGTGCAATGCCTGGGCCCTGGCCACAGCAGGACAGCCCACGGCTGGCTGACCAACCCTCTGAGCATCACACTGCCTGCAAATGGACTGGCCCAGTGCAGTCTCATTCCTGGTTTTGCCCTCAGAACAACCACGGCAGCAGAGGTGTTGTGGAGTAACTGCTGCCCCTGCCAGGGCACACATGCAGGGACAGGGTGGGCAGGATGAGCTGTGTGGGTTGGAGATACATCATGATACAACTTTGGGGAAAACCCGAGCAAAGAGAGAGCAGGTCAGGAGTGAGAGGCGGCACCGGGACTTCATGCAAAACAGAGGAGGAGGGAATTCAGAACACTGAGCTCTGGTTTGAGGGGGTGTGCCGTGTGCCTCGTGAGGAAAGGTACCCCACAAAGTCCCACAGGCTCTGAAATGCACTCAATTAGCTGTTCCTTTTACCTTTTTGTTCTACCCAGCATTTCTTCAAGAGCACTGTCATCTCTGGCTTTGGCATCCTACTCATCATCTATGAATTCATGTTGCCGTTTCCTCCCTGAAAGGAAAAATCCCATAGTCAGTCATTTGCTACACAGAGGAAAGGACAAATCTGACAGCATTTTTGCCACTGTTAAAGTTCAAAGATCACCTTGCTTCTTGAGCAGACAACACTGCAAGGTGTGCTCTGGGCTATGGTGTCATTCAGCCATGATCAATCAGTGTCTGTTCACCCCAGAAACTTACCCCAAATTTACCTGTAAGCAGCTGAAACACTGTCAGTGCCTCAGCTCTGTCTGGAGAGAAGGAGCAGGGCAATGACTCCCTCAGACTAAAAAAATTCCCACAACAACAAGAGAGACTTGTGCCAGGCAAATATCTTTATTTTACTTTAAAACATTCTGAAAGTGTTAATCTGTATGAAAGAGAAGCAATACAAGACTGAGCAAGCATGTTTAATGTTAGGGAAGCCTTCACATCACATGAGCCAAATTAAAAATAAGACTAAACACAAGTGTACAAAGCAGAGACAAAAAAAAAAAGAGAAAAAAAAATCAATTTTCTCAAAGACATAACATAAGGGACTCCCACAGGGGCCGGCAAATTCTGGAAGGGAGAAGGAGATTATATTTTATGGGAAGAGATTCAATAAGCATTCTTTTCCCATAAAGCTAGTGATGGAGGATTGTCACTGCTCCATAGACAGCCCGTGCACATTTCAGGACAACAGTAACAGGAAATCAATAGCACCTTTTATATGTGCAAAGACATTATCTCTCTGGACTCCTAATACTAACAAATGGGGCCAAGAAACACCTTTACTAGAATTCAGCAGTCAGCATTACTCTGGCTGAGAACAGAGGGCAGGATGCTGGTCTACACATTTATATTTTTAGATATTTTTTTAAAAACTAACTGTGCTCAGAGCATCACCCTCGAGTGGTGCCCAGGAGCCCCTGGTGACAGTAGATCACAAGTGCAACGGTGCTGAGCCCTGGTGCTGTCACCCCATCACAGCCATCCCCTCCAGCTGATGCTGCAGCCATTACAGGCAGGAGCTTTGTCAGGGGGTAATTTGACAGCTTTGACAAGCTCGGCTGGATTTATGGCACTTTCTAGTTTTTCCCTCCATTGAGCTGTGATGGAACTAAAGTTAATATTACCAAACCCACCCTGTGAGGGGACAGGTTCCCAGGGCTGAGTCTGTGATAGCAGTCAGTGGGAGAATCTGCTACACTGGATCCCTCAGTGTCCCCTCTGCTATCTCTGGCTCTACCACCACTAGTGAGGCTACTCACAGCTTACTACAGAGCACTGAAGCAGCAGCCACAGTGTCACAGGTCTGACAAACCATGTCCAGCTAAACCTGAGCCCTGGGACTGCTTCTCTTGCTGCAGGGATTGTGCCCACACAGCACCACAAAGCTTCCACCTCCAAGTACCAATGTGGAAAGAGGAATGAATAATGAATATTGCACCCCAAGCCAAGCCTTGGCAAGTTGGTAAAGCACAAACAAGCACTTTTCTTTCTTTTCTTCCTTTTTCTTTTTCCCATCAAATTGCTTTTTGCCATAGATGTTACATTTCCCCTGTTATAATCCAGGGTTTCAAAGAGCTCTCTCTACATCCTTAGAAAGCACAGTTCATATTTAGCTCCCTAAACTCGTATTTCTCTCTTCCTATATTTCCCTGCCAAGATGTGACACCTGTGGAACGTTCCCAGAAAATTCCCCTGAATCATCTGTGATGCAAGGGAACAGCAGCCAGCGTTGGCAACAAGCAGCTGGGTCTTTCAGGAAAGCGTCAGATCAATCTGGTGAGGGGAAGGATCCCCAGCAACTCTGTCACTAATCATCCCCAAGGATCACAGAGCTCCCAAATCTGTTAGAAAAAGAGCATAATTATGACAGGACCAAAATCCATGGGAAATAGAGTTGCCATGGCAACTGGCATCCTCACAACTCTAATCTCCTTTGCGTTCTTGCACAGACTCAATGACTCCTAAACCACGTGGAGGAAAAAAAAAAAACCTGTCTAGCAGGTGGGTTCATTGAGGAAAAGCAGTGCTAGAGGTGCTTCCCTGCAGAACAGACCCATTTCCACATGGTTTCTCAGAAAGGAAGCCTTTGTGCACCTCTTGTTCCAAGCATTGCACCTCACTCACCAGGAGTGCAGAGGAACTGCTATAACATAATGAATATTTCCTTGTTAACTACCCTTGTATCAGAAAAAAAAAAAACTTATTTATTATTAAAACATTCCTGTTTTCAAATAAAAGTGACATGAAGATAAAATCCAAAGCAGACTAGCTGAGTTTTGAAATTGGAATGTGGTTCCCTGCACTGGTGTCGATGAGTGGTTTTCAAACACTCCTCTTTACAGACAGCAGTATCCAAAACCCACTCCAGCATCCCCACACACATATCAGATCCAGCCATTGGGCTTATTTTTCTTCCTGACAGCCTTATCACAGCATTAATACCCAATCTGTCTGTCCACCAGCATGCTTTAAAGGAGGTTTAGGTCCAAAGCTGGGCAGCCCTATTGCTAAAATCTCTGAGCTCTGCACATTTTGGGGCATTTCCCTTCCATTCCGGTACTGCTCGGGCCTGGGGAGTTCACCCACCATCAGTGAGGGCAGCACAGCGTGAACCCCAGGGTCCACTGGGGTTCTCAACGCCAAAAGCCAAAGCAGCGCTATTGATCCAAAGGAAACTGCTCCAGATCTGCCGGCGACAAACGAGCACACGCTCTGCCCACGGTGTGCCCTTGTCGTGGGTCTGACAGCGCTGAGCTCAGCTGGGCTCGCCTCCGGTGCCGCGCAGCTCTGCCCCGGGACCCTCCGCTGTACCGGGCTGCCCCGCTGCCCTCCGCCAGCCCCGCCGGAGGCGGGGACTCACGGAACAGCGACGGGATGGTGACAGCACGGCTTGGAAATATCCCTCTTGTTACCGGGGAGAGAGGCCTCGGGGCAGCGTCTGCACCGACACGTCCCGTCAATGACCGGAGTGAGCGACTGCGCTTTAGGCGGGTACCGAGGGCCCTGCGGCACCGAGACGGGCACCGGCAGAGGAACCGGGACGGGCACCGAGAGAAGAAGGGGGCATGGGCACCGGCAGAGGAACCGGGCACGGGCACCGGCAATCGCCCTCCCTCCCGCTGTCCCCCCGGAGCGGGGCGGACGGAGGCCCTGGGGCACCCACGACACCGCCACAGCCGCCGCTGGGGTACGGAGCGACCGCGCCGGCAAAGACGCGTCAGAGTGCCGGGGCGAAGAACCAGGAGGACGTGTCCGGAGCGGAGCGCGGCAGGGCAGGCAGGGCAGGCCGGTGCCCGTCGGTGCCGGTGCCGGTCCGCGCTCCCTCCCTGGCTCTCTCCGTCCCTCAGTCCCTCCCTCACTCACCCCTCGCCGCCTCCGCCGCCGCCGCCTCCCGGCTCGCGCGCCGCGCACACGCACGCGCACACGCCGGGGCCGCGCGGGCGCGGAGGGGAGCGGGCAGGACGGGGGCGGCGCCATCGCGCGTGCGCGGGCGGCCGGACCGCCGGGCCGCCAGGGGGCGCCGCAGCGCGCGGCGCGGGGTGAGAGGTCGGGACGATGGCGGCGGCCTTGGGCGAGGAGGCGCCGGACAACGAGGACTACTACGGGCTGCTGAACGTGCGCCGTGAGGTGCGGCCGCGGGGCCGCGCGGGGCCGCGCGGGGCCGGGCGGGGTGAGGCCAGACCCTCGTGTGCGCCCGGCGGGAGCGGCGCCCCTGCGGCGTGTCCTCCGCACGGGCCGGGCTGCTGCCGCTGCTGCTGGCGGCGGGGCGGGAGAGCTCGGGCCGGGCCGCGGGGCTCCCGGTTGGGTGAGTCGGGGGAGCGCCCGCTGAGGCCGGGAAATGCGGGGTTTGCTCCGAATTGCGGCGGTCTGGGCGCTGCCGGGGCGCTCCTGGTGCAGCTCCGCGCACGCCGCGCACACCCGCGTCCCCTGGGGCACGGCTGGGGAGGCTTCCCGAACCTCTCCAGTTTGGAAACAGCCAAGGATTTCTGCTAAACGTTTATCCCGCCAAAAAAAGGATCGAGAATCCTTGACTTCACTTTTAAGAATAGATGGGTATTTATTGGTGCGAGTTTGTTGCACTGGAACAGTTTGGAATTATTGGGAGATCACCGCTTTTTTTATGGTTATTATTAGGCAGATCTGCAAAGATCTGGATGTAGAAACTGTGCTGTAATATAGCTGTTATATATATATATATTTGTGTGTGTATAAATATGTATAAAAAGCCCATCCAGTCCATCAGCCTGGGTGTGGCCATTGTAGCTGGACAAGGCTCGTATTGAACCACCCCTGCTCCGTGCAATAGGATATCCAGACTTGGAAGCGATTCAGTCTGAGAGCTTGGAAGAATTCCCTTTGGAGCTCCTGGCAGCCCCTGAGCTGCAGGGACAGTCCCCTGTGCCTCGTGTGTAGGAATCGGCTGCATTCCCGAAGGAACAGCGTGTGATGGTCACGCTGTTTGCAGAACTCTCTGATGCTGAGCTCCTTTTTTAAAAGAAATCAAGCCCTTGTCTGGTTTAAAGCCGGCAAGGCCACGCTTGGACATTCCTTGGGAGCTTTCGTAATTCCCCTCCAAAACGTCAGCAGCGTGCAGAGGTTAAAACGGAGCTGGGAACCGCGCAGGGGTTGTGACTGCTGGGGAAAGTTTAATGGTTAACTTAGCCAGGTTCCAGAGCAGGACATTCAGGTTTTGTACAGCAGGGAGCTGGAAAGTGAATCAAAGGGGTCTGCAAGGGAGTAATTCCAACAGAGAGGAGTGGGTGCTTTGTTGAATATTGCTAATTATTTTCAGCAGTACTGTCCTGTAGTGGAAGTGGTGAGCAGCGTGTCTGGGTGCTGACACAGGGTGATGTGGCTTGGAGCTGCAGTGACCCCGTGGAGGCAGGATCCTGTGAGCAGGAATTGCTCTGTGTGTGTGTGAATGATTCATATTTCAGACATGTTAGCCTGCTAAAAACACGGTGCTGTGTTTGGGACCTTAAATGAGACCTTTCAATGTTGACCAGAATTTTGGTAATAAAAATGTAACTTACATGCTGTTATTTGTGACTGCATTTCCTGGCAGCCTAAAAACTATGTCAGGGTTTCTTTAGTGGTTTTGAAGAGGCTGTTGCTCATGGAATATTGAACCAATGACCCAAACTACTCAGTGATGATGAAATGCCCAATCTAACATTTTATTGAACATGGCATTTATGAAAAATGAACCTGCTCATTTCTATTATATAATCAATAGCACATTAAACCATTTATCATTAATTTGATTTAAAAATGCCATTTTGGGGCTATATGTTCCCCTGCCTTCCCAGTCGAGTTTAAATTTGATATCCGAGAAAGCACAAGGTAGTAAAAAGAAATAAGCTTAATTGTAGCTGTCCTTTCTGTCTTGGGACCAGCAAATTTGGCAGCTCCCCTTTTGCTGTATCATTTCAAAACAATAACAAGGAACAATACAAATACAAATGTGCAGAAAAAACATTCTGAGCTGTCCTCAAATCCAGACGGATTCCTGGCGTTGTAACACGAGTGTGTTTTTGTGATGGAAACCCTCCTTTGCCACAAGTGGTGAAAAAGATGTCACTTCAAGAAATTACCTTTTAGGAACTTTATATCCCCAGTGAAAGCTAGGAACCTGTGTCAGCTTTGCTTCTCAAAGGGTGTCAACAGTAAATGAAATTTGTGTCTATAAATCCACTTCTGAGTGCCCCTCTCACTGACTGCACTGGGTCCTGACTGGGGCAGCCCCTGGGGACGGCCTGGACCATCAGGTCTTGGTTATTTTACTCTGGATGTTCCTCCTGGAATGGCTTCCTGTGCCCAGGAACTGGTTCTTGCCTGGACAGTTTGGGAACTGGATGGTTGGGCTCTTCCAAGCTCTGCCTGGGGGAAGTTCTTGTTGATTTTAGCAACTGCACTTCTGAAAAGTCGTTTGTTAAGCAATCTCCAAGGAATGGGCATGAACAGGAACTGCAATGCAAGGGATGTAGCAGGGTGAGGTGAGAGAGGGGAGATTACCAAGGCTCTCTGGAGTCCAAAAATAACACTGCTGGGAGAGGGTAATGGAAGGAGCAGGGGTTTTTCCCTATTGATTCTGAAAGAGCCATCCCTGTCCTTGGAAGGAGGCCAGGGTTGCAGTAAAGGACAAGGGCAGGTTCATTTGTGTGTGGTGACAGACTGTTCTCATGGTTACCTGTCTGTGGATTTGTGGGCAGATGAGGCACCTTCCTCCTTCACAGCACAACACAGACCCTGCTGGGGAGCACAGTGGGGAGCACAGGGCAGGTGCTGAGATGAGAGCAGAACCATGGCTTTACATTTCTTACCTTTACAGCTGTGCTTTTGGATAGTTACAATGTCCTCTTGAGGGTTAAGATTGAAATATGAGTAGAATTTGTTGTACATCTCTGGATTTATATATTTTTATCTGAGATGACTTTGCTTTTTCCTGCTCTTCTGATTTGGAGGGCAATACCTGTATTATACAGTTGTATTAGGCAACTAATAAACTATATACAATTATAACACCTGTATTATATAGTTGTGTTAGGCAACTAATAGAACTATATACAACTATAATACCTGTATTATATATGTATTAGGCAACTGATAAAACTATATACATCTATATACAACTATAGTACCTGTGTTATATAGTTGTATTAGGCAATTACCTAATACCTGTATTAGGTGGTTGCCTAATACAACTAGTCTGAACATGAGTGGTGGGGTTTTTACATAATTTTTTATACCTGATTATGTACTGATGAGGTGCCTTGTTGCACTACAGATAGCGTGGACAATCCTGGTGTGATAATTGAATATTTTATTAACGTACGTAGCGAACCAATAACCCGGTTTTGATTTTAGTCCAAATTGATGCAACGTAACAGCTGACAGACTTCCCTTCCAGGACTGATTTTGAGAGTGGCCTTTTGGCAGTGGCCTTGGCTGTCCTTGCTGATTGTTGGTGGTTTCCACAGGCCTCCCAGGAGGAGCTGAAGGCAGCGTACCGCCGGCTGTGCATGCTCTACCACCCCGACAAGCACCGCGACCCCGAGCTCAAGAGCCAGGCTGAGCGTCTCTTCAACCTTGTCCACCAAGCCTATGAAGGTCAGGGGGAGGCTGAGCTTTGTAGGGGGGGTTCTAGGAAAGCTGTGTCTTCATGCTTTTTGAAGGTATTTATTATTGCGAAGTAATAATTAAATTTGGTGATAATTACCAATGCTGTTTCCTGCTGCTGTACCATATAATGCCATATAAATGCTGCAGGGAATGAGATGTGGAGTGTCTGTCTTACCTCCTGCATGTTGTAAATGGTCTTCTCATCACTTCCCTTACTTCTGAAGACCTCTTCCATAGGAGAATAAAGGCTGAAAAGCTTCAAATAGAGATATCATTTAATATTGTATTGATGAACTGCTGCATCTCTGGGTTCTGTTCCCTGTCACCTGGCCGTGGTCTCTATTTCTAGCAAGTTCTTATATTTTGGTTTCAATTTGCAGTGCTTAGTGATCCACAGACCAGAGCCATCTATGACATATATGGGAGGAGAGGACTGGAGATGGAAGGCTGGGAGGTGAGAGAAATTGAGAACATTCTGGCCAGTGGCCTTGACTAAGCCCACCCTTATCTGCCATGGTTCTATCAGCTGCACTGACACCTGGCTGGTAATAAATGCCTCTTGGTTTGAAGGCATCCTTGGTTAGTTATTTCTGTCTGTCTCTGTCCCTGCTGGAACATCATGATGGATTTCCAGAGAACCCTTTGGTTTTGCACTTGACAAGAGAACAATAAACCTGACACTCAGAGTTCCCTGGAAGGATATTACCATGACAGGCAACATCTTTATCTGAGACAAATGTGTCATTATTGTCCATCTAGCCCCCTTTTTCATCCAAAACTTGTTTTTTTCAGCATCAACTAGCTTCTGAGTTTGAAATTACTTTTTTCTTCCTGGGCTTTTTGGGGTGGGTCAAGCTGGGTTTTTTTTATGTGTTTGGTTTAGTTTTGGTTGGGTTTTATGGGCTTGGAAACAGAACTTGTCCATTCATATCTGTCCAGCTCTGGAGTCCCTTGCTAGCCTCTGCCAGCCCTGGTTGATTGCACTATGCTGCTTGAAGCAGAATCCTGTGGTATTGGGCCAGGTCAGCACCAAGGTCAAACTTGGAGTCAGTTGCTAGAAATGTGGAGCAGATCCAGCATGTAACAGATGCTTTGAAAAACAGATTTTTTTAACTGCTTTTGGCAGACTTGATCTTATTTTGAAGAGCCAAATCCAATACTCTTTCTGTCCATTCCAAAACTGGGCCTATATAAAACCCTCATTCCCCGACCCATGTCAGGTAAGCAGCTGTGAACCAGCACAGCCTGAAATCACACAGCTCTTGTGGAATCAATTTACCTCAGCCCAGAGACATTCAGTTATTTTCATTTTTGTGTCCACACCTGGTAGAGCAGTTAATGGATCACTGAGGGTTACAGCTGCACTGCAGTGTCTTGTACTTGTGGTTGGACAGCTCTTTGCCCTGGTTTTGTCAAGGAAATGGAAACAACAAAACCATTTTCTGTTCTCTCAAGGCATGGGGTTTTCTCTCATGCTTGCCCTTTGATCTGGCCTGGTTCCAAACTCTGATTGTTGAAATTGGCTTTCAGCAGCTGGGGCAGTGTGTTAGTGCATCCTGCACCCAAGGCTCTGAACCCCAGCACTGCAATGCCCTGAGCAGCCTCTGTCTGATAATGGTTTGGTTTTCGTTGCTTTTTGAGCAGGTTGTGGAACGAAAGAGAACTGCAGCTGAAATCAGGGAAGAATTTGAGCGTCTGCAGAGGGAGAGGGAAGAGAGGAGACTGCAGCAGAGAACTAATCCAAAGGTAAGCAAAGACTTAATCCTGGTCTCAAGAGTGGGTCTGTAATTATCACCAGTGTGCAGGGGGTGCTGAGCCTAGGTGAGGGCCCAGAGGAAAGAGCCCCTCAGGTGTCTGCACTTGCTGCATGACTTCCTCTCCTTTGCATATGCAGTTTCTCTGCATAACATAGGGCAAACAGTTCATTTTTTGAACAATTCCTTACTGAATGTTCTTCTTCTCTTAGCAAAACATGTTGAGACAAAACACCTTTTTCAGCAATTTTCAGAAAATAGACCTAACACTGAAATATTTATGATTTCTTTCCAAGTTTACTAAATAATTGTAACTCGCTGCAGTTACCTGACAGGTTTTCCCCTTGGCATTGCTGCCGTGTCACAACAATGCAGGGAGCTGTTCAAATGCATCTTGAAACCAGCAACAAATCTGAAGCATCCCTAAGCCAGCTGGGCAGCAGCACAGTGAGCAAAGTCAATCTGAACAGGGTTAGTGCCTGGTTTTGGAAAGGGTGATCGTGTCCTCAGGGTGAGATTCATCCTGGATGCTGTTCCCATCTCAGTCTGTTTGAGCTGTGTCTGACTCACCTCAGCTCACCTTGGCTGGTCAGAGGTGCTCAGGAATCCATCCCATTGGGATGGACATGGCAATTGGCCAGAGTATCCATACCTCAGACTCGAGGTGTCTTTGCTGGCTCTTGGCTTGACGAATTTGTGAGGCAAACCTGGGGTTTGTCAGGATGGTCCCTGACTGAAGTTTCAAAGCTTGTTGAATCACAAAAATCTTGGTTCTTATGCAATGACTAACATTATCCAAGAGCTGCATTTACTATTAACTAAATGAATTCATACATTAATGTAAAAGCACAGTGTCTTCTGAGTGGACAGATGTGGGATTGCAATGGTGCTTAGGACTGGATCTTAAGGAAAACATCCAGCTAAGCAGAGCTGTAATATTCTGAGACATTCACCTTGGCACCACCTTTGGATGTGCACTGCTCTTAGCAAAGCACTTGTGCTGTCCAGATCTGCAGGCTGTGGGTAGTTTATAGACACTAAGAACTGCTTTGTACTAGAAGGGTAAACAAGCATAAAGTGTTGTGTGAGTATCTGTTGGCAGCTTTATTCCAGGCAGGAAGGGATTTCTGTGTGCCACAAGCCAGGCAGGGCAAACTCTCCCTGCTGGAGGTGTGGGTGAGTGGGGTCACAGAGGTGTTTGCAGAGAGGGGCATGGTTATCTCCCACTCTGCTGCTCCCTGCTGCAGGAATGTGACATTTTCCCTGCCGTGGCTGCGAGCTGCACTGTGAGCCTGTGTCCTGGGATAAAATTAGCCATCTGGGTGTTTACAGCAATTGCAGGCTGGCAGCTGATGGAAATGCCTCTCCAGGCAGTGTTCCCGTGGAATTGGGGAGCACAGCTGTGATCATTTCATACACGAGCACAAGTTATTTTAAAATTTCCAACGTTTTGTCGGTTCTATAAAACAGTTTCACAAAAATAAAGCATTTTAACCAGAAATGTTGAGCAATAACCAGATGTAGGCAATTTGGAGGGTTGAAATTGAGTCTCCTATTTGCTTTTAGAGCTTTGTTTTTGCTTTCAAAGATGTGCAGAAGGGTTGAAAAGTTCATTACTAGGTTTAAGAAGAACCACTTCCTGTTAGGAGAAATTAAATCCAGTTATTTTCCTGCTGTGGAAGGTCAATATGTAAGGAACACAAGTGCCTCAAGGCAAAGCCTGAGGTATCACTTTCCTGAAGGTAAATCCCTAGGTAAAAAGTAAGGAGGAAGTATATTTTCCTCTGGCACACCTGCAAATACCATCAGTGAAGCCTGTTACCTTTTCACAGGCTGGCAAATAAAGGTGATTTTAAAATTTAATCCCAGCTCTGATGTTCCATAGTGCCACTCCTGCTTCCTGCCCTGCTGAGCTGCTGCAGTGTGGGCAGCACTGACTCCTGAGCAGGAGTTCCAGCTCTCTCCTGCTGCCCTTCCTTTGGGGAGAGCTCCTCCATGCTCAGAGCAGGTGGGAGCTGGGAGCAGCAGCAAAATCCCCTCCATTATCCGGAGGCATAGGGGTGCTCTTGTTCTCTGGGAATATTTTTAACTTTGCCATCTGCTGCTTTTCCTGTGCTTGTGCCTGAACCAGTTTCCTTGCCAGGATCCACAGAGCTCCCAGGGTGACTTCACCTGCTTGGCAGGAGCTGGAGGGTCTGCCCAGGGTCCACCTCTGACCTCAGGGGAAGGCAGAAGAGTTAGAGGGAGACACTCCTTTCCTCTGAGCAGATCTTGTGGATTTTCATGGAGAGGTTCAGGTGTTTTCCTTTTTTTCCTTGGGAGGGATATTTGCTGTACAACTCATACATGGGAAAAAGGAAATCTTAGCATTTTGAATGTGTTTTAGAGAAAAGAGGTGCAATGAATTTCAGGAATGCATGTGGATCTTGGTGCATCTTTCCAAAGGGTGCAGCATTGTGGCACCAGTAAGCCAAGTACAGCAAGATTGTCTCCAAGTGGGTGTTTGCTAGCACAGGACTGAGCCCTCACAGGGTGGTTAGAGGTTTTCCATTGCTTCCCTCTTCTTTTGGCCTGGTTTCAAGGAACAGCATGGCACAGGAGAGGGCTGAAACTAGAGAAGCTGTAGGGTCTGGAGTCACTTGAAGGTGACTTTGCAGATGGTTCCTGAAAGTGCAGGAAGGGCAGAAGCTGGTTGTTGGTGCCACCACCATGCAGAACAATGGATGTAATTGCTCTGAAATTCACCAGCTGCCAAGGCTGGTTAGTAACCAGCTGGGGCACAGCCCCTGTTCCAGGATTCAGCTGGAAATAACCACACCTTTCAGTTTTAAAATATTTATCTAATTTTTGCTTCATGAGAAAATAAACACTGAGAAGAGGCTGGGAATCTCCACAGCAAATAGATAGCCTGGGAGCCCAGGCAGAGAAAAGGTTCCAGTCCTGTCAGACTCTGCAATTCTTCCATTATTTACAGACCAGCATTTTATTAGAGTGGAGCAATCAAGGAAAAAATGCTCCCTCAGACTGAAATAAGGATTTATTCCAGCCATGCTTGGCCTGAGTGTGGATGGGGTTTGTAGCTGCCCAGCTATTGAGTTCCATGTACAAACTGCTCCGAGTTCAGTCTGTGCTTGTGCACAGAGGGGGGTTTTTATTGCAATCCATATGTTTTATAGGAGCTGGGATGCTGTCAGATGGGTCCATAGGGAAGGCTTCCAAAGCCTCTTGAAGTTATATGACCCAGACAAGTACCTAATTGTGCTCTTTTCAAAGAAACACACTCCTGCAGTTAGTCTGAGGGAGCACAGCAGCAGGTAGCCAGGCTATTGTGCTGTGGCCTAGTTTTTTGTAGGAATAAGTTTTTCTATAGTCTGAGAAAGGAAATATTTACCACTTGCTAAGAGTATGTCTTTTTCAAGCCTTCCTTCTGATCACAAAATACAAACTAGAAGAAGAAATCAAAATATTTTGCTAACAAGGTCAATTGCAAGTGAATTGTACAGTTCAGTACTAAGTTGGTTCAGGTAACTCATAAGAAGGAGCCTGTAGAGGTTTTCTGTCCAAGTTCCATTGAGGAAAATCAATTTCTAGAATATGGTATTTCAGCTTTTAAATACTGACAGAGAACAGTCATTTGTGGGGAAAAAAGAAACCTGCTGTGTAAAGGTGTTCTACCTGCTTCTGTAATGTGTCACTATAGAAGAATTACCTCCTGGGATTGCAAGTTGAGTTTGTGCTGAAAAACTGCCTTTTCTCCAGTCTGTTTGATGATTTATATTGCTGTTTTGAAATATTGAAATCATTCACTTTTGTTTTGTGCATTAGGAAATGCATTTTAGAGAGGTAAAAGTAATTGCAGAGCAGTGGAAAGCTGCACAAAAATGTAATCATACCCAGGGATGGTTCTGTGCATGCCAGATGTTTGCTAATGCTGAATGCCTGTTTCCCTTGTCATCCCTCAGGGAACAATTAGTGTGGGAATAGATGCCACTGACCTGTTTGATCGCTATGATGAGGAGTATGAAGATGTGCCTGGGAGCAGCTTTCCCCAGATTGAGATCAACAAAATGCACATATCCCAGTCCATCGAGGTGAGGAGGGTGAACTCTGCCGTGCGAGCGGGGCGTGAGTGAGTGCAGAGCACAGAGCACAGAGCACTCTGCTCCTGCCTCTCAGCAGGGTTTGGGGGGGACAGCACAGGTGGGAAGAGGCAGCTTGGGGCCAGCAGAATGCTTGGTTGGCTCTAGAGCCTTTGGGCACCTGGTCCTGCCCTCCTGGCAGGGAGATGCTCAGTGCCCAGTTCTCACTGAATGGGATGTGTTCAGTGTATGGCACCCGGTCCTGAGCATGGGCATAAGGAAAAGGATGGGAAGCATTTCCTCTTGCAGAGAATTGTAGAAATTTAGTCTGCTGGAGAGATGAGAATGGTTTACAGCTCAAGGTCAGGTGGTACATTACAGGTGTCACAATTATCTGGTACTGTAAGAATTATCTGACTTTTTGCCATGCTTGATGTTGGACTACAGAACCATTTACACTCTGCAGTGGTGATTATGTCCTTGCAGAACATGCACTAAATGTGTGAACTGGGATCAGAGGTACTTGAAACAATATATTCCTTTTTCAGGCACCCCTGACTTCCACAGATACAGCAATACTGTCTGGAAACCTTTCCACCCAGAATGGGAATGGAGGGGGATCAATTAATCTTGCACTGAGACGAGTGACATCTGCCAAGGGATGGGGAGAGGTAAGAGTACCCCTGTTGTGCAATTTTATATTCAATCTATTACTTGATGTTCTATTTTTTGGGGAGCAGCTTTAGCTGTGGTTCATCTCTCATTTTCTATGTTCTGTAAAATGTAGAAAAATTAATTCTTCAAGGAATTTGAGACAAAGCCTTGTTTTTTCTTTTTTTTTGTCTCCATTTGGCAATTTGGACTTTACCTGTGCAGACAGAATTATTACCTGATGTCTCTTGTCTTTCTGATTGCTCTGTCTGAAGGCACAGTGCTGTGAGAAGGCCTTTTAGGGCAGTGTGATAGTTGGCCTTTGCTTCCAAAACTGCTTTGCTTGCATGGGAAGAAGTTATGGGGGAAATAGTTTGAGCCCCCCCAGCAGATCTGAGCAGCTGGAAGGTCCCACATTGCACCTGCAAGCTGGGCTGTGTTTGAGGTGCTCATGACATTGCTGGTACAGCTGGCACTGCCTGCGCCTTCCTTCTTGCACATGAGCTCCTGCTAGCCTGCTTCCTCAGCTTGGGAGAGTGGGAGTCTTCCTCTCAGTTGAGATTCACATACTGAAGGCTTTTGGTTTGCATCAGGGTTTTTGTGAGAGTTTTCTCCACGTTCCCAGGTGCCAGCAGCAATCACCTGTAGCTTTACAAAACAGGCTTTGTTTTACCCGTGAGCTCCGACTCAGTGAGACACCTTTTCTTCTTCTGAGTGCAAAGCTGAAGAGAAGGCAGGGTGCTGAAAGAGGTGGTAAATGTCACTCACATGTGTCAAACAGCTGTGATGAAAATGATGCTGGTGCCATACTTTGTCACTGTTGTAAAGGATGATTTCCTCTAACACTCTGGCACTGTGTATTCCAACAGTTGGAGTTTGGAGCTGGAGACCTTCATGGACCTCTCTTTGGGCTGAAGATATTTCGTAATCTTACCCCAAGATGGTAAATATTAGAAAAATGGTTTATATGCCACAATAAGAAGCTAAATTACTTGAGATCTCTTCCACATCAATTTTGGATTAGTTTTCTGTCCTACACAATAAGGTGTTTACACTTCAGACTTGAGGTCATACTTGTGTTGTCAAAATGCTTGCATTCTTTCTGGGTGTTGGTGCCCTCATTTTTCATATTTCCAGTTAAGGAGGGTCTGTGTTCCACATCCTTAGATTTGTACTTGATCTTGTCATGATTCATCATACTTGAGGCAGAGCAACAGAAGTTTGCTCTGGGAACAGAACAAGAAATGGGGAACTCTTTTGAGGCTTCCATGTGTGAGAGGGAGTTTCTGACAGCAAAACAGGAGATGAAAATAATGCCAAATTTGCCACCAGTGTCATATCTGTTCACAAATGAAGTCTCAGGTTGCAAAGGAGAATCCAAGGTAAGGCCTGTGATTGGAGCCACATGTCAGAGCATCATAGGAGCTCATGTAGGTTCCCTCTGTTTACATTTTCAGATGTAGTGCATCTGCCATTCCTCAGAGCCTGTACAGGATTCTTGTTCCCTGGGGAATGCTTTAGCACTGGTTTTTAGGATTACTGAATAGCAGGGCTGCTCTGTGCCAGCAGCCCAGTGTGCTGTTCTGCAGAGAGCAGGATGTTACCTGCACAGGGCAGGAAGGGGAAGGCTGGGTGCCTGGACACAGACAATAAAACAAGTGCTCTTCTGGACACTGCTGTGGTCAGGGCAGTCTGAATTAATTTTTACTTTTCCCTGAAAGCCTTGCAGGATGGTCTCTGGGCACTCAGTAAAAATTCCTGGGCAAGAAAGACTCTGAAGCCAGCTGGGAGCCTGTGGTTTTTTTTTTTTTCCCCTGACAAATTTTTCCTCATGTTTCTAGTTTCATCACCACAAACTGTGCCCTGCAGTTCTCATCGCGCGGGGTCCGCCCCGGCCTCACCACGGTCCTGGCCCGAAACCTGGACAAGAACACCATGGGCTACCTGCAGTGGAGGTGGGGCATCCAGTCAGCCATGAACACCAGCATTGTCCGGGACACCAAAAGCAGCCACCTCACCCTGGCAATGCAGGTGAGAGCCACAGGCAGCACAGGGATCCTGTGGGAGAGAGCAGCCTCACCTGCCTGGCCCAGCAGTGTTTTGCTCTCCGGAATTTGCTGTTTATTGCAGCCTGAGATACATGAAAAGTCTCTGTTTCAGCCCACACGTTTGAAGAATGAGTTGGAGTTCTTCAGTTCTCAGTCTCAAGAGTTGTTTATTGTATCTTATCTATAAATTTTTTTCTCCTGTCCAGCCAAGGTCTGCTCAGCAGGACAATTCGTGGTACACTGCCTGTCCCCAGGGCAGTGTTATCTCTTTATACTACAAACTAGATATAACAACTTTACAATTACTTTCCAATACCTATCACCTATGTCAGACAGTGAGTTTCTACTCTAAACCAATCCCAAAGTGCCAACATCACAGCAGAAGATGGAGGTAGAGAAGAAGAAGAAAAGCGGGACACACCCAAGTCCCTCCATCTTGTCCCCAAAACCCCCATTCTAAAAACCCCAAAATCTACTTTTGCACCTAGTGATAATTTTATTATTACACTACTTAAACTTCTGTGGCTTTCAGGCCTTCATACAAAGCTGGTAATTTGCTCCACGGGTCATAATCAAACCCCCAGGTGTTCTGGGCTGTGTGCCAGGGTCTCTGAGCCCCCTGGCAGGGGTTCTGGCACCTCTGGACACCCAGAGGGATGTGCTGAGTTCTGACATTTTGCCTTGGGATTACAGGTTAAGGAAGCAATTGGTGTATCTTGTGATAGACCTAAGATAAGTCACCAGCTGTTTGGCAGAGCAGAGCTCTTGGCATTGTCATAGGTGATGTGGGTCAGCTTACAGTAGGGTCAGGACAACATGGACAGCAGAATTTGTAAGTGGCAAGCACTGCTTTGTGTTCTGTGCTTCTGTTGAGAAAGGAAATTGGGGAGGCAGCAGTGGCCAAGGGTATGTTCTGATATGTTTGTGCCTCTTGTGTTTCAGCTGGGAATCCCCCATTCTTTCATGATGGTCAGTTACCAGCACAAGTTTCAGGATGAGGATCAAACACGAGTGAAAGGTTCTCTCAAGTAAGTGCTCAAGAGGGAATTCACATTGCTCACAGCCTGAGGACTCTGTCCTCTCCTGCTGCTGTAGGCCTGCAGGTTCCACACAAACCAAATGCTTCTGTGGCCCTTGGGAGCCTGCTTTTCACTCTTTAAATCTGGTAAATGCTGAAGTGAATGTCTTGAAGGCTTGGCCCTGTGTGCCTCTGCACTTCAGTGGAACTAATGATACTTGTGTATGATATCTCTGTATCATCCCCCATAAGAAAGCCAGAAGTTCTTGTTCACTACTTAGCAAGCTGGAAGTTCTCATCTCACCTTGGAGGTACAATGTGAATCTTCCAGAGGCCAACATCTGCTGCAAACAGATGCATTTCCATGCTTTACTTGTTTGGGAATTACAGGATTCAGTAAAGAGAAATTCAAGTGTCTTCTCTGTCTTAACAGTTCTTGGTTCTGTCATTCTAGGGTGGGTTTCTTTGGGACCATAGTGGAGTATGGAGCAGAGAGGAAGATCTCCAGGCACAGTGTTCTAGGAGCCACTGTCAGCGTTGGTGTTCCTCAAGGAGTGTCCTTGAAAATCAAGTCAGTTCAAGATCTCAACTCTTTATTACAGATGCTGACCATAACCTCCATGATTCTATTTCCAGTATTCAGGTGGGAAGGTGCCAGTCCCAGGTCAATACAGGTGTATTGATACATCACTGGGAGAGGGTGCAGCTGCCCTCAACCCTAATGCAAGCTGTAAGCCCATCATAAGCAGTGGGTGCTTTCCACTGGTGTGACTCAAAGCCTGGGCCAGCTCTGTGTGTGTGTGTGTGCATCAGAATATTCTGAAATGCAGCTTAAATTGATATTTGGAGCACTCTGGTAAGTGAATGGAAGATTTCTGAAGGTGTTAGTAGAGGTGGATTCCATGTGTATTGTGCTGTATACAAGTGAATGCTTGAATTAGGGAATTGTCATTGCCTAATGCAGGTGATTGTACCATTAACAAGGTGCAGTTCACAGAAGGACAGAGCTCATTAAGTGTCCCTGTGCTGTGTTGTACTTGAACTGGGGCCAGCTGCAGGTGGGGTGTGAAACTGCTGAAGGGCCTGAAGAATTCAGGCCCAAGGAAACTCATGTTTTCTAAAACGAATATTGTTACAGACATCAGAAAAATATTCATAAACACCTGCCCTGAAGGCCTATGCCAGTGTTATGAGCACAGGCCTTCTCTAGAAGCATTTGCTCTTCTTTCATGAGGATGTTCGTCCCTTTTTCAGTTGAAATTAATGACCAAGCAAATTCTCCTAAGATTAAAAAAAGAACTTTAGAATGGTCAGGTATATCACGAGCTACTGCTTCAAAGTCTGGCTCTGGCTGGTGTCAGCTGCCTTTTCTGCCGTTGGCTTTTTCACTTTATCATGCTTTTCACATTTTGAGCTCCTCATTCATCTCCCCTTGGTTCATCAGCAAGCACTGCTGCTAAGTGTGCTTCATCAGGCACATCCAGCTCTGCTTTTCCTCTTACCATCCCTCTGCTCTTCTTTGTTGCAGGCTGAATAGGGCCAGCCAGACCTACTTCTTCCCTGTCCATCTAACAGATCAGCTGCTTCCCAGTGCTGTGTTCTATGCCACCGTGGGACCTCTCGTTATCTACTTTGCCATGCACAGGCTGGTCATCAAACCCTACCTCAGGGCACAGAAGGAGAGGTGAGCTTGCACATTCCTCAGGAAGTTTTTTTGGGCTTATTTGTGTGAGTCTGAGGGGTGGGTAAGGAGACCCTGCCAGTTTCTGCCTGAATCCCAGCTCTGCCTTCCTTCTGCCAGGGAGCTGGAGAAGCAGCGGGAGAGCACAGCCAGTGACATCCTACAGAAGAAACAGGAGGCTGAAGCAGCAGTGAGTCTTTCTTGTAACTCAGTCCCCTTAGTGAAAGGAAACTCTTTTCACTCTGGACCGTTCTCCTTTGGCCACAGTGTGTGACCCTGTGTGATTTCTGCTCTGCCATTTGTGTCGTGACAGGTCCGGTTAATGCAGGAGTCAGTCCGAAGGATAATTGAAGCAGAGGAAGCCAGAATGGGTAAAAATTATAATATAATTTACTTGTTATATAAATTTGGAGAGAAGAAGGAACAATGCAAAGGTGTTGTTTCTTCATTCCCTCTCCTGATGAAGTGCAGCTTAATTGCTGCTGTGCCCATACTGGGGGAGCCCCATTATGACTCAGCTCCAGGTGCCTGAGCTTAGGAGGGATCACAGAATATTATCTTGGGACATGGTGTGAAGTGGATCAACAGACTGAAGACAACAGTCTGGAATTACCTCTTCCCCAGAGAGAGATGTGTCTATAAAAAGGTGCAAAAGTTGATGTCTGAAATTCAGCTTTCACTGATTTCTCCCTTACATGGTTTGCTCCTGGATCATAATGGGAATCTGGTCTCTTATGGTTACTAGCAGTTTTCCACAGAATCTTCCAAAGTGAACTGAAATCCACTTGGACTGTCACATCAGTGTGACACTGAGGTCCTGTCACTCCATTCTAGTGCTCAAGGTTACTAACAAACACCCAAGAAAAATGCTGTTCTTTGTTGGGAAGTGTGGGTCCAGGCTAGGAGAATTAGATCTCACTGAAAGCAAGACAAAATGCTGGGATGGTCTTTTTGTCAGTGGAAGCCTTCCATCACAGTTGTGATTTCCTGGGAAATGCAGGTCTGATTGTAGTGAATGCCTGGTATGGGAAGTTTGTTAACGACAACAGCAGGAAGAATGAGAAGGTGAAGGTTATAGATGTGACTGTGCCTCTGCAGTGCTTGGTGAAGGACTCTAAACTCATCCTTACAGAGGCCTCCAAGGTAAGTAAATGTTCTGTCAATGCCCAGATTCAGGGACTCAAATGTGTGGCCCAGAATTTTGTTTGAACCATGTGGTGTCCTGCCAGGGTATCTCTCCAGTGGCTCTGCATCAATTCACAGATGCCATTTACCTACCAAGTATTTATTACAAATTTCCAGGAACTTTTGTTTCTTGGGGCTTTCCCAGTGCCAGTGGGACAGTGAGTGCTACAGACCTTGAAATTTGCCAACCCCCTGGTTTACTTTTATGCACCAAAAACTTGTGTAAATGATTCCCCAGTGTCTTAACTTGCTGGCAGCAAAACTCCTTTTATTTTTTTTTTCCTTTATGATACGTTGTCCTTGGCAGTAATAAATGTTTTTGGCCAAGCTGGAGAGCCGTGAAAGTCCATTCCCTGATGCTCAGTCTGTCCTTCTCTGGTTCAAGGCTGGGCTGCCAGGCTTCTACGACCCCTGTGTGGGTGAGGAGAAGAGTTTGAAAGTGCTTTATCAGTTCCGAGGAGTTCTGCACCAGGTGATGTCAGCTGACAATGAGGCCCTTAGGATACCAAAGCAATGTGAGTAGCACAGACTGCCCAACATCTTCCTTGGGAAACCAGAAATGAACTGCTTCAGCTCTGTGGTGAGGCACACAGAACTGGGGTTCAGAACTGGAATGGGCTGATCATGGCTTGCCTCTGGAGTAAGGCCCAAAAGACCTCAGCAGCAGCTCTGCAGCTGTTTGTACCAGCTAGTCTGTTTCTCTAATCGTGGGTGGAAGCAGAGGCCTCCCACAGGTGCCAGTGTCCTTCTGTGCAGTTTGCAGCACTTGGTGGACATTTGGGGACTGAATTCGATGTATGAAGGCCTGAGTCAGATTTCTTCCTTGTCCCCATTTATCTGACCAAAATATTTTCCCTGCTGGAATAGCTCTGTGAAACTATTATCTGCTTGTGGCAACTTTTACTGGCACTCCTGTGGCTCTGGTGGGTTGGCTCAAGGGCACAGACCTCTGTTTGCTCTAGACCAGCTCCCTGCCCAGTGTGAGCAGCACATCCAACAGCTTCCAGAAGTGCATGGGAGGTTTATTTGAGTTGTGTCTAATTAGCAGCCAGAAGTGTTGCTACCTGTCCTTGGTACAGTTCCTTGTTCTCCCCGCAGCTCACAGGATCGATGCCGACGGCTAATCCGGGAACGCGCGTCCCCCACGGTACCTGGCTCCACAGAAACTGCAAAACCTCCCCCGGACGCTGCCAGTTTGAACAGAGACACTTTTATTTTTACTGTCTGTACAGCAGGAGGTGTCCTGCTGGTTCTGTTAGGGACGAAAGGACAGACCCTGCTGCTGCAGGCGGCTCCCAGGCAATATCTGAGTTGTGGCTCGGTACCCAATAAAGCAGCGTGACTCTGAGTGCACAGTGCTTTCTGCAGGGGCTCAGGGCCTCCTGCTCCCAGCTTCCTGCACTCACACTTCTCTCCTGGCACTCAGCAGGGATGAAGACCTGTTCTTCTCACTCCTCCACGTACTTCCTGGGGTAGGTAACACACCTTCTTCCTTCTCCTGAGGGGAATTTCAGTTCTCTGGCCACCTCCTGGAAATCCCCTGTGCAAATACTTCTGGAGAGAGGTCAGTGATTGTTTCAATCTCAAATCTGTGTTTGAAATGCACTTGTTAGGAAAAGTATGTGCTTAAATATGAATGAATTTGCCTTTTGAAGTAATATTGATCTCTTCAGCACCAATCTGTCCAGCTGCTCATTTCCAACACTGCTCTTCCAGACAAGGACACGGTGTATCATAGTTTTATTAATTCTTCTGCCACCCACAACCATGTATTGTCAAGGATTTCCAGAAAAAAGTGAGGGAGAAGGACAGCAATTAATTTCATTTGATTCTGATGCTGCAACTATCTCTTCCCATCTGATTTATTTCTAGTAAAAATAAATGTAGTTCATAAAGTAAGCCATACCAAAGTGAGGAGAGAGGCCAAATGGATTAAGAGCTGAAAATGTAACACTCATCTGCTCTTTCTGGAAAGCAGCAGTTACAGCATAGATCCATTGGCTTTATCTTGCCTAGAAGCCCTGGCAGGGATTTCCAGCAGAAGGGCAGTCCTGGGCTGGTGATACAGCAGCTGGAAACAGCACTTTGTAGAATCTGCTACACACTGGGTACATCAGCACATCTGAGGCTTTTGCAGAGAGACAAGGAATCGTGGTGGCTGTTCCTTGATCATAGTTTTGCTCTGGCTAAGTCCAGAGCAGCTTTCATTGCTCATGCGTGACAGCAGAGGGGAAAACATCCATGTCTTGGCAGTGCAGAGTTGCTTTCAACAACTCCTGCCATAACTCCTTTCCTGACATGGACCTGGCCCCTGTTCTGTGCAGCTGTGGTTCTCTGTGCTCAGGTCACTGCACCAGGAGAATGAGATTTCCAAAAGAAATGCTTTCCCCTGGAAAAAACAAGTTCATATTATGAAGGGGTGTTCATTTGTTTTTATTAAAACCAAAACTTTTCAGTTGTGACCAGTTCCTGGTGCAGGGCTTTATTTCACCTGTGGCCAGCGTTCTGTCAATCTCAAAGTAAATGTAAAATGTGCAATAAATTATATTCAGCTGAAAAGCAGCTCCCATTCCCTTTGCATCTGTAGGAAGTTCCTGAGATGAAACCCCTGGAAAGCAAGGGTTTGTAAACATAACAGCACTCTCTATCCCATCCAACTTATTGACCTCTGCTGGGTGGGACTGGGCAGAAATCTAAATCTCCTCCAGTTCCTTTTTGATGTCACTGTGTGAGGTGCATGGTCAGAAGTGAGGAGCCAGCCTGTAGGGACTAGGACATGGCACAAGAGCATCCCTCAGAGCCACATGCTCACTCAGTCTCCCCAGCCCCCTCCTCCTTTCTTCCTTGTTTTCTGTCAGTGCCACGTTTTGCCAAAACTGTAAGAACATCCCCACTGCAGAACCACAGCCTTCACCACCACATCCTTGCTGTGAGCAGCTGCCATTTTACAGCCACAACTCCCCTGGGACTTCTTTTTATGACTCTCTATAATTCAAAATTACCAACAGAATTAAAACAGAAGCTCTAAGCAAGCAGAACTGAGCTTCCAGCATGACCTAGTGCCATTTCCAAAAGGTTGAGCTGCCTTTTCAGTGTGCCAAGGTGTTCAGGCTGCTGCTTTGATGGCAGCACTGCCTGTGGGCTTGTGGCACATCCATGAGCTGCAGGGTGGTGTGGAGTCCTTGGTGTGCCTAGTGGTGGGGAGGGAAGGGTTTCTTTCACCAGAGAGGTCACAGGGGCTTGGTTTGGGTCTGGCCAAGCCTCCAGTCCTTGCAAGGGGGTGCAGTGCTGCCCCAGGGCTGTGTCTGAGGCTGCAGGGACCTGCTGCCAGGACCACTCTGACACCATTGGCATCCTGGGCCCTGTCCCCAGCTCAGTCCTTGCACCCTTCAGCAGCCCCTGGCACGTTCCCAGCAGTGTCCCTGCTGTCTGCAGCCACTCCAGCAGTGCCTCCCTGCCCAGCCCAGGGCTCCATCACCATGTCCCACACTCTAGCAAGGAGCAGCTGCTCCACAGAAAGGTGGGGGATCCCTGCCAGCTCTTCCTATCCCCACCTGAGTGTATTGTTTTGGGAAGAGCACTTCAAGTGTTAAGTCTTCCTGCTGCCTGGCACAACAGCTCACAAACCAATAAATCATAACAGCAGACTCCTGAGTTTGGAATATAACAAACTCATTGTTCATTTGTCTCACATGTAAGAAAAAAACATGGTTCATTAGAAGTTTTAATGAAAAAATAAAGTTCTGAATTAAACTATAATTATACATGGCTGAAAGTGATGAACTAAAAGAATGGAGATGTTACTTTTTTTATTTCTCTCTGCTGATATTGTAACGTGCTGGACACCATCCACTGGGATAAATCCAAAAAGGGGACAGAACAAGAGTCAGTCACATTGATTAGTGTTGAACCTCTGTGAAAAAGAGCCAGTTCACTTGACAGTGCACCATTTCTCCCATAAAAGCTTCAGGAACACAGTCCACAGAGGTCCAGTTGAACTGCAGACACGCTGTAAACACAAGAGATACAAATTTCAGACCAGGTCCAACCCTTGTGCAGTTGTGGCTGGGATCTTCCAAAGTATTTCTGGGGAAATGGCAGCACTGGAGAACTTTGGTTATTTTTCTGGCTGCAAAGGACAGTCAGGCAGCCATTGGGAGCGAGTCTTTGGCAAACTCCTTGGTGGTTCCACATAGCTTCTGAAGGCAGCACAGCACAGTCATGGTTGAGAGATTTCACAGAAGCTGGTTTTCTGAAACCCAGTCAGGTGTTACAGCTTGGTGGAACGAGATTTTTTCAAGAACCAGGAGAGAACAGCTGCATGTTGTGCACTTCTGCCGCCCTTTCCCACATCGTGGAGCCCCAGGGCGCTGTGGTACTGGGCTGCTGAGGCTTTGGCAGCCCTGGGGCCAATGTCTGAAGGAGGGTACTTGCCCCTGTGTGCTAGCAAGACCCTCAGTCATCACCAGGATGCATCTCGTGGTGAGCCAGTCCTCAGACAAGGCAGTGCTCCAATGCTGTGTGACTGCAGAGCTCCTGGGGTCGTGTTCCTGCTGGCACAGCTGGCCTGGCTCAGCTGCTGTGCCAGCCAATGCTTCTCTGAGCCTCTTCCTGGGCAGAGCACACTCTGTTCTTCAGGCAGAACTTCACAGACACACCTCGAAGCATCAACCCCATTTGTGTGATCCATGTGGATCTGTCTGGCCATTGAGGAACAATGCCAGCATCTCTCTGGCCTTGTGCATGAGCTGTGACTTCCCATCGTGGTCCTGAAGGGATTTCCCATGGGCTAAGGCCCAGGAGGTCCTGTCTGCAGTGCTGGCCAGGGCCTCAATGCTCTCCTGTCCACTCCAGACAGATCCTCATTGCACTTCATCCTGTAGCTGCATTGCCTGCATTTGATCTGTCATTGCTACCAACAGAATAAAGACTCTGGCTTTTTGGTTACAGTCCAGTTCCAAAAAACAAACAGCAAAAGCAAAAATCAACTCAGCTGTCATACTTGGATGGACATGATCAAATTCCAAACCAGACCTGCCAGGTTCTACATTTCCTTTGGCCCCTCTTACAGCCCATGTTTGAATTCTGGGCTGAGAAAAAGGAGAGTCATCTTCTTAAAACAGCACCATAGAGGTTAACGAAGGGACAGGAAATGGAGCAGTTTCCCCCCCATACACACATTTGAGCTGTTCATGCAAATAAATCACAAAAAACCACTGTAAGAAGAGACCTTCTAGGAAGGAATCTGATGCCACTGATCCCCCACGCTGCCTGTCCAGGAAAAGGGTTGCTCCTTCCTGCCAGGGCGCTGTCCCTTGGCACAGGAGGGAGCCCCGAGTCTTGTTTGCACTTGGATGATGCCAAATGACAGAACTCCCCTATGCTCAGGCCCGTGGAAGCAGCAGCAGATCACACAGAGGCCACAGCACTGAGGCTGACTCCTATGGAGTCTCAGGATACCTAAGATTGATCTATACGGACAAATGGGCAGGTATAATATCACACTGAATTTAAAACACAGGGCCATTTACTCTTCAGACTCTTCACACAGACTCCCTCCTCCTCCCCTCCCTCTTTGGGGAGGAGGACGAGTTTTCTAGCACAGAGAAGATTTGCAGTTTCCCAATGGGATGAGAAAACCTACTTGGCAAAGGTATAGTACATCACCCAGTCATCGTAACCAGACAAAACTCCACTGAGCTCAGGGAGCTCTGTCTGTCTGTCCGTCTGTCCCTCGAGAGTCTCTCGCCACAGTTCTGCCCAGTCGGCCGCTCCCAGCTCCGGCTGCCCGCGGCTCGGCGATTCCTCATTCCCGGGCCGCAGGCCGGCTGGGCAGCCCTCCTGCCTGAGCAGAGCAGTTCAGGGGAGCCCTCCCCGGCCTCGCAGCCGGCACCCACGGCTCTCCCACCAACACAGAGCACCAGCACGTGCCTCCCCCCTAGTCCAGAAAGCGCCTGCGCGAGCCCGTCCGGGAGCGGTTCGAGCGGCGAATGTCAAACTTGGAGTCCCGGCACTTCTGGCAGATGTAGATCTCTGGGACGTTCGACTTGCGGATTTTGGCGCACGAGAGGTGGATCCAAGTGTGGCACTCGTTGCACTCGATCATGGGCCGCCCAGCGAAAGGCTTCATGCAGAAGCAAGTGACCAGGTCCCACGAGTCGTCATCTGCAAAGACAAACGGCAAAGATAGGTTTTTAGCGGCTGATGACTCTCACACCAGGAATTTTCTCTCCTTTCATGCTAAATTAACTACCTGGGTTTCAAAGACAGGCACTTTGCTGCTTTTTCCAGGTCTCTCTTGCACGGGAAGAGACTCTCAGCAGTACACAGGAGGCCGTAATCGAGGAGATGCTGCTTCTATAAAGTTGCAGCTTTTCACTCAGTTTATTGCACAAAAGAGCCAACCCACCTCCCTTCCCCCCCAAAAACCCAACTGCTCCTGAATTCCACCCAGGCAGTGCTCCTCAAAATTATCCTCAGGCTACAAGTAAAGCACCACTACTTCCACCTGGCTAATCCTCCTGGACAGCCAGGCCACCTACCTGAATCCACCATGATGTCCTCGTCGTCACCAGTGCCATCCTCATCCCGAAACACCACCTGCTTGCCCTGCCGAATGACCGTTCGCTTGCCCACGCTCTGGATCTCCACCGTCTGCTCGGCCGTCACAGCGGGGTAGGAGACGCTGGACGGGGTGTCAGAGTCCCACACCGAGCAGTGCTCAGTCACAGACTGAGGGTCCCCCTCTGACGAGGGGCTCATCGGCGTCTCTGCGTAAGAGTCCTCTGCCTCCAGGTCCAGCAGCTTCTCCTCATAGTCCTCCTCTGCAGACACCTCTGTTTCCCTCCTTTTCAGCTTTTTCTTCTTCCTGATCTTATCGATTTGCTTTCTCTCTGGCAGGAAGTTGTTGGCCTTTGCCCGCTGGAACAGGGAACCATACGGTTTTGCCCGCTTAAGCTGACTAAAGTTCTTTCTGTTCTTGGTGGGCAGGGAGACAGAGGAGGGGGTGTCATTGAAGCGGGGATCCCAGCTATCGCTGTCAATCGTGCCTCCAGTACTGTTGGGAGGGCTGGGGCTGTTCCTCAGCGGCGTCTCCTGGAACACGTTCAGGTAACAGTTTGACTCAGAGCAGACTCGCATGCAGTACAAGGTGCTGTCCCTTGTCCCCCAGGGCACTCTGACCCATCTCTGAGATGCTGTGCCCTGTGCCCTAGAGTGGTGTCACCTGTCCCCAGGGGTGCTGTTCCCTGTCCCTGAGGGCTGAGCCCTTTCCCCTGGGTACTGTCCCCTGTCCCACAGCATGCTGAGCCTTGTCCCCTCAACCACTGTGCCCTATCCCCCGGGGAGCTGAGCCTTGTCCCAGAAGCACTGTGCCTTGTTCCCCAGAGTGCTGTACCCTAAACCGCTGTGCCCCGTCCCCGGGGGAACTGAGCCTGTCCCTGAGGCACTGTCCCCTGTCCCTGAGCCGCTGAGCCCTGAGGCACTGTCCTCTGTCCCCAGGTCTCTGAGCCCTGTCTCCCGAGGTGCTGCCGCTCCCGCTTTCCCCACACGCCACCCCCGGGTTTCTCCGGCCGCAGCTCCGGGGCCCGGGGAGCAGCAGGAGCGATGCCGGATCCGACGTTTTTCACCCCGCCCACGCCGGGCACCACCCGCCCCGTCCCCAGAGCCTCCAGCCGCCGCGGTTCCCCTTTTGTTCAGGCCCGGCGCGGGGCCGTGACCGCTGGAGCGGTCGGTCTGACAGACCGGCCCGGTGCCCCCCGTGCCCCCAGCCCGGTGCCCACCCCGTGCCCCCAGCCCGGTGGAACTCACCTCCTGCGGGTACGGGATGTAGCCGGCGTAGGCCAAGACGAAGGTGCAGAACTTATTGAAGTCCTCCACGGTGCGGTGCCGCCGGGAGCCGGGGGAGAAGTCCTGCGGGGGGCGGGGGTGAGCGGCGGCCGCGGGGCCGGGCCCGCCGGTGGGAGGAGGCGGCGCCGCTCCCGCCGCGCCCCGCCGCCCCCACAGCGGCGGAACCGGGCAGTGCCCCCCGCCCCCCCATCGCCCCCCGGTGTCGGTACCGGGCCCCCGGAGGGCACGGCGGAGGGCACGGCGGGCGGCGCCGCCGCCATTCCTCGCCCCGGCGGCACAAGATGGCCCCGGCCCCCCGCCCGCCCCGCGGCGGGGAACGGGCAGCGGGCACCGGCGGCCGGACAGGGCCGGGACGGACCAGACCGGGCTGGGCAGCGGGACAAGCACCCCCTCCCCTCCTGTTCCCTCCCCGCTTCTCCCTTCCCTGCCTTTTTCCCCCCCGGGACTCCGGCTCACCTCCGGGGCAAACGGCGAAGCGCAGGAGTCGGAGTCCATGTCCCGGCGCGGGCACGGGCGGGGCCGGGGCGGCGGCGGCGGCAGCCGGGCAGTGCCGACACCGCGAGCCGCTCGGTGCCGGCGGGAGGCGGCGAAGGGGCGGCCGCCCGCGCGGGGCCGCCGGGAGCCGTAGTCCGGGCGTGCGCAGTGCCGGGCGCGGGGCGCGCTGGGAGCGGCGGAGGGGCGGGGGCGGTGCCGGGAGCGGTGAACGGAGCGGGAAGCGGAGGAGAGCGGAGAGCGGATCGGTGAGTGCGCTCCGAGAGTGGCTCTTATCGGGGTGATTGTGGGCCCGGGCGGGAGAGGCCGGCCCTGGGCTCACCGCGGGGCCTGGCTGGTGGCGGTGGCAGGACGGGCAGGGCGCCGAAGCGTCTACGGCGAGCTGGACCCTCAACCCCGACCGGACCCTCCGCCCGCGCTAACGGCGGTACCCGAGCCGGACTCGGAGTGGAGCTCTCTCAGCGCTGTCTGCGCTCGGGACGGTCTTGTGTTCCCCCGGTACCACTGGGCGGCTCCTTCTGAGCGTCAGCCCAGGGCCAAGGACGCGGGGCTGGGCGCGGTAGCTGCGGGGCCCTGGGACCGGCCTGAGCGGGGCCGCGCTGCCAGCGCCGCCGCCTTACGCAACGGGCGCTCTCGGGAGATCCCGGTCGGGACGCGCTCCCCGAGCGCACCCGCCGCCTCCTTGCCTGATCTCCACCTCCCTCTCCCGCCCCGGGAATCGCTCGGGGGTCGGCCCGGCGGCTCCGCGCAGGGCGTGATCCAGGTGCTCTCCCGCAGGCACGGTATGGCGACAGGCACCGGCGGGACGGCAGCGGGAGCCTCAGCCGCGGCGGCGGCGGCGACGGGAGAACCGGCACACGCGGTGTCGCTGCTGCGGGGTCTGAGCGCGCTGCGGGCCGAGCGGAGCCTGCTGGACGTGACGGTGGTGGCCGGCGGGCGAGAGTTCGGGGCTCACCGCGCCGTTCTGGCCGCAGCCTCGGGATATTTCCGCGCCATGTTCGGCGGGGCCCTGCGCGAGTCGCGGGCCGAGCGTGTGCGGCTGCACGGCGTCGAGCCCGAGTGCCTGGGGCGGCTGCTCGACTTCGCCTACACCGGCCGCGTGGGGCGGCTGGGCCCCGACATCGCCGAGCGCCTGCTGCGCGCCGCCGACCTGCTGCAGTTCCCCGCCGTCAAGGAGGCGTGCGGTGCCTGGCTGGCGCGGCAGCTGGAGCCCGCTAACGCCCTGGACATGCAGGACTTCGCGGAGGCCTTCGCCTGCCCGGAGCTGGCGGCTGCCGCCCACCGCTTCGTGCTGCGGCACGTGGGCGAGCTGGGCGCCCAGCTGGAGCGGCTGCCGCTGCCGCGCCTCCTCTCCTACCTGCGGGACGATGGGCTCTGCATCCCCAAGGAGGAGGCCGCCTTTCAGCTGGCGCTGCGCTGGGTGCGCGCCGACCCCGCCACCCGTGCCCCGCTGCTGCCGCAGCTCCTGGCCCACGTCCGCCTGCCCTTCGTGCGCCGCTTCTACCTGCTGGCCCACGTGGAGAGCGAGCCGCTGGTGGCCCGCTGCCCTCCGTGCCTGCGCCTCCTGCGTGAGGCCCGCGACTTCCAGGCTGCCCGCCTCGACCGCCACGACCGCGGGCCCTGTGCCCGCATGCGGCCCCGGCCCTCCACTGGCCTCGCCGAGATCCTGGTCCTCGTCGGTGGCTGCGACCGTGACTGCGATGAGCTTGTCACCGTCGATTGCTACAACCCACGCACCGGCCACTGGCGCTACCTGGCCGAGTTCCCCGAGCACCTGGGAGGGGGCTACAGCGTCGCTGCGCTGGGCAACGACATCTATGTCACTGGTAAGGCATGCAGGGAATGAGGGGAAGCACCAGCGTGAGGGTTCTGTTGGAAATGTGTAGGTTGTAGCAGCGACACTTGGCTTTTCTGGGGTGGCAGGGAGTTTGGGACTTGGCTTGGGTGCCTGCAGCCTGCCAGCAGGCATGGAGACTCCTGGAGTCGGTGCTGGATTTAGCAGCTGGTCTCAGTCCAGGAGCTATTTTGTCATGACTAATGCTGTTGAGCATGCTGGCAGAAGTCACAGATCTTGTAGTTAGAACTTTTTAACCGTCACTGAGGACAGGGGTGATGTAAGAAGGTTTTGACTTTCTCTCTTTGAAGAAGGTGTTCAGGTTCAGAGCCCCCTGAATCACATGCTTGAGGCAGAGGCATGTCAGAAAGCCCCAGGTTCCTTCGCCAGCCCCCATGAGTCACGGTACCTTCCCCTGCACAAATCCTGCCTCCTTGCTGGGGCTACAATTACTTCTGTCAAGGTGACACCAATATGTAAATTTGGCTGTTGAGCTGCATGCAGCTACCTCCTTTGAACTACATCTCTGTGACAGCTGTAACAAACTGAGGCCCAGCACACGCAGTGCTGTGGAACAGCGTGCCCTCGGTGTGCAGCACACACTGGCAGAGCTTTAAAGAGCAAGTCTTAATGCAGGTGAACAGAAAACTGTGTGTTCTCTAGTCATAAGCAGAAAACAAGGACCTGCTTTGAGGACAGGGTTGTAAAAATGACAGGCTACCACATGGATGCAGCATGTTTTTACAGAAACTCTTACATCCCGTGGGAGCTTCCTGGAGTGATCCCAGGCAGGTCAGTCCTGCTGGGAGCTGTGTGCAGGCTGCTGCCGGGGATTTTGGGTTGGTCTGGTGTGTGTCAGTGTGACAAAGGCAAGGCTGGGAGGTTCCCAAGCTGCCTTGGCAGCTTTTGGGCAGTGACAGAGCAGGGGCTGTAAAATGGGAGAGAAGTGGGTGTTAGAGGACAATGGTAGTGAAACATGGAAGACTCATTTTGAGTCACAGCTGGATAAGGACTAGGAATGACACGGGAGAAATCCTCCCTGGCCTGCTGGGAGTGAAGCAGTGCAAAACTTCCTTTAAAATCCTTGTGGCACACGTGCCAAGCCAAACCCTCTGCTCCGTCCCCTTTCCCTTTGTGGAGCCAGGCTCCTGACACGTGTCACCCTGTGCCACAGGGGGCTCGGACGGCTCCAGGCTGTACGACTGTGTCTGGAGGTACAATTCCAGCGTCAACGAGTGGACAGAGGTGTCGCCCATGCTGAAAGCCAGGGAATACCACAGCTCCACGGTCCTGGACGGGCTGCTCTACGTGGTTGCCTCTGACAGCACGGAGCGCTATGACCACACGCTGGACAGCTGGGAGGCCCTGCAGCCCATGCTCTATCCCATGGACAACTGCTCCACCACCTCCTGCCGAGGGAAGCTCTTCGCCATCGGCTCCCTGGCTGGCAAAGAGTCCATGGTCATGCAGTGCTATGACCCTGACAGTGATCTCTGGTCCCTTGTCAACTGTGGCCACCTGCCCCCCTGGTCCTTTGCCCCGAAGACCGTCACACTTAATGGCCTCATGTACTTCATACGGTGAGTAGTGTGAGCAATCACTTCCCTCCCTCCCCATGTCCCCATGAGGAGAGCCCACAGCTTCCCTGGGAAGGTGGATTTTGCAGGTTGGGACAGCACAGCAGTGCTTCCCCTGATGGTGCAGGGAGGGCTGTAACACCTCTTTCCTTGTGCTGGTGGGTCTCAAAGAGCTGCCCATAGACTTGTGTGAAAATGTCTGAGTGTAACCCAGGGCTGGGGAACAGACACGTGTAAATCCATCTGAAGTCAGCAGGGCTGCTTGGAAATTGGCTTCTCAGTTTCTTCAGCTCCTGGTTCAGCCCCCCTCGTTGCTATAAATAAGCACATAAGCTCCAAGAAAACGTTAAACTCTAGTGCAGGAGAGGACGTCTTCCGTCTCAGCAGAGATAAGAGGGCTGAAGATGAAGTGATTGGTCACTATTTTTAAGCACCTTTCCAAATTGGGACTTAATTACCCATCTGAAGCTGTCCTGGTGGCGCAAATACTTCAGTTATCCGCTTAATTAAAAATAAACGGGAAGGCATGCTAGGGCTGGAGCATTTCATCTCCCTGTGTTGACTCTGAGCAAACAGAGACTTCTGTGATGGCCCCCAGGCACTTCTCTTTTTTTAATCTCCTCTTGGCTTTGCATAAAGTAACAGCTTTGGCCCAAGACTTTTTATTTGATCCTTTTGGGTCCAGCCAAATGTCTTGCTGGCGGCTGTTCTGGTCAGCTGGTTTCAGTCTGTCCTGCCAGGGTGTTGCAGCTGCTCAGCTCTTTGTCACAACCTGATTCTATAGAATTTCTGTTTTCTTGCCCATTTTAAAATACTGATGATTGGCACTTCAGAATTTTCAGATCACTTTGCATCTGCAAAAGTCAGTGAGGAAATGATCAGGGTTAGGTGTTCTTCCCTCATTTCATGTGCTGTGTGAGCGTGGGCTGCTGCTCTGTGTGGAGCTGTGGGATAATCTTTGGAGGACGGAGGAGTGGGTTGCAAGTAAAAGTAGCAAATTGGTTTAATAGCTCAGGCTAAAGGCTCTGAGTGCTGGGACTAGTTTTATACCTGTAAATAAAGCACAGGAGTGAGGTTCAGGTGCTCTCTGCAGTTGCCCCAGAGCTGACCCAGAGTGGGGAGAGGAGCCCCTGGTCTGGCTGCTGACCCTGCCCAGAGCTGCCTTGCAGCATCTTGATCCCATCTGTACCAGGACTGTCTTGGAAGGACTGACAGCTCCTCTCCAGCTGCCCTGACCTTGTCCTGCACGCATTCTTGTGTCAGCAGTGCATGTCTCTGAGTCACAAACGTCCCTCACCTGTCACTGTCACCCTCCTGTCTGCGAGCAGGGTGGGTAAGAGAAGCCCTGGGGGATTATGTTGCCTTCCCAGCTCTTCTCTCCCCCTGCCCATCTAAATTTGGCTTTGATGAAGAACCCAAGCAGCGTTTCTAGAATGCAGAAGAGTAATTTTGTGTTCTCTTCCCCAGAGATGACTCGGCTGAAGTGGATGTTTACAATCCATCAAAGAACGAATGGGATAAAATCCCTGCCATGCTCCAGGTAGGACATTTTCCCACTTCCAGGATGTCTTAAGTGTTATAAATTAGTTTCATTTACCTTTGGAAAACTAAGAGCTTTTTAGAACCAGAAACCTTTGTGTGGAGCTGGTTTAAGTGTGTTGGAGTCACTGGGAAGAGAGTCCTGGATGTGATGGCATGTCTGGGTGTGCGGCCCAGTGGGCAGCACTGGTGCAGAGCCCAGCCATGAAGCTCCCTCAAAGAAACAGCTCTCAGATCCCACCACCCCCTTGCTGGATCAGGCAAACACCCCTGGTTTATTGTTGCATTGCAGGTTCATGTTGGGGGCAGCGTGGCTGTGCTCGGTGGGAAGCTCTATGTCTCAGGAGGCTACGACAACACCTTTGAACTCTCGGATGTGCTGGAAGCCTACGACCCTGAGACACGAACGTGGAGTGTCGTGGGCCAGCTCCCCGAGCCCATCTTCTGGCACGGCAGCGTCAGCATCTTCCGGCAGTTCATGCCAGAAACCACACAGGAGGACGACAGCATCACGCTGGACAACACCATCAGCTTGAGCAGGCAGAACCAAAACCTTCACAACCAGAACCTCAATGAGCTGCCTTAGCACAGGAAGCGGCTTGACAGAATCCCTCATGCGGAACCTGGGCTGCTTTGGGAGAAGGCTGAGGCAAACCAGTGCTTGGAAACAAACCCATGCTGTTCACAGAGGGAGCAAGAACTCTGGCTGTTGGATGTGATGCTGTGGGCCTGCAGGCAGCGAGGCCTCCACTGCTTCCCTCAGCCCTTCAGGGTGGGAGACGGCGCCGCGCTGCCCGCAGGGACCCGAGAGCTGATCCTGGGGAAAGCACTCGTGGTGAGCCACGCCACAGCACCGCTGCTTACAGACACCTTTCACTGGGAGCTCCTTCACCCTGTAAGGCTTCATTTGGCACCAAACTCCTTCCTTCCGTTCCTGTCTTGGGAGGGGTCTCTCTGGTAGGGCAGTGGTCTGGACACCCCCCCTGTATTCTGTGCCTCGGAGGGAGATAGGCTTCCCGTGCACGTGTTGGATTGAAAGGTAGTTATTTTAGGTTTTTTTTCTTCTTTTTATTTTGGTTTTGCAGTTTTATTTTGGCCTGTGTAAGATTTGCCTTTATACTTGCCCAAGTGCCCTGGCCAGTGGGCTCTGTTTATCTACCTTTGCTGAAGAGCAGCTGTGTGCAGTTTGCTTGTGGAATGTTTCTGGAAGAAAGCAAATGGCTGAACCTGAAGCATGGCTCCCTGAGAGCAAGTGCTGCACCTTCTGGAGAACCCTGAAGTGTGGCAGAAACTAAGGTGTGGCTGGATGCATTTGCTTTTTTGGTCTTTAAATTTTACCTAATAGAGGAAAAATTTGCATTTAAGCTGAATTCAGAGATGGAAACCCCGTGTACTCGATCTCTCTCCTCCAGGCTTACCCCTGGATCGAGGAGCATCCGAGCCCCATTTCCACAGCATCAGCATCTTCACAGCTTTACAGAAACGTGTTTTGCCTCAATGCTGTCTGATGCTGCTGCCCCCCTCAGCCACGGGGAGCCCGGGCTGTTCTCCAGCCTGGATCACTGACAGTGCCTTGGTGTGCCAGCAGGGCCCGGCTGCCCCGTGGTGTCACAGCCCTGGACAGAGCAGGGGGCACAGGGGCCCGCAGTTCGGGGCAGCTGCTGCTTTTTTTGGGAGCAATGGCCAATTCCTGACGGCGCCGCGGCTCCAGGCGTTTCTGCTGAGCTATAAATAACGCGGCCGTGCTCGCTGCTGGACCCCCAGTCCCACCCGCCGAGCAGCTACAGATCTGTATTTATTTTTTGTAGAATTCATTGTGTTGAATCCTCAAGTACAGTTGAACTCCATCCTTTGAAACAAAGGCATTTTACATTAGCAGATAATGTATTTTTATTCTCATAGTTTGTTTTTAAATTTACTTGCAGCAGTCAAGTTAAATAAAACTTGTTACACAATTCCGTTCTCTGTGAGGGGAAGGGAGCTGGAATGAGATTTTACTGGGAGTTTCTCATTCCAGATATGCTTAAATCGGAGCCTGTCTGTCTCCTTGGTGAGTAGAGGGAGAAAGGGGAGAGAGCACAGCTGCAGTTCTGGGGTGTGGGGGTACACACAGAGATCTCTGCCCACCCTGGCACCACTCAGGCCGTGGTTCTCACTCTCCCAGCAACCCTGGATTGGGTTATTTGGGACAGATTATGTCCCCAGACCTGAGCACAGGAACGCAGGCACTTTGTGCTGCTGGAGTGTGTTCTGTTCTGAGCAGACAAGACTCATGCCCTGCCTTTAATGGGGTAAGGAAAGAGCAACTGACAAAGGCTTAACAAAACAAAGGAGAAATAAGGCACCAGTTCAACAGAGGAGTTAAGGAATGGGCAGAGCCGCTCTCTGTGGGGGAAGGTGAGCTTTAATCACAGGCAGGGTGAGAGGGCTGGAGGAAAGGGGAGGGCAGCACTAGCTCCTCAGGCATCAGAAAGTGAGTCACAGTATGACACAGGGAGGTCAGTCCCATCCCACTGCACATCACACATGGACACTGACTGGAGCGACTGTTCTGAGACATTTCTTCATTTGACAATCACAACGTCATGGTGACTTTCTTTCCCTGCAGCCCGGGATAGGAGATTGGCAGAAAAGGAGGGGAGGAGGCTAAAAGAACAAGTGTGGCAGAAAGTGGCTCAGCTCAATGCTTTACTGTGTTTCAGTGGAAGGGGATGGGTGGCCACACTACGTCTCACAGTCTTCAGGAATCGTTGTGGTTATAATCAGTGATTGCTCAATCACGTCCGCAGGGGAGAAGTTCTCATTTGAGCAGAGTTTCTGTGCAGGGACCTCCTCAGGCAGCGACCCACGGGTCAGTGATTCCACAATCACCTCGGCTGAGCCCACCTCCAGCTCTGGTGGTGGCTGCAGCACCACCATCACATCCTTCTCGTCCTCGATGATCAGGTTCCGCAGCTTCCGCTGCCGAGGGTTATAGTTCTCCACTCGGTCGTGGATCTCCATGTGGCGCCTCAAGTGAGCCTGCAAAGGAAGGGGAATGTGGAGAGACCCAGTGTGGGCTGGCTCCCCAATGCAGCAGGGTTCCCTGGAGCTGGGGAAGGCCTCACCTGCCGTGTGAATTTGTATCCACACTCAATGCACTCAAACTTCCTCACTCCCTTGTGCCGGCGAACATGGACACGCAGCTGTTCTACCGCTGGGAAGGGAAACGAGAGCCTGTTGGCAGCAGCTCCATGTCATGGCAGCTCACAGCAATGCCAACCCACGCAGGGCAAGGAGGCAGCTCCTGCAGAGCCCCCACGTTACCTTTGAATGTCTTGCCACAGATGTGGCAGAAGTGGGGCCGCCCCTCCTGGTGCCGGCTGGCCACGTGCCTCAGCAGCGGCCCCTTCTCCGTGAAACGCTGCTCACAGAACTCGCAGCTGAACGGCCGCTCCCCCGTGTGCGTCCGGTTGTGCTTGTCCAGACTCGCTGCCGTTAACGGGGGGAGACAGGGAGAGTGGCTGCTCAGGAGCACAGCCCATGCACCCCCATCCCAGGGGCTGCCAGGCTGGCCGGGAAGGCAAGAGCAGCACAAACAGCCTACTCCAGCTAAGGGTCATGAGCAACACCAGCTTGTTCCCATTCTATGCCATGAGAGCAGAGCAGGTGACAGGAACATGCTTTTCTTAGTATCAGCCTGCACTCACAGGAGCTTGGCTTTGCCCCTGGGGAAGCTGCTGTCTGGGGTTCCTGGATGCTGGAGCCCTAACCCAGCCAGGGGTACCTTGTGTCCGGAAGGTCTTGCCGCAGAGGTGGCACTGGAAGGGCTTCTCGCCGGTGTGCGTGCGCAGGTGCATGTTGAGGTTGGCTTTCTGTGTGAAGGCGTGGTGGCAGAACTCACACACGTAGGGCCTCTCATTCCTGTGGGCAGAGAAGTGTCACTGGCACCTCTGCCAGCTTCAGCCCCTGTGGGTCTCAGCCCAGCACCTCTGTGAAGAGGGTGACTTTCAGCCCACCCCCAGGCCTGGGGACTGCAGCCAGGAGAGCTAAGGTGACATTAGAGAGGACACGGGTGACATTGTACCTGTGCTTGGCCTTGATGTGCATCTGGAGGCCGTTGCGGCTCGAGGCCCTGTGCCCACACTCCTCACACACAAACAGCTTCTCCCCACGGTGCTTGAAGGCCTCGTGCAGGCGCAGCTCTGTCCGGGACAGAAAGCACTTGGAGCAGGTTGAGCACTGCAAGGCCACAGGAGAGGAGGGTGTTAGGGTTGGGGTACACCCACCCCAGACCCACTCACACCCAGCCTTTCCCCAGCTGCTCCAGGGACCTCCCTGTGGAAGCCAAGGCAGCACCCCCAGCTCATGACACCCAGTAAGATGGGACAGCCCAACAGAGATGAAGTGCTGGTCAGTGCTTGGATCTGTGGGCTGCTCCTGCACCCAACAGAGCCCATTTCCAGTAGCTCTGTGCCCCACCCCTCACTGACAGAGCCAATGCTGTGCCATTCCTTAGACCAGGTCCACACTCAGGATCCCACCCTCCCCAAAACCTCCGGTCCCTACCGCATGGGGCTTGGGGGCACCGTGCAGCTTTATCATGTGGCTCTGCAGGTCCTTCTTCTGCATGAACTGCTGTGAGCACGAGGAGCACTGCGAGACAGGAGAATGGGGTCAGCTTCCAACTGCCAGGGAGCAGAACACAGATTCCTGGTACAGCCATGGGAAGCCTTTGGCTGTGGTGCTTCCCTGGATCACGTTTTGGTTCAGAGACAGGGAACAACCCTAAGTGGGCTGTCATGGACCAGAGAAGGGAACTGGTGCACTCAGCTCTTGATGGGCTGGGCTGCCCTAGAAGGGAAAGGCCTGTCCTTGCTCCGTGCCAGTGTTTATAGGGATGCTGGATTCATGCCCTGCTGACCTTGTATGGCATCTCCCCAGTGTGTGACACCATGTGCAGCCGCAGCTCCATCCGCCGCTTGAACACCTCTGGGCAGGCCGAGCACGTGAACACCTGTGAGAGATGGGGTGGTGTTGGCTTCCACAGGACCAGAGCCTCACCTGGAGCCCACAGCTCAGCCTCCTGCCCAGCACATGGCACTGGCACCCAGCTACAGCATTGAACCCACACCCACAGGAGCCAAATCTTTTACAGTACAGAGTCCCGGTGTGCTGAAACACAAGTGAGGGCTGTGCTGTGTATCAGGTGTGAGTCCCAGCCACAGGGGCCCTGGCTGTGGGGGTCCCAGCCATGGAACACGTGCCACACGGTGCTGGCAGGGTTCTGTTTGGAACTGGGACTGGCAAAAGGTTTCAACTCCCCTGCTGCACACTCCAGCCCAGCAGGGCAGCTCCTGGGCGTACCTGTTCCGATCGGTTCATGCAGTTCCTGGCTTCGTGTTCCAGGAGATTCTCTTTTCTAAAGTAACATTTGCCACACTTGGAACACTCAAATGGCTTCTCTCCAGTGTGTTTCCTTGGGGTATGCAAATACAGAATCCCATCACTGCCTGTCAACAGCATCTGCACAAACAGGCCCAGGAGGTCACAGGGAAGGGTGAGGTGGGTAATGCCCCCCACCCCAGCAGTGCTGCTATTCACAGCTGCCCAAAAGCTGCTCTTATGACACTTTTTAGTCCCCTCAACAGCACAGCTGTCAGTGCCCACTGTGCTCCACAGAACACCATTTCTGCAGGGCCAAGATTCTTCCCCAACACAAGTGAAGCAAAGATTGAGCTCTCACTGCAGGGCCATGCCCTGCACTCAGTGATCCACCCTGGAGCTCCTCACAGAGCCCAGCCGTGTGTCTCCAGCACTCCCCACCAGCCCAGGGCACTCTCAAAGCCCAGGAGAATTTGCCATTGCCCACCTGCAGCTGGAGCAGCCCCCAAGGAGCCCCTCACATGGCCTTCCTGAGCCACAGCTCAGGACAGTCACTGCAGCTCTGGGATGCTTTTCATTGACATATAACCCTCCCCCAGGCCAGAGCGACCCCAGGGGCAGAACAGACCCTCCTTGGCCACCCCGGGGGATGCCGAGGTGATGGGACAAGCTGGCAGAACCGAAGCCGCCCTTTCCCCCACCCCGGGAAGGGGCAGAGCCGTGGGGACAGCACGTCCCCCCGCGCGCAAGGGGAAGGAGAAGCCGGAGCGTTTACCTGTTGTGCACTTTAAGGTAATATTTGCTGAGGAACGTTTTATGACATGTGGGGCACTCGACCGGCACCGCTGTACCTTTTCTGCTCCCCGGCGCCTTTCCCGGAGCGGGGGGGCTCTTTTTGCTCCGCAGCACCTTCTCCTCGGGAGGGGGCTCGGCGTCGCCGTCCCCCCGCCCGCCGCCACCCACCGCCGCCTCCTCCGGGGCTGAGGGGGAGCCCTGCGAGGGAACAGCGGCGTCACCGCGCCGCCCCCGCCGGGCCCCGGCCCCGCCGTCCCCCTCCCGCTCCCCTCACGCACCGCCTGCCCGCCGGGCTGCGGGGCCGCCGCGGGCTCCGGGCGGGCGGTGGCGGCGACGGCGGCGGCGCGGCGGGGCCGCGGGCGGAAGGCGCGGCACAGCGCCACGGCGTCGGGCACGCCGAGCTGCTCGGCGGCCGCCAGCAGGCGGGCGCGGTTGTGCGCCGTGAGCGCCAGGCGCCCCGTGTAGAAGAAGTCGAGCAGCAGCTGGAAGGTGTCGGCGAGGCCGTCGGGCAGCGCCACGGGCCCGCCGGGGCCGCGCGCGCGGAAGAAGCGGGAGCAGCTGGCGAGCACCGGCCAGTGCGCGCGGAACTCGCGGCCGCCCACGCCGAGCGTCGCGTCGCAGAACTGCCCGGCTGCGCGCTGCCGGTTCAGCTCCCGCAGCACCCGCACGCTGTGCGCCGCCGCCGCCGCCATGGCCGCGCACCGGAGCCCGCCGGCATCCGCCACCGCCGGACGTGGCGTCAGCGGGCGCCGGCAGTGACGCCGTGAGGGCCGGGGCGGGCCGGGGCCAAGCGTCGGTCTCCGCGGCGGAGTAGGCGCGATGCGGGATGAGCCCCGCGGCTCAGGCGGCGGCCAGGCGGCGCGTGTACTCCTGGATGACCATCTGGAAGTGTTCGGCCGTGTTTTGGTGCGGCCGCAGCAGGATGACGAAGGCCCGCGGCACGAAGTACCCGCCCAGCAGCGCTGCGAGCGTGCCCAGCGTGCTGAGCACCCGCGCCACCGTCTCGGTCTGGCCGCGCAGCGCGCCCTGCGAGCAGAGCACGGCGGCCGAGCAGCCCAGGTGTAGCAGCAGGCTCACGGTGAGGCTCTTGGCCTCGTTGTAGGCGGCGGGAAGGTCGGTGCCCGCGTAGGTGAGCACGAAGCAGGCGGCGCTGAGCAGCAGCGTGTAGGCGGTGGTGGCGTCGGCCGCGGCGCTCTGGGCGCACTCCAGCACCACCCACTCGTCCCGCACGCCGTACTCCCGGCGCGGCACCGAGGGGCTGGCGGCCTCGATGGCCACGCACAGCGCCACTTGCGCCGCCGTGCTGGCGGCCACGAACAGCACCGGCCCCTGGCGCCGCATCCAGGCCTCGTAGAGCGCGGGGTAGCGCGCGTTCAGCTTGAAGATGCAGAGGATCTGGAAGGAGCGGGTCGCCACGCACGAGAGGAACACGGTGAAGCTGATGGCGAAGAGCGGCACCCGCAGCAGGCACGCCGCCTGCGAGGGCTCCCCGAAGTAGCAGAAGAGGCTGCTGCAGGTGCAGGCCAGGGAGCCCAGCATGAGGAAACACGCGTTCCCGCCCGCGGACTTGACCACAGGTGTGGAGGCATTGAGGGCGAACAGGACAGTCAGCGCTGCTATGAGCAGCATGAGAAGAACAGCCAGGGCCAGCAGCGCCCAGGAGAGGGGCTCGGACCAGGACAGGAACTCGGTGGTGCGGTTGAAGCAGACCTCACTCCCTGCTGGGGCCCACTCATCCAAGCCACAGGCCTGGCAGTCAAAGGGGTCTGTGGAGGACATGGACCCCTCACACACCTCGGACCCGGTAAGAGCTCTGCCACGGTGCAGGCCTGGCCCGCAGCTCCCTGGGCTCTGCTCAGCCATCACGCCTGCTCCTTCCTGTGGGCGCTCCCAGGCCTGGGGTAGCAGAGGGGGCTCTTCCCCAAAGACCCCCCAGCTAAAATTGGCCCCATGGACTCTCCCAAAATCCATGGCCCGGGCTGAGACAGGGGCTTGGCTGTGTGAGGCTCAGAGCCATGGGGGCTGTGGGTGGGAAGGAGCCCATGCATCAACAGTAACCTGGGAAGGATCTGCAGCAGCTGCTGTTGAATGGGACAGTACCATGTAGGGGGGCTTTCTGCTCCCACTGTCCCCAGAGCTGCCCCTGCCTACTCCAAGGCCAAGGGTGTTGAGGCACTAGCTGCCAGGAAGGGGTTTGTTGTTGGGGTTTGTTGTTGTGGCTGGTGATTCTGAGGCAGGAGACATTTCCATATGCCAGGTGCTGGTGATCATGTAGTGCGGAAGCCCCGTGTGCCATCTGGGGCACAAAGGAAAGCACTAGGTTGAATTTCCCTGGCAGAGGATGCGGTGCAGGGAACAGCTACCGGGCCGGACATCCCCCTTCCCCGGCCACAGGCAAAGGGGCTCTGTTTGCCCAGGTGGGCTCACCTGTGGGCAGTACTCCCCGGAAAGCACAGGGCATGGGCTTTGCATACCCACTGGTAGGCAAACAGGAGCCAGACCCACTGCCTTCAGGTCAGCTCAGAGGTTTTACTGACCACAGTAAAACTGTGAGAGGCTGGGAATGGTGAGACAGGAACAGGAGGTAGGATGTGGGCAGGGAAGGAATGGGCAGGAGCAGACAGTGTGGTGTACTGACCCGATGTGTTCAGGAAGGTTCCTGGTGGACAGGCCATGCAGCTGAAGCAGCATTTGTGGCGGCTCTGCTGCAGCCTCATCTCTCCTGGCTTACAGGCCTCGGAGCACACTGAGCTGGGAGCCTGCCGGGAGCACAGACAGAGTCAAGCTGACAAACAGCAGCACTCTGGCACCCCCCAATACTGCCTTGGCCTTCAGTTTTGCCCTGCTATGAGGAAACACCCCTGAACTGGTGGCATTGGGAAGCAGTGAGCTCAGAAGTGAGCAATAAATAAGACCTGGGTGCAGAACAGTACCTTGCCGTCTTCTGTGTTCCACAGGATTTTGCCTGGGTCGATGCTCAGCCTGTCAGGGTTCACACGGAATGTTCCTATCACATCAGAAGCCCACTTTGGGCCCAGCCACTTCCACATGACAATGTCAAAGCCTTTATGAATGTCCCCGTGGTCATCGAAAGAGATTCGGCTCTTGTTCAGGGTGAAGTTTACTTGCCTAATCTTTTGTAGGAGCTGTAAAAGAGAAGAGTAAGAGAGAAGTCCTTCCAATGGCACGACTCCTGCCATTGGAGGGAGATGTGCTGGAGGATGCTTTTCTCTGTCCTGCAGGTGCTTTCAAGCCCCCCAACATCTGCAGGAAATCCCATCCAGTGAAGGGGTGGTAGTAGAGGAACAAGTGACCTAGGATGGAGTCTAAGTCTAGGTCTTGGCTGCTCTGTCTGTGAAGGGCAGCTGAAGTCCACAAGGGTCTTCAGCTGGGATTTGAGCCTTTGGGAAAGACCAGAAACCTTTGTGCACAATGGAAAAATCCTTCCCTGTGGGAAAGGATCCTCATGGATCTTCTTCCACGAGGTTGCTCTTACCTGCCAGGGATAGACAATGCCTTTGCTGCAGGCCCCCGAGGCACAGCCTAGCAGGTCGTGGAGGCCATGGGCCACGGCATACACGGCTGAGTACACGCTGAAGGAGCCTTGAGCATCGTATAAGTCAAGGGCGGTGGTGAGCGCGCGGCAGCCGGCGCAGCGCTGCATGCAGTCCGGCCGTGTGCTCCCTGCAGAGTGCCTGCCCGCCTCTGCACTGCTGCCACGCTCAGCCACAGCGCCTTCCTCCCACAGCTTCCAGGCCTCAAAGCGCTCCAGCATCGTGGGCTCTGGCTTCTCTACTGCCATCCCAATCACCGAACCGACGGTCTGGATGCCAGGTACCTGCCAGATAGCTCGAGCCAACGACCAGTCTTCAGAGGCCACCCACACCATGTCTGTGATGTTCTTCTGGACCACCACCTCAAAGAACGGCACAACGCTTCCTCTGGTGGAGAACACGATAGTGACATTGACCTTGACATCTGTGAGGATTCGGACCAGGTTGTGAAGCTCCGGGTTGCTGGCATCTGAATTGGCGGGGAGGGTGCCTCGGTAGGCCACGCACACGTTGCTTGCAGTCAGCAGCTCCTGCAGGCCATCCAGGCCAACCCTGCCATAGGTGTCATCGCTGCCCAGCAGCACCACCCAGGTCCAGCCAAAGCGCTGCAGCAGCGAGAAGATGGCCTTCACCTGCTGCCTGTCACTGGGGATGGTGCGCAGGAAAGAGGGGTACAGCCGCTTCAGGCTCAGCAACTCCGTGGAGGCTTCGTAGCTGATCTGCAACGAGAGCCAGGGGAAAGGGGGATGCACTGTCCTAGGCAGCTGCTATCCTGAGAGCTAATGGCACAGGCAGCTTATCCTGGGAAGACTTGGAGCTGGGCAGGCAGTGGACCCAGTGCCAAGCGTGCTGAAGCAGGAGAAAGCTGTGATGGATGGCAAGCCAGCCCACTGAAAGATCTGCCTAGGAAAGATCCCGTGACAGCACACACAGAGGGGCTGCATTACCAGCTCTACCAGGCTCCTCAGGTCTGAGCCTACCCTCTCTGAAACCATCACTCCTTGGGATCCCTGGTTTTCATCAGCCATAGAAGGTGCACTTACCTCTGGTACAAGAAAGAGACTGAGAACAGCGGCTGTGGTGAGGGACAGCTGGGTACTGTCAGGGCCAATGACGGCCACAGCCTGGGGTTCATAGTGTTGGAAACTGGGGAGCACCTGGACATCCTGCCTGCCTTTGCGAGCCAGGGCGCACAGCGTGGCGTGGAAGTTGGTAGAATCAGAGCAGGTGTCGTAGATTTCATAGCCCAGAGTGACATTAGGGAGCAGCGTGGTGGAGTTGTTGATCTCCTCCACAGCGAAGCGCAGGGCCTGGGCCAGGCAGTAGCCGTGGTTCTTGAAGGTGGCGCTACGGAATCGAGAGTGGTTGTTAGGGAGGACAGAGCGCGCTGGGGGCGCGGGCAGCGCGGGCACTCACTCGTCGCAGCCGCGCACGAGCAGTCTGGTGTCGTCGCGGCGCGCCGCGGCGTGCAGCGGGAACAGCCCGGCCAGGCGGTGATCGCCGCGGAGGCTGAACGAGGAGGCGGCGGCGGCAGCCGCGCAGAGGCACAGGCGGAGCAGCGCGGGCGGCAGCATGGCGGGGTGGTCCCGCACTGTGCGGGCGGCTCTTAACGGGGCGGCGGCGGCGGGCGGGGCCTCACACCGGGCGAGGCGGGGCCGGCCGAGGGGCGGCCCCGGGAGGCGGAGGAGGCTCGGCGGTCATGCCCGCGCGGCGCAGCCGCCCCCGCCGGGCTTCGGCCCGTGCCCTGGCCCGCGCGAGCCGGGCGGAGGCGGCCTGGCGGGAGTTCGCCGCCTCCTTCACTCGCATCGGGATGGTGCCGCCGGCCGAGCCGGGGCTGGTGGCCGTGGAGGCGGCGGAGGGCACGGCCGTGCTGCTGCTGGAGCCGCGGCAGGTGAGCAGCGCCCACCGCGCGCTGAGCGCGCCGCGCCCCGCACCGCCTGACCGCCCGCTCTGTCCTGCAGGCGCTGACCTTCACCGGGAAGTGCCGCCTGCGCTGCCTCTATGGGGCCGTTCGCCTGCTGGGCTTCGCCGTGGCCTCGCACCACCCGGGACTGCCGGTCTTCTCGCCGGCCACGCACTGCGCGCTCAGCCTGGAGGCGCTGCCCGGCGCCCGCCCGCCCGCCGCCGCCCTCCGCCAGCTGCGCGCCGCCGCCCGCGCCGCCATGCGCTCGCACCGCGTCCGCCGCCGTGAGTGCGGGACGGGAGCGGGCGCGGGGCGCGGGCGGGCGCCATTTCACGGGCGGTGCGGGGAGCGGCCATTTTGTGCGCGGGGCGCTGCGCAGCGGGTGGGTGCCATTTCGCGGGCGGGCGCGGGGCTGAGAGTGATGATGGCGGCACTCGGCTCTTTCAGCGGCGCGGGTGAAGGTGATGGCTCGGTTCTCTCCCGACTGCGCCGTGGTGCTGCTGGAGCACTTGGACACGCCGGTGACGCGGTTCCTGCTGAGCCACCCGCCGCTGTCGCGGTTTTTCGAGCCCCAGGTGAGGCGGCGCGGTCGGTGCGTGCTGCGCCCTGTGCCGTCCCCGCACCGCCCATGCAGAGCCAGCGGCGGCCGCCCCTGTCGGCGCTAGGCCGTGGCCTCACACAGCCCGTGCTGAGCGCTCACCCTCTCGCCTAGAAAAAGGAGGAGTCAACCTTCACTCCAGAGCACGCGGTCCTGGCGTCCGTGGGCATCGTGAAGTGCAGCCCCGACTGCGGGCTGCAGGTGTCGGAGACCATGTGCCTGGCGCTGGAGGAGCTGATCCAGGCCTGCTGTGGTGAGTGCAGGCATTTGGCCATATTGCGGCTTTGGTAGCCGGAAAAGAAGAAAATTCCTGAGGCTTTTCATGAGTTAAAGTTGAGAGAGTGCCCTGACCGAAATATGTGTGCCAAAATGATGAAGTTAGGGAGGAGTATTCAACCGACCACTTGTATCTGTGAAGAGCACGGAGGAGGGATTGAATCAATCATGCTGATTGAGGGTCGAATTTTTCTTTATGAAGAACGTGCATCTGGAGCTTAGGCATTGCCTAGGGTGGGTCAGTGACACCAGCATCAGTCCAGTTCACACTCTGCTTTTCTTTCTAGAGGAAGATGAAGGTGTCCCTGTGGTGCTGGTGTGTGGCCCAAAAAACACTGGGAAATCAACATTCAACAGATACCTAATTAACCTGTTACTGAATCGGTGAGTCTTTCCATATTCTGCAAGCCTTTAAGTGCTACATGAGGTTTAGGAGAAGGAAAAAAAAATAAAAACAAATGTTTGACAGGTCTCTCAGAAGAGCCATCAGAACTCAAAGGTGCATAGTTTTTAAACACAAACAGTAATTCCAAAAAACAGGTATTCTTGTCTTGAGTGATTTCAGAAAAGTTGCCTCCTGAACATTTCTGTTGAAATACTGTTAAATTGGAGTGTGTGAGCACACTGGGCACCAAGCAGTTTGGGTTCAGTAGGAGAGTTACAATGCTTAGAAATGCACCATGAATGTGGTTGAGGGAAGGAGGGATTTTATTAATGAATTTTAGCTTTGCAACCTGGAACAAAATCTGATTGGTCTTCCGATGTGTTCAGGCCATGTAGTTCTTTTGGGGGATGCTAGCACCCAGTCTCTCTCCCTGCAGCCTTCCTGTGGTGGAGTACATGGAGTGTGACATTGGCCAGACAGAATTCACTCCGCCCGGGTGCGTGTCCCTGAGCAGCGTCACGGAGCCAGTTCTGGGTATGTGTTCTGCTCCTTCTGTGGTTACAGAAACCTGTTCCGTTTCTGAAATGAACAGGGTGTTCTGGGCAGAGGCTCTGCTTCAGAGGAAGCTGCTGCCACAGCTGTCGGAGTTTCCTGGGGAGAGTAAACCAAGGGCTGTTCAAGATTTCTTGTAGGGACATTTAAGCTCCCTGGGTAAGGTGGAGCTGTTCTTCTGCTTTAAAGAAACATGATGTCGTAGAGGTGATAGTACATGCTAAGGTGTATCAAAGGGGATGTTCTGCCTTTCAGATCTGAAAGGTCTCCTTGGGAAAATCTGTGTCTGTAGATAAAACTTGAGAAATCCAAAGTGGATCTGCACAGATTGGGGCTGCTGTGATGAGTGTAAAAAACAGAATCGAAGAAACTGCTGGAGTTTGTAGTCATGCAGATTTGTATTACTGTCTAAAAGGATGTTGTCAGGCTGGTTTACTGTTTAACCAGTTTGTCATACACTGTTCTTTAAAGATTTGCAAGTGTGTAAGCAGTGATTTCAAACAAAAAGCCACACCCAGTATTAACCCGAAACAAACAAAACTTCCCAGCCTGCAAGTGACCAACCAGTTTCCCCTACTTGCCGGCTGTGCAAGGACAACTGGCATGTGGGAGGAGTGTGGATTATTTCAGGAGAGGAGGCATGTGGGTGCTCAAGGATGGGAATGTTTTGGTTTGTCCTGGGGAAGGCACTGGATGTTTGGTGCTCTCTTTGCCAGGTCCCCCCTTCACTCACCAGCAGATGCCCAGTAAGATGGTGTATTATGGGCAGACCAGCTGTGAGCAGGACACAGAGAGGTACCTTGATGTTGTGAAATACGTATTCAGCTACTACAAGAAGGAAGTGCCTCTAATCATCAACACCATGGGCTGGGTGAAAGGTAAACGGGGTCAATCTGCTCTGGAGAGGTGTGGGAGGGAGGTAACGGTGGCACAGCACCACGTGGAACAACAATTCACAGCATGTCCACCCTGAGCTAACACTGCTGTGCCACCTGTTGCAGTAGTAGCAGCAGTTGTGTGTTTGCTGTGCTCCTGAAGGTGAAGGGCTGCTGCTCCTCATTGATCTCATCCGGCTGTTGTCACCCAGCCACATTGTTCAGATGGACATGTGTGACTCGAAGGTCATGCCCCCGCTGACGTCTGAGCACATCCACTTCAGCGCCGGGCTGCACACCAAGGGCAAGCAGCAGTCCAAGTGCAAGCAGCTGGGAGTGGGCAGCATGGAGAGCTGGAAGTGCCCTGAAGGGGAGGACGTGTCAGCTCCACAGCACAAGCTGCTCTATGTCCACCCAGAGTTCCCTCGGGCAGGGGTGGCAGGTGAAGTGTAAGTAGGATGTTGAGTGCTCTGTGAGGTCTGAACAGAAGAACCACACATTGTCCTTGACACGGGGCTGTTCTTGCAGGCGAGTGCACAGCAGCATCCTGCGTGACATGTCCATCCTGGGATACCTGGGGCACCTGCAAAGCCCGGACATTGGGGCAGTGCTCCCTCTGCACAGCCTGGTGCCATATCAGGTAAAGGAGCTTTTTGCTATGGGGAATGTGCACAGAGCCCAGCTTGAAGTGATGGGCAATTCTGTTCCTACTGCATACGTTTCTCAGGAGAGGGACAAACACTGTATTCAGGGTTCCTGAAAGCCAGGCTTCTGTCAAGCTGCTGGCATGGCACGTGTGTGCTCTGTGTCCTGCATGTGCCCCTGCCATAGTGCCAGTGTGTAGGTGTGGTGTGGGAGTGTGCAGCATCTTATCTCTGAACTCCAACTCAATCCATGTGGAGCTGATGAGCACTTTTCTCTCTTCTCTTTCCCCCTCAGGTACCTTTCAACGCTGTTGCACTCAGGGTTATTCACACAGATGTTGCTCCCAGCAACATCATGTACGCGGTGAACGCCAGCTGGGTCGGGCTCTGCTGCATTCCCGAGGAGGTGCGGTGCCAGAGCGAGGGGCCAGTGCTGCTGACACAGACACCAATCTGTGACTGCCTGGGCTTTGGTGAGCACACCTGGAGCTCTGCTCTCACCTGCTGTGTTTAGGCAGGCAGCTTGCATAGTGATGGAGTTACCTACTCTTTTAAAAGCAGCTGAGAAATGGGATGAGTGGGGTGTATTTGCTGCTGTCAGAGACTGTATTGCAGTCCTTGGACTTTGGTTAACAGGTGGGAAGAGCTGTGGGGAATGTCCTTGAACGGTGCCACTCGGAGCTTCTCTCAGAACTCCACAGTGACTCACTTTCCAGTACACGTTCTCGGAAGCACGTTCCGTGTAGCTTTTGCAGAATTCCAATAGTTGTCTCAGTTTCCTTGTGACTTAAATTAATGTTACAGTTTGAACTTCAGTGCTCAAGGATGTGATAGTGAGCAGGGATACCTAGTGACTGAGCTTTGCATGTGGGTTTTTGTTTTTTTTTTTTTTAGGAATTGTCCGAGGAGTCGATATGGAAAAGAAGCTTTACCACATCCTGACACCAGTGCCTCCAGTGAATCTGAGACTAGTGAATTGTCTGCTCCTAGGGAACATCGCCATCCCTAACTGTGTGCTTGTGGGCCAGGTAGGTAGGAGCTCACAGGAGGGGTGGGAGTTGGCTGAGCTGCAACTGGCTGGCAGGTTTTCCATTTTCTTATTCCTGAGGCTGATGCGTGCTGGGAGATGCCTGGGCATCAGCAGATGGTTATCTCTCTGTGAAATTGTCCTTAAGCACAGAAACCTTGGGAGAACAAAATGTTGTGCTCATGTTTCAGATGCCAAAGTGGGGTTTGGTGATTGCTGAGTCCTTCCCACTCGGCCCTGTCAGCCTGGGGAGGGATGTGCCTTCCCCAGGTGCAAGTTCTTAAAGTTATTTCTGGTTTATTTTTTCCATTTTGCAGCAAGGAATTGAGGGAGAGATCCCCTACGTCACATCTGATTACAACTACAGTATCATGGGCTCAGGGAAACTGAGGAAGAGGAAGCAGCATTTGAAGAGAAGATTTGAGTGTGATTACCCTTGAATCCTCAGGGTGCTCAGCCAGGGTTTGTTCATGTGGGACCTCAGGTGGTTGCAGGAGCCCTGGGTGCTGCAGAGGCCCTGGGCAGGTACATGCTACAGCGGGGCCAGTTTTGATAATGTTTTGTATGTTCAGTTTGTATTTTTGGTGTTTTGTAATAAATATCTATGGTAAACACTGGCCTGGTTTGGATCTTTTTCTTGGCTGAGGCTGACACAGCCAGGAGCAACTGCCAGTGAATCCACAGTGCCCTGAGCAGAACTTGACTGTCCCCTGGGTTTGGGGAAGGGCCCATGCTGGGGTTCTGGCACTGTGGGTGACCCATGGCTCTGGGTGTCCTGCTGGAACATGGGAGGATCTTTATTTATTTTTCTTCCCAGCCCTTTGTCAATTAACACTTTGCTGCCAAGGGAAGCTGGAGGTGGTGGGAGTCACACAGGGCTGAGTGAGTGCCTCAAGCCAAGTTGAGGACATTTTTGGAAAAAACTATTCTTTATGGGTAATACCAGCATGCTGGGCTCTCCCCAGATCTGTGACTGCAAAAGTAACCTGGCTTCTAACAGCAGCTTCTGCAAAATGAGGCATGGCTCTGCCTCAGCCCAGCCCTGGAGTCTGCAGCCCCCTGAGCCCAGAGCCTGTTCACATCCCCTGGGCCAGGTCTGTGGAGGAAGGAGGGAAGCAAGGAAAGGGGGAGTGTGGTGCACTTGGGGCCAGAGCTTTTTGGCTGGTGGCTGCTGTGGGTGTGAGTAATCTGCAAAACTGCTTTTATCTGGTTTGGGAAGAGATTTCCTAGAACTCCAGGAGCGAGCAGCTGTAAACAAACAAACAAACTGGGATGAGAGGTGAGGAGGAGACAGAGCTGGAGAAGAGCTGCAAGGGCCTGTGCAGTGTTGCAGCCTTGTAAAGAGTTAAACTTAATCCAAGCCTAATTATCCCCGTATGGCTGGGTCTGGCAGCAAAGGGAGAAGTTGGCCAGCACTGTGGCCTCAACAGTGGCTAAAATAAATAAAGGGGCCGTGGTGCAGCAGGGGAAGCATCCCAGGCTGGATGAGATGGGAGTTCAAGTCACGAGGGAGTGGGTGGAAAAAGCTTCAGGAAAAGTGAGGTAGGCAAAGGGTGTGGGAGAAATGCCCAACACTAAAAGCACCGTGGCCAAGCATCCCCCTCGATGTCACCTGCAGCCAGCATCCACCTCACCTGCCTGAGGGCAATGGATCCCGGGGTGGCTCCATCCCTTGGAGCCAGGGGATAAGTGAGTAACCTGTGTGCTGAGCTGCAAGCTTGGTTTGGGGCATTTCGGGGGGGAGGTGGTACAAGGTGCCAGTGCCTGCTGGGGCACGGAGGTGGATGCTGCATCCTCAGGAAAGGGGAACCTCACTGACTGCTCATGCTCCCTGAGGGGAGGGAGGGAGAACAGGGAGGCTGAGGTTTTGGAGCATAAACCCTGGTGAAGCATTCCACCTACAAGAACACTGTTCTGTGATCAATGGGAAATCTGTGACAGCACTTAAAATATTAAGGATGCACTAAATCAAGCAGGATTAATTTTGCAATACTTTGGCATCTGTTATCTTTGTAGCAGCGATTTATGATGGAATTTCTGGCAAAGGGTGCCTAGAAGCAACAAAACTCTGAGAAGCACCTGGTGCCTCTGGGAGGAGATGCTGTGATGAATTTGGAGGCTGGGATGGTCTTGGCCTTACAGTTTTGCATGGGGCAGCATGAAGGTGCCATCTTTTGTTATCTTTGTGGGGTTTAAGCCCTATCTGGTGCTTTCTTGAATTAGCAGGAGGAAAATCCCCCTGAATATCAGTTTTCCCTCTGCAGGCTGGGGGCCCCCGTGTGCCCACGGCTGCAGGGATACAACCGGAGCTCGGGGTGGCGCATTCCTGCCCCCTCAAAAGCCGGCCGGACGGCAGAGCCGCCAAACAGCCCCCTTCTTAATGCTGATTCTTTCCATCACAAGCACGTCTTGTCTCCGTGGCCGAATGTCTTCCATAGACGGTGGAAAGTGAAATTTGTGCAATGTCTGTAGGAGGCTGAAGAAAGGCCCTTTGTGCGCCCCCCGCGCGGGCGCTGGGCAGCCTCCAGCAGCACCCTCGGCCGCCCCGCGGCTCCCGCCGGCGGCGTCAATGCACCGCTTGTCCAGAGACCGGGACCCACTCTTAAAGCCAGAGCCGGTCTCCCTCCGTTAGTCCCACCGGTGGCCCCGTCGGGGCGGGCTCGGCTGCGGGGGGCCCCCGGCCGCAAGCCTGGGATGTTTCTGTACTGGAGGAAGCGGGGTGCCTACGAGCTGGAGGCTTTGCCGCCCGGCCTGGCGGGGCTGGAGTACGGGGCAGTGGAGCGCTTCTCCTGGAGCTCCAGCCTGGATGTCAGCGAGGAGCTCGGGGGTAGGTGGCTGGGGGGGCTTTGGGCAACCAGCAGGCTGTGGCTGAGCGCGGCCCCCAAAGCCTCCGGCCCTGGTGAGGAGGGTGAGGGGTTGGGAGAAGCTGCTGGTGCGGCCGGGATGCCGTGGGAATGCTGCAGGTGCAGCTGGGGAGCGCTCAGCAAACTGCCCGTGCCACCGGCGCCGCTCCCCCCGGACGTTTGAAGCAGCCGGCTGCCGCTGCCGTGCTCTCTGCAGCAAGGACGATCCGGTTTCAAAACTCGTTTGCCGTCACCGGGAGCGCCGGCTGTGATAGCATAGCCGGCAGCAGGAGAAGGAGGAGGTGACCGGGCGGGGAGGAGAGGAGCTGATGGGGACAGGATCTCTCCTGCAGCCCTCGAAGTGTCTGGTGGGGACCCGGACACGCTCCTGCCCCTGCCCCAAAGCGGGGCTCCCTGCAGGAGCTCCCAGCCCGCGTGTCCCAGCCCTGGTGCATGAGTGACCCGCGGGCAGGGTCGGATTTTGGGAGCGGCCACGCGGCTCTGGCCGTGCTGCGGGGCTGATCCCTGGCACCGCCGGCCGCTTCGGCCAGCCTCTAGTTTTTGGTGAGTTTGGGAAACTTTCCCTTGGGTGCATGAAAGAATTTCTTATTTGTTTCCGTTATTATTCCCGATAGGTCAAGTGAAACGGCAGCGGCGGGGGGCGGGGGCCGGCCCAGCTCGGCGGGCGCTGCGGGGCGGCCGCGGGGACAGAGGCCTCATTGTGCTCCTGCCGTGGGGGCAGCGCCCGGCCCCGGCTCCCGGCCCGGCTCCTAACCCGGCTCCCGGCCCGGCTCCCAACCCGGCTCTCAGCCTGGTTCCTAGCCCGGCTCCCGGCCCGGCTCCCAGCCCGGCTCCCAGCCCGGTTCCTAGCCCGGCTCCCGGCCCGGCTCCTCACCCGGCTCCCAGCCCGGTTCCTAGCCCGGCTCCCAGCCCGGCTCCTAACCCGGCTCTCAGCCCGGTTCCTAGCCCGGCTCCTAACCCGGCTCCCAGCCCGGTTCCTAGCCCGGCTCCCAGCCTGGCTTCTAACCCGGCTCCCGGCCCTACTCCCGTACGGCAACGAGCTGAGCCCTGCCCGGCTACTCCTGCATCCAGCAGTGTCCATGGTGCCACAGCAGCCTCGGGATCGCCTCCCAGATGGGAGCTTGGGCAACCAGCACCATCCCGAGTTGCTTCCCCCTCTCCAGGCAGAAGCAGCATTTTTTTTCAGCGCTGCCTCAAAAAGCAGACTGTTTTATCCCGCAGACTGAACCCCGGCCTTGGCCGCGGTCTCGCTCGGCTCGGCGTGGATGCTGTTTTTGTTGGCAGGAAGGATGCGGGAGATGGAAGCGGTGCGGCGGGGAAGTCCCTGTGCCGCTGGGCTGGTGTAATAGCCGTGCCACCAGGCAGAGCCGTGCCATTGTGGCAGAGCCGTGCCACCTGGTAGAGCCGTGCCATTGGCAGAGCCGTGCCACCTGGTAGAGCCGTGCCATGGTGGCAGAGCCGTGCCATCTGGCCTCTCCGCATCCCCGGCAGCAGCTTCCCGACGGTGCATCCCTGCCTGCAGCAGGGCTGTCCAGCCAGAGGGTGTCTGTACTGCTCGTTTGCCGCTGCGAGCAGCCCCGAGTCTGTTATTTTTAAACGATTAGGTTCGACACATAACAAAAGCCTTCAAAATAGGATTTGTCCCTAAGGCCGATTTAACTGTCAAAGCTTAAAGTGGCTCCTAAGCCTCGTTGGGGGCTGACAGCGGCAGATTTAGTGCTGCTGCTGCAGCCCCACGCTGTGCCAGCCCAAGGGGAGCTGGGGCAGGTCCGTGTCCTCATCCTGTACCCTGGGGTGCTGAGCAGGAGGTGCCGGATTCTGTCCCCGTGGCATCGCTGGCTCTCGGGGCTTCATTCCCCTGGATGAGCTGTGGGGCGGGCTGAGCCCGAGCGCTTTGCCGAGCTCTGAAACCCGGGATTCCCGGTGTGGGGGCCTCAGCACTGCACCCAGGCAGTGACCCTGCTCTCTCCACAGCCGAGCCGTGCCCAGAAGAGGAGACAGCGCTGCACTGCCAGAATCCCGACTGCGCTGGAGAGAGGAGGGCGGCCAAGGTGGGTCCTGCGGGGAGGGGGCAGCTGCTGCCAGGGGTCTTGGGGGCGAGAAGGGGCAGCGGACGGCTCTGCCCAACCCGTCGCTCCCTGAAGGGCCCCTGCCCTGGTCGGCAGCCTTGGCCTGCCGTGCATTCCCCGCTGGTGTCCGGGTCCTGCTGGCATTTAACGGCACAGCGGCGGTTTACGCCTTTCCCCGAGCTGCCGTGATTTGGGCTAATCCGCTCCAGCCCGTCTGTTCTCCGCTCGCTAACGTGAAACCAGGGCAGATTTAGGATCCTTTCTCTCCCTCCGGCCGTACGGAGCAGGGCCGGACCCACCCCGGCTCGCAGCGCGGGGCCGCGGGCGGTGTCCCCGGCGCAGCAGGCAGCACGGCACCGGGGGTGTGCCGGTGCTCTGTTTGCACGGCGGGCTGGCAGGGCCGCTGCTGCTGGGGCACACGTGGCACTGGGCTGCAGCTGCCCAGGAGCGCGGCTGGCACTGCCGGGAGCGACTGAGGCCACCCCGCCGCTGTCACCCGAGCCCTGATGGGGCCTGGCAGGTAGCGGGAAGGGTGGGCAGGGGGAGCTGGTCGGGCTGGGGGCTCATCCTGCCGTGCCACGGTGCGGGATCGTGATCCCCCCTCGCTTTGTGAGGCGCCTGCTGAGGGACGTGTGCCGGGAGTTCCGTGGGGCTGGGATCAGGAGCTGATCCCGGGGTGGGCAGGGGGGTTTGGCCATCCCGCCTGGCCCCTCCTGTGGGGCTGAGCCCAGGGATGAGCTGCTGGCACAGGGGGGATGAGGAGCCCCCTGTGCATCCCTCTGGGGCGGCTGCCAGGCCTCCCAGGGGATCTCAGTGAATGGGTGCCAGCTGTGGGCACTGCCTGCAGCCTGCGGCCATATTCCCACTTGCAGGTGTCTGTGACCGTGTTCACAGGGGCCTTAGGATGAGGGAAGAGATGAGGATCTGACTCCATGTTTCAGAAGGCTTGATTTATTATTTTATTATATATGTTATGTTAAAACTATACAAAGAGAATAGAAGAAAGGATTTCATCAGAAGGCTAGCTAAGAGTAGAAAAAGAAGGAATGAATAACAAAGGCTTGTGTCTGGGACAGAGAGTCCGAGCTAGCTGACTGTGATTGGCCATTAATTAGAAACAGCTACATGAGACTAATCACAGATCTACTTGTTGCATTCCACAGCAGCAGATAACCATCGTTTACATTTTGTTCTTGAGGCCTCTCAGCTTCTCAGGAGGAAAAATCCTAAGGAAAGGATTTTTCACACAATGTGCTTGCGACAGGTGCCACGATGGCCACGCTGTGGGGCACACGGTGGCAGCGGAGGAGGGCTGAAGGTACAGGGTGTGCTGAGGCCGTGTCGAGGCCCGCGACGGGGCACCGGTGGATGGATGGCAGGGGGTGCTGCAGGGGGAGCCGCGGCCCCTCGGAGAGAGCGCGGGTGGTGGGAGCGCGTCAGCGCTGACCTCAGCAGCGCCGGGAGGAAGGAGGGCAGGAAGTGGGGGCGGCTGGAGCTGCACAGGCGCTTCCTCCCCGCAGCAGCAGCGCGGAGCTCTGCAGGCAAGCCCGGGCAGGGCCGCCTCCTCCCCGCACCCTCGCACCCTCCGCGGGCAGGGTGGCGCTGGGGGTCCCACACGGGGATGGGGATGTGTCAGCGGTGCAGTGGGCGGCGGCACCACCGTCCCCAGGAGCGGGGCCAGAAGGAGCCCCAGTGAGGAGGGCACTGGCCAGAGAACACAGGCAGTGCACTGTGCTGGGGGCCTGGCCGGGGGTTTAAAAATAACCCGCTGTGAATGTCTGGAGGGGCTGGGGCCGCGGCCGTGGCCGCACACAATCGGAGGAAACCCGCCGGCTTGGAGCATTGTTTGCCTGCAGACGCTCGCTTCCTCCGTCCTGCCGCGGGGACACGGCTCTCGTCAGCACAAAGGGGCTGGGGATGCCAGGGCGGCCTCCCGGGTCTCTGCTGAGGTGCTGGTGCCACGGTGCAGGTGGCTGTCTGTCCCGCAGCTCCTTGGCCAGGCCTCAGCATGTGCAGGTGTCCCAGGGTCTCTGCTCATTGCGGTGGAGCAGGGCGGGGCTCTGTGGGGCAGAACCCCCCGTGTCATTGTCATCACCCACTTACAGCACCCGCTGCCACACGGCCGTGTCCTGGTCATGCTGCTTTCCCCGTGCCCGCTCTGCGTTCAGCATTCCCTGTGAACAATGTGGTGGCAGAGGGTGCCCTGCTGCTCGTGGCGCTGCCCATCCCTCCTGTGAACACACCACAGCGGGCAGGCCCTGCCTGATGGACACATGTCCCCGCAGGAATGCCACCACGCCGAGTGCCGGCAGCTGAGCCCCAGCGGCCCCCTCAGCCTGTGTGAGCTCTGCGATGGCCGCCTCCATGGCGCCATGCACTTCGATGGCCACATCCGCTTCGACCTGTCCCCGCAAGGTGAGCCCGAGCCAGCTGTGCCACCGCTGCCCCCGCGGCTGTGGGATGGGATGGGAGTGATGGAGTGCACTTGGGGCTGGTGCAGCTCAGGGATGGGATGGGAGTGATGGAGCGCACTTGGGGCTGGTGCAGCTCAGAGATGGGATGGGAGTGATGGAGCGCACTTGGGGCTGGTGCAGCTCAGGGATGGGATGGGAGTGATGGAGCGCACTTGGGGCTGGTGCAGCTCAGGGATGGGATGGGACTGATGGAGCGCACTTGGGGCTGGTGCAGCTCTGGGATGGGAGTGGGGTGCAGCAAGAGCCAACACGGGGCTGGGGGAGCTGTCACAGCCCAGCTCGATGCCCCTTTGCAGGCTCCATCCTGGCCCGCAACATGTCCACGCGTTCGTGCCCCCCGCGCACCAGCCCTGCCTCTGACGTGGAGGAGGAGGAGGAGGGTCCGGCAGAGAGCAGAGGGTGAGCCCCCAGCCCCGCACAGCCCGTGGGCAGCCCCAACCCGTGGCACCCCCGTCACCCTGCCCTCCCTGTGCCCGCAGGGAGCGCAGGAGCTCAGCGCTGAAGCTGCCCAAGAAGAAGGCTTGGCGCAGACACACGGACGTAAGGCACCGGCTCCTCTCCCTGGGGAACCCAGCAGGGCAGCAGGATGGCCCTGGTGGGAGGGAGGGAGGGACCCCCGGGCAAGCAGCTGCCCCCTGCCCCCAGGACCCCAGCAAGGAGTGCTTCACCTTGAAGTTTGACCTCAGCATCGACATCGAGGCAGAGATCGTGCCAGCTGTGAAGAAGAAGTCGCTAGGGTGCGTCTGCTGGGGACAGGACAAGGGACAATGTGGGGACAGATGCAGAGACAAATGTGGGGCTCGTGTCCTGCAGGGAAGTGCTGCTGCCAGTCTTTGAGAGGAAGGCCATTGAGCTGGGCAAGGTGGACATCTACCTGGACCAGTCGCACACGCCGCTGTCGCTGCAGTTCGAGGCATTTCGCTTCGGGGGACACTACCTGAGGGTGAAAGGTGCTGAGGGGGCCCCGAGGGAGGCCTGGCTGCTCCAGAGCTCCCAGGGAACACTGACAAGGTGATGCTCCCACAGCCAAGCCCGGGGATGAGCTGAAGGTGGAGCAGGCAGTGCGAGATGCCCGGTCGGCCAGCCTGCCCATCCTGCACCCTACCAGCAGCGCTGCATTCCTTGGGCCGGTGCTGGAGCCTCTGCCAGGACGCCGGGAGGGCACTGAGAGCCTGGTGAGTGCCAGTGCTGGCTCTGGGAAGGGAGGAATTTGGGATGGCATGACAGAATGTGTGATCCCCCCATAGCCATTCTTTCTGGTGAAGAGAGATCATGTACAGTGTGGGTTGAAGATCCCCCTGGAGTCCCCAAGATCCACTTTTTCTCCTGGCTGTGCTGTGCTGTGCTGGCTCCACCATGGCGGTCTAGCAGCTCAAGCAGCAGCACCAGCCCTTTGGCTGTGCCAGGTGTAGGCTGGCACCAAGGCAAAGGCAAACAGGAGCCCTGGGGGCCCCAGTGTTTGCTGCCACTCGGTGCCACCCCAGCTCTGGGACTCACCCCGGCCCTGGGACTCGCCCTGGCCACCAGCCCTCCCTCCTCTCAGCTGCTGGCAGCTGCTGAGCACAGCAGCTCTGTCCTGCCCCATGGACCCTGGCCCCAGATAGGGCGTGGGACCGGGCTGGGCGCCGCTCCCATGGGAGCAGGGCGCCCGGCCTGAAGGGAGAAGCTCTGCAGGGTCCCGCCAGGGGGACAGGGTGCTTGGTGCTGTGCCAGCAGGCCCTGAGGGCGGCAACCTGGCTGCCTGGCCAGGGCTAGTGGCCACCCGTGTCCGGCACTACGACGCCTGGCTGCAGGACCGGCAAGGCTCCAGCAGGGCCAGGGGACAAGAGGGCAACCAGGCACCTCTATGGAGGTCTTGGTCCCTATCTCCTTCCTGGGGGCAGGCGGGTCCCAAGTGGCCCCGAGGCGATGGGGCTGGGGACAGCCGGGGCGTCTGGAGAAGCGACAGCGCGGTGAGTAATGGCAAAGGTGCCCGTGGCAGCTCTTCCCGCCTGGCCCTGCGGACGTGGCGGGGCAGTGGCAGCAGCATGCCGCTTCCCAGGGCTGGGTGGCAGGCAGGGAGCCCCGATCCTGCTGCGTTTTGTGCCCCGGCCGCATCCCGGGGACGCGCAGGGAGCAGCCGCTGCAGCGCTGCCCGGGGCGGCGGGAGCAGCTTGGCCGTGACCCAGCTCTTGCGACCAGCCGGGGGGCTTTGATCTCCGCCGGTGAATTGTTCAGCTCTGGTAGCTTATCTGCCGAGGAGGGAAATTAGGTTTTCGGCGCTGGCCCCACCTCCTTTTGTTTCGGAGGAGCTCGGCCACAGCCTGCCCGGCCCCGGCTCTGCGGTCCGAGCCGGGAGTGCGGCTGGACGGACGGCCCGGGCGGGTGCTGCGACCCTCGGGATGCCCTGAGCCCCCCCCGCTGCCGGGGCCGCTTGTCCATGGCCGGCCGGGCTTGGCCGGGCAGCACCCGGGGCCCTCCGTCCCCGGGGCCCTGCACCCCCGGGATGCAGGTAGGCAGGTCAGTGCGGGCAGGGGAGCTTGGCCGGGGGACCCCACTGCCCGGGGTGTCCGTCTGTCCCACGGTGCTCGAGGTCAGCCAGGCCGCTGTCCCCATGCTGCCCGCAGCGCTGGCACTGACCCTGGGGACGCTGCCTGTCCTCATTGCAGGCTCCGGGACGGCGGAGGAAGAACATAACAGAGTTCCTGGGGGACAGCAGCATCCCCAGCCCCGAGCCAGCCCTGCACAGCAGCAGCTCTCTGCCCACCAATGGCACTGACACCTGGAAGAACCGCGCTGCCAGTCGCTTCAGCGGCTTCTTTGGCTCCGGGACCAGCGCGGGCTCCTTCGGGCGGGTAGGTGGGATGCAGGCAGGGGAGGGGTGTGGGGACTGCCTGTGGCTCTGCTGGGGACATGGCATGGGTCCCCCCGGGGCTCAAGACCTTCATTTCACAGGCAGGGTGAGGTGGTCCATGGGACATGCCCGCTGGCCTCCAACCAGTTCTGTGCCCTGCTTTTGTCCAGGAGACAGAGAAGCTGGAGCAGCTGGTGAACAGGCTGCACGCCTACAGCACCTTCGGGCTGCCCAAGCTGCCGCCCCAGCTCCGCTTCGACCGCGACTCCTGGGAGGAGGATGGGGACGAGGCTGGGCTGGCGCTGGAGGACAGCTGGCAGCAGATCATCCAGGGCACAGAGGTAGGGACAGTGCCTGGGGAGCCTCAGGGGCTGTGCCCAGGCCCTGGCACGGCGCTGACGCTCAGCCTGGCAGGTCCTGTCGCGCCGGCAGTGCCACCAGCAGGAAGCCATCTGGGAGCTGCTGCACACAGAGGCCACCTACATCCGGAACCTCAAAGTCATCACTGATGTGAGTCTTGGCACATGTGCTGGGGCTGGGGGCTGTGGCTGCAGCTCACTGCCTCTCCATTCCCTCCCCACAGCTCTTTCTGTCCTGCCTGGTGAACCTGCAGGAGTCAGGGCTGCTGTCTGAGGTGAGTGGAGGGGGCTGCATTGGACAGGGTGTTCATGGATGGATCCTCAGCCTCGCCATGCTGCAGGGTGGAGGTGCCACTCCCCAGCACTGCCCACCTCGCCCCCACAGGTGGATGCCGAGCGGCTCTTCAGCAACATTGGGGAGATCATCCGGCTGCACTGCAAGCTGTGGCGCAGCGTCATGGCCCCAGTGCTGGCCAAGGCGCGGCGGACTGGAGCACTGCTCGACCCCATTGACTTCCTCGATGGCTTCAAGATGGTGAGTGGGGATGCCATGCCGCAGCGGGCAGCCATGCCGTGCCTTGTGCTGCATGGTGACCACCTCGTGTCCCCCAGTTCGGGTCCCTCTTCAAGCCCTACGTGCGGTATTGCATGGAGGAGGAGGGCTGCATGGAGTACATGCGGACCCTGCTGCGGGACAGCGAGCTCTTCCGCACCTACGTGACGGTAAGGGGAGGCTGGGCTGGGGCTGGGGCAGGGCTGGGGCCGTGCTGGTGCTAATGCCTGGGTGCCACAGTGGGCTGAGAAGCAGGAGCAGTGCAGCCGCCTGAAGCTGAGCGACATGCTGGTGAAACCTCACCAGCGCCTCACCAAGTACCCGCTGCTCCTCAAGTCCATCCTGAAGAAGACGGATGATCCACGTGCCCGTGATGCCATCACCACTATGGTAAGGGATCAGGGGTGGGGGGCAGCAGGGTTGGTGGCCCCTGGCCCCTCAAACCCACCAGCCCTCCTGGCACAGATCAGCTCCGTGGAGCGCTTCATCAACGACGTCAACTCGCGGATGCGCCAGCGGCAGGAGCGGCAGCGCCTGGATGCCATCCTCAGCAGGATTGATGCCTACGAGGTGGTGGAGGGCAGCACAGACGAGGTGGACAAGGTAGGCTGGACATGGTGGAGCTGCCATCTCATGCCATGGCACTCAATGCCACCCTCTGCCACTCTGCTGTTCCACCCTATGTCACTTCGTGCCAAGCCACCCCATGCTGCACCATGTTGTGTTACCCCATGCACCCCATGCTGACCCTGGGGGTTTCTGGCAGCTGCTTAAGGAGTTCCTGAGGCTGGACCTGACGGCCCCCATCCCCGGCACCTCCCCGGAGGACACCCGGCAGCTCCTGCTCGAGGGCAGCCTGAGGATGCGGGAAGGTAAAGACAGCAAGGTGAGGACTGCAGGGGACAGGGAGGGCTCAGCTCCAGCCCCTGCCCACCCACCCTCACTCACTGCACCGACTGGTGCCCATGGCTCCACTCTCACCCACAGATGGACGTCTACTGCTTCCTCTTCACCGACCTGTTCCTCATCACCAAGCCCTTCAAGAAGGCTGAGCGCACCAAGGTGATCCGGCAGCCCTTGCTGGTGGACAGAGTTGTTTGCCGGGAGCTCAGAGACCCAGGTGAGAGCACTGGGCGTAAGGGGGGCTACAGGGAGGTCCCTGGGCACTGCTGACAGCCCCTGCCCACAGGCTCCTTCCTCCTCATCTACCTGAACGAGCTGGGCAGCGCTGTGGCCGCCTACACCTTCCAGAGCAGCGGGCAGCTGTGCCGCAGCTGGGTCGAGGCAGTGCGCAATGCCCAGGTGAGGGCACACGGGCGGGTGGGGGACCCGTGGGTTCCCTGTGCACCCCCCATTCCTCACTATGACCCCCCCATCCCAGAACCTGCTGCAGAGGCTGCGGCAGCGCCGGCGCATGGAGGAGCGGGAGGAGGAGGACGAGGAGGATGAGGAGGATGATGGTGAGAGTGGCACTTCAGCTGCCAGTTCACCAACCATCCTACACCACAGCAGCGCCAGCCCGGACTCGCAGCAGTGGTAGGGAGCAGGAGGGAGGGACCTGCACACCCCCAGCCTGGCACAGGCCCCTCCTCACCTTCTTGCCTCCACAGCCCCTCCGACGGCTCCACCGAGACGCTCGCCATGGTGGCAGCAGAGGGTGGCGACGAGCTCTCCTCCCCAGACTGGGACGCAGGACCCTTCAGCTCCACCTCGGACGCCTCCTCTGTTGGCACCAGCACCTCCATCGGCACTGGCACCTCTGTGGAGACCCCCACCTCCACCGATACCCCCACGCAGGAGCTGCCTGCAGGGGCCCTGCCTGTTCCCCTGCCCCACGGCGCGGCCTCCCCTGGCAGCGGCTGCCGCTCGTCCTCCATCGACAGCGCCTATGGCACGCTGTCCCCTGCCTCGCTGCGGGACTTTGGCCAGCAGCCCGAGGGGGCGGCCGAGGAGGGGCAGGAGCCCTGCCCGGCCCCTCCCGCCCCACGGCCGGCCTCGCCCCGCCTGCGCCGCCGGACGCCCGTGCAGCTCCTGCCGTGCCCGGCCAGGGTGCTCAAGTCCAAGTCGGAGGCCAGCTTGCCCCAGCTCCTGTCCCCCACTTCCCCAGGCCCCCTAAGCCAAAGCCGCAGCCTCTCTGACCTCTGTGCTGGCTCCCCCCGGACTGGCCAAGAGCCCGCACCTCGGGCTGCCCCCGGCAGCAGCGGCAGCTCCACGTCGGAGCTCTCAGAGCCAGAGGGGCCGGCCGAGAGCCCGGCATCCCTCCCGGGGGAGCTCAGGCGCGACCCCCAGCCCCCTGCCCGCCGGACCCTGTCGGACCCGCAGGCGGCACAGCACCGCAAGCTGACTCTGGCGCAGCTGTACCGCATCCGGACCACGCTGCTGCTCAACTCCACGCTGACGGCCTCGTAAGCACAGGCTGCCTGCTCCTGGGGTGCCCCAGCCCTTGCAGGGGACCGAGTCCCAGTGCTGAAGGCATCTGTCCCCACTCTGTGTCTTGCAGGGAGGTCTGAGAGCCGCTGGCATGGAAAAGGACAGATGCACGGATGTACCAAGGAGCTTCTCCTGCTTCTAACCGTAGCGTAAAGCCGGGGCCGGGCAGAGCAGGCACCGGGAGGCCGCGCTGCTGGGGACATGGATGGGGATGCAGAGCAGTCCCCTTGGCGAGGACGTGTCCTGGGCACGGTGGTGCGGGGCTGGACATGGCACGTGGCTTGTGCTGAACCCCCTGTCCACAGACACGAGAGTTGTGGGGCAGGGGGCCCTGGGGCTGTGGGGGGCTGTGGGAGACTGAGGGTCAGCTCTTGCAGGCGAGGAAGGGGTGACGACGTCGGCAGTGGTGAGCGGGGAAGGTGCTGAGAGGGACGTGGTGCCGGTGGCACGGTGCTGTGGGCAGGGCAGGGAGGAGGCTGGGGCTGGGGGCAGGAGAGGATGGCGCGGGGCTGGGGCAGGTTTGCCCTGTGGGCTGGCAGTGGATGGCAGCACCTGGGACTGGAGTGTGGGAGACACGGTGGGACACGCACGGCGGCCGCAGCCCCGGCTGCCCCCCCATGCTAAGCTGCACTCCACGTCCCAGCTGAGCAATAAAACCAGCTGGTGCACGCTCATGTCTGCCTCTCCTTTCCTTTGGCTTCAGCAGCACCCAAGGCTGGGCATCACCTGGGTGGGTGCATGGTGGAGACAGACAAAAAGGGGATGGGACCAGTTCCAGCCTCCCGTTCTGGAGCTCGGGGTGGGGATGGAGCCCTGGGGTGGGGTCTGCACTGCTCCCCACGTCCCCTGCCACCCCTGCCACCCCCGCCAACGGAGGGAGGGCGGCGGCCGGGTCTGCAGCGAGGCTCTGCAGGTCCCTCCCGCGCCCAGCGCTCCCGTCATGTGGTTTCGTACCCCCTGGACTCATTTCCAAAAAAGCATTTCCTCCCTCTGCGGTTGGGCGTAAAAGCCTGTCTGGGGAGGGCTGGCGCTCACTCGCCGCGCGTCGCGTGCTGCTGACGGCAGCCGTGGGGTGCCGGGGCACCCTGCCCGGGCACGGAGCTGCCCCGACACCCCCCTGCACCTGCGCCGCTCCCCGCAGCGCCCCGGCATGACCCAGCCGCATCGGCCACAAGGATGAAGTGTTGCTGCCCTGGGGTGGCTTGGGTGAGTGCGGTGGCCTGGGGGGTCCCACGGAGCGCTGGCACCAATTGTGGGGTGTCCCACGGCTGTGGCAGTAGCGGGTCTGGAGGAGGGAGGGAGGAAGATGGATTAACCCCAGTGCCAAGCGTGCCAAAACCGCTTCCCCCTCTGGCTAACAGCCGGGGCTGGGCTGTGCCGCACCAAAACATTGGCGGTGTGGCCTGACCGCGGGGCCACCGGCCGTGAAATCCCGGCCACAGAGCGGATGCGGCCGCGGGAAGGGTGGGGTCAGTCCTGGGGCTACAGCAGGGCAGTGCCTGGGGAGTGGCTGTGCCCACAGACCGCGGGCAGCTGCCCTCGGGGCTCGGGTGCCAACCCCGGCACCGACAGCTGCGTTACGGGTGAGAGGCGCTGGCGCGGCGCCAGCGGAGGGCTGTCCCCAGCGCGGTGCCAGCCCCGTGCCCACCGGGCACCTGCTGGCCGCGCTGGGCACGGGCAGTGCCCGTCGGCGGGCGGGGTGCGCGGGCAGGGCCCCGCTGGGGACGGTCGTGCCTCGGCGGTGACTCAGATGTGCCGCTGCCAGCCGGGGCTGAGGCAGCGCCCGGATCTGCCGGCAGCGCTCCGCCAGCGGGGCGGCCCAGCGCGGTTTCCAGTCTGCCGGTGGCGGAGGGTTTAGTAGAAAATGATTCAACTGCCGTAATCGGGGCCATCACGGCTGGGAAATCCAGCCCCCAGCGAGGAATCCCCTGGCTCCCTGCCCACGCTGGCAGTGCCACGGCCCTCTCAGCCCCCGGCCCGGCTTGTGGAAGGGGTGTCAGCGTGGGCACCGCTCGCTGCACCCACCGGGGCTTCCAGGGGAGCAGGGCTGCCCTGCGGACGGCACCTGGCACCCCGCGGGGGAGCCGTGACCTACTTTGGGACGCGCGTAACGGGGCGCGATAGCATCGGGGAGAGCGTGAGCCAGGCACGGCTTCCTTTCGGGGAGGAAATCACCTCCTCTGTGAGGGAGATAAACCCCAGGAAAGTCAAAGCTGGCAGCGTTAACCCCTACGCGCCCGGCTACCGACAGCTCCCTGAGCCGGCGATCTCTGGCACCACCGTGTGCCTGACTCACTGGTCCCCATCCCTGGGGACATGGCAGGGTCCTGCCGAGCATCTCGGTGCCGCTCCCCACAGTGCCAGCATGGAAGCACCATTTGCAGAGCACGCGGGGGCACCTTGGCACCCCCCTGGGCACAGGCTGTGGCACAGTGGCCCCCGGCAGGAAATTGCTTGCTCGTGTACTGCGGAGAAAGCAGAGCACAGGGGCTGCCGCGGGGCATTCCCAGCCCTGGGGCAGCGCACCCACGCGGCTCTGGGGCGGAGGGCCGCGGCTTCAGCCGCTCAGCCTTGCGCAGGCACCGCTGTCCACACAGTTCAGGTATGGCTCTGGCTCTGATAGCCCAGCATGGGCTGGTGTGTGAGGGCTGTCCCCACAGGCTCCTGGAGCAACCCGTCTGCCTGCAGCCCTGCTCTCTCCCCGCTTGCAGGTGACCTTGGCAGCGCTGTGGCTGGCAGCCAGCGAATCGCAGCCCCCAGGGTGGCGGGACCGCGCCGTGCTGCGAGGGCGGCGGGTCCTGGTGCAGCCTCTCCTCCGCCTGAGGAGACACACGGACAGACGGCAGTGCCCTGACGGCATGAACTGGGTGGAGACTGCTCGTCAGTGCTGCCCTCAGTGTCCCGCAGGTGAGCGCTGCCCGGTCCCTGCGGCATGGCACAGCACACCCTGGCACAGCGGGTGCCTTGCTCAGGTGGCCGTGCTCCCTGTCACCCCACTGTCCCTGCAGGGACATTCCTGAGAGAGGCCTGCGTGTGTGATCCCTGTCCTGCCGGCACCTTCCGCACCCGGCCCAACACCCTCAGCGAGTGCGAGGCCTGCTACGAGTGTGACCAACACGGTGAGCTGGCACCACAACGCCCCGTGCTGTGCCATGCAGTGCTGTGCCATGCTGCTCACTGCCTGCTCTCTGCAGCTTTCCAGAGTGTGCTGAGCAACTGCTCGGCCACCAGCAACATCGCCTGTGGCTGTGAGCCCGGCCGATTCCGTGATTGCGTTGACACGCTGTGCACCGAGTTCTCTTGCAAGAAGTGCCAGACCTGCCCTGGACGGCTCATCCAGCGACCCTGTGAGTGCTGCCAGCTGCCCCACGGCACAGCCTGCCAGCTGTGCCACCTCTGGCTGTGCCACCCCGCCTCATTCCCACCCTTTCCCCAGGCTCAGAGTTGCAGGACGCACTTTGTGACAGCACCTGCCAGCCTGACTTCTACAAAGAGGGTGATGAATGCCGGCCATGTCACATGTAAGCATTGACCCTCCAGCCAGGGATGCATGTGGGGCTGTGGTGTGGCATAGCATGGCACAGCATGGCACAGCATGGCACCTATGGGTCCCATCTCCTTGCAGGCGCGCCGTGGACACGTGTGGCAATGAGTGCCAGCAAGTGTGCGGCAGCAACAACAACAAAGGTATGGGGACAATGGGGCCAGGGTTGGAGGTGTGCAGTCACCGTGCTGGCCAGCTGATGGGAATGCTCCTGCTCCTCCTTTCAGGCTCAGGTCTGGAGTACATCCTACTGGGACTCACCGGGCCTCTCTTCCTGGGTGCCCTGGCCATCTACCACAAGAGGAAGAGGCTCTGGCATGGGGGTGGTCCCCACCCCATGGCACAGGCCACCACCTCAATGCCCGGGGCTGCAGCCACACCATGGTACCAGTTCAACCCCTGGAGGTGGCACAACCCGTGCTGGACCCACCCATACTCCCCACAAGAGACAGGGCGAGGCACTGGCACAGCAAAGAAGAGCTTCCAACAGGAGGCGTTGCTGCGTGAGCCACCCAGTGAGGAAGGAAAGCCCTCCTCATCCCCAGAGCCCCGCGGTGCCTTGCTGCAGGGCAGCCAGCTCTACGCCGTCATCGACGTGGTGCCAGTGCGGCGCTGGAAGGAGTTCATGAGGATGCTGGAGCTGCGGGAGGCAGAGATTGAGCTGGTAGAGCTGGAGGTGGTGCACATCCGTGACCAGCAGTACGAGATGCTGAAGCGCTGGTGCCAGCAGACCAGTGCCACGCTGGACCAAGTCTTTGCCGCCCTGGAGCGCATGGAGCTGGCCGGCTGTGCTGAGGCACTGCGCCAGAGTCTGCCCGTGGGACCCTGACCCCAGCGCCAGCACCCTGGCACAGGGAGGGCCCGACACCTCCGCACCTCACTGGGCACCCAGCCACACCCCTAAGTATTGTTACTTATGCCGTGTAGACATTTTATGTCAGTTTTATGTCCCCTTCCCACCTGCCTGTTCCCCCTATTTATGTCCTCCTGCCCCCAGGGCCGGGGAGGACCCCATGCCCCAGCACATCGTCGGCTGCCCAGCCCCTCGCGGGACGAGCGGGCACCGAGCCCACCCGAACCCATGGGATAGTTCTCAAGGCTGCCCCTGCCGGGCGCTCCTTCCCCTCCCCAATAAAGTGGTGTGTTCTCCATCCGCCAGCCCTGACCCTTCTTCACGGGGCCGTGTCAGCGGGCACCGGGGCACTGCGGGCCCCAGCGCCGCCACCGGTGATGTGGCACCCACAGGTGACGGGGACTGTGGGTGCTGGCAGAGATGCGGGCAGTGTGGGTGTCGGGGTGCTTGTGGTGATGTTGGTGAGGGGGCACCGCTGTGGGCGAGCGTGGCGTGGCTGGGGGGTGCTGCGGGGAGCCCCAGGAAGGCGCGGGGCACTGCTGGCGGGGTTTATCGTTTTAATCGCTGGAAAGGCAGGCGGTCTGGGCAGAGCTGAGCCTGAGGCTGGCCTGGAGCGGCTCTGGAGGGGCAGTGGTGAGGGTGAGCGCGCTGCGAGTGGTGCCAGCGGGGCGTGCGGTGAGCCCGGCCGAGGCGGGCGGGGCGCGGGGAGCCGCGTGTCCCACGCTCGCTTTGCATCGGGCAGCGCGGGGCAGCGGTGGGCTGGCGGCAGCGGGGAGTGGGGGTACGGGGGGCTACGGGTGCCTGGGGCGGTGGGGAGGGGTTCTCTGGGTTGGGCTATGTGGCCATCCACGGCAGGAGGAGGGTGCCGAAGCATGTCGCGGTCCACGGGAGGACCTGCCAGTCTCCTCCTGCTGCGAAGAGCCAGGATGCGGTGTGGCGTGGCTAGTGCTTGGCTATGTCCCCCTTCTTGAGGATGATCTGTCGCTGCCAGGGCGCCAGCTTTGTCTCATCGTACCCGAGAGTCCTTAGCTTTTCCGACTGCTCCTTCTCCTTCTCCTCCTCCTCCCGCTTCAGCTTCTCCTGCTCTTTCCTGCTCAGCAGCACAGGGCACAGGGCGCCGCGGTCACCAGAGCCGCGGGGGCCGCCGTGCCCGCCCACCCAGGGAAGGGGCTCGCTGCACTCACCGTTTCTGCTCCCTGCGAAGGCAAAGGGAACACTGGGGTTAGTAGAGCCGCGGGAGCCACCAGCTGGTGCAGCATCCCCCGACCCTGGCTCACCTCTCCTCCTCCAGCTTCTTGCGCAGGATGTCCCTCCTCCAGGCCGGCATGCTGGCCAGGCGCGCCTCCTCTTCCTTCTCCTGCAACAGACAGCCGAGTTACCGGCACTGCCCGCCCTCACTGCCGGCACCGTGGGGCCGCAGCATCATCCTGGGGCGCGGCACCGCATCCCTCTGGCAGCGCCCTCCGTGGCACGGCACCGGTGGGGTTCACCGGCACACGGCTCGCCGACGGTGCCCGCTTCGGTGCCCACCTTCCGCCGGCGCCGGGAGGAGGAAGGAGCGCGTGGCGTGGCCACAGCCCTTGCAGCACACCACAGCTTTATTGCACGACACGCGGGGGCCCACACTGCCCCGGCACCGCAAACGCCACACCAGAGGGGAGCGCGGCCCCGCCGCTGCGCCTCCCACACAACACACAGCCACGGCAAGCGGCACACACTGCAACCTCGGCCCGGGGCCGCAGAACAGCGCCCAGCCTTCTGCCAAGCTCAGCTGCACCACGAGCCGCCGAGGCAGGAGAGCGCACCCTGCACCAGCCCACAGCTGTCCCCTGAGCTTGCTGCTGCCCCATGCCACACCACTGGCACGGCCTGCAGCATCTCGTTGGAATCAAGTGTCGAACATCTCCGCCTCCTTCTCCTTCCAGAAGGAGAAGCTGCGGTCAATGAAGCGGCAGAGGTCCTCCTCGCTGAACTCTCCCAGCTCCGGTACCGGCACTGCTGCCCCCTGCCCTTCCGGGGCCATGCTGGGGGGCTCTGCCAGGCTCTCTACCACTGCCACGGGGTCATCCCCAAAAAACTCCTGCACGAGGTCCTCAAAGCCGTCGAACCAGTGGCGGTGGCCAGCCTCGATCTGCTCCAACACGGTGCGGTGGAAGCGGCGGACGCGGTGCCAGCTGTGAGTGCCCAGGCGGTCAAACATCTCATAGCAGAGGAGGTGGCGGAAGCGCCGCTCCTCGGGACTGAGGGGCATCTCCAGCAGCTGGAAGTAGCCCAGCATGAAGAGGTCGAGCGGGAGGCTGTCGTGGGGCATGGGAGAGCCGCCGACGTAGGGCAGGAAGTGTTGGGGCCAGTAGAGCACCGTGGTGCGGCTCAGCCGCCGGATCTGACGCCCTGGGACCCGGCGGGCAACACTCCTCCAGCGGGCCAGCAGCCGCCCCGCTGCCGGTCGCCGCCTCCCCGGCCGCCGTGCCCGCTCCTCCCCGGGCACCGCCGAGAGCGCCCGCTTCTTCCAGTGCTCCAGGAAGAGGAAGACTGCGCGCTCCTTGCACCCCTTGGTGCGTTCATGTGTGCTGCTGGGCTCTGGCAGCGCTGCCCTGCTCCTCCGCAGCGCCCCATCCCCGTATTCCTCCTCCAGGATGGGCCGGCGGGCGCTACCAGGGGGCTGCACCCGCTTGCGCTTGGTGACCCTGGGGGCAGGCGCGGGGGCTCCCCCCGGCCCCTCGTAGTTGGCCTTGAGGCTGCGGACGGACACACCGCAGCCCAGGATCTCGCTGCGGGCGTCGTGCTGGGCACCGGGGCCGCCCCCCGCTCCCCCCGCCCCGGGGCTCTCCCGGCCCCTCGGGGTGGCCGGGGCTGCGGCCGCGCTCCTCGGCACCGGGGGGGACCGGCTGCCGCGGGCGGGCGCGTCCTGCTGGGCGAGGGCGAAGCGCCGGGGGGGTGCCGGGGGCGCGGGGAGCGGTGCGAGCGGCAGCAGCTCCTCCTGCGGCCCCCCTGGAAGCGGCTGCCCCGCCTCGTGCATCACCCGCAGGCTCCCCAGCTGCCTCTCCAGGTGCTGCACGTCCTCCTCCCGCATCGGCTGCCCGGCGGGTCCCGGTACGCCCCCGCGGCACAGGGGCGGCGAGCGGCTCCCAGGCTGCGGCGGGAGAGAGGGCAAAGGGGCTCCTGAGGCCGTGCCGCACGCCCCGCGCTCCGCTGCCGCCGTGTGTGGCATCCCCGGGGTGCGACACCCCTGCATGCAGGTAGGGTGGTGCCCAGCCCAGTCAGGAGCCGGGGGCAATGCCACGCACGCCGTCTCGCCGGGTCCTGAGCTGCTTGGGCCGTGCCCGCGCCGCGCTCGCCGCCGCAGCACGAGGGACCCCCCTACCTTGCGCCGCTGCTCCTCTTCCTCCTGCATGCGGAGCTGCAGCTTGCGAACCATCACCTGCCGCTTCCACTCGGGGATGGGCCGGCCGTGCTCGTCCTGGCTGGGCACCAGCGCCTCCACCTCCGCCGCTGCCCCAGCGCCTGCTGCCGGCACCGGCGAGCTCCCGTTGAGCACCGGCTCCGGAGAGCCCCCTGCCAAGCAGCGCGGCGGCCCGGCAGCCTCGGGGGTGGCCGGCGGGGTGGGCGTCCTGGTGGGTGACGGGGAGGACACTGGCGACTCTGCCTGTGGAAGGAGGGAGGGAGGGCGGTGGGCACTTGCCGTGCCGTGCCGTGCCGCGCCGCCGGCTCCCCTGGCCCCCATCACCACCTACGTTGGCCCCTGCCTGGCCGCTGCCGGAGAAAACAGTGGTGAAGCCTTTGCTCTGTGGCGTTGGCTTGAGGCTCTTCCCAGCTTTGATCTCGGCCAGCAGCTCCGAGTTGTCGCCGGTGGGGGACATCATGTTGAAGGACTTGGTGCCTGAAAGGAGGCAGAAGGGGCAGTAAGCACCCCGGCAGCACCATCTCCCTGCCCCTGTGAATCCCCCACCAGCTCGCAGGGTAGGGGGGTGAAGGGGTGGCTGGCTGGCTGCCCCCTCCACACTATCCAGGAGCCCCTGAAGCAGCATCCAGACACCCAGCTCAGCATCCACCGGAACAGCACATCACCAAACTCCCGGGTCCATCAGACCCCAGTGGAGCAACCCCCCAGCACTCAACAGCCTGGCACCCCAGCTCCACAGATCTGTAAGAACAGCACTCCAACAGCAGCTTACAGGGTCCATGGCACCCTGCTGCAGCAGCACCCCGGCACCCCAACACTCAGCTGCAAGGGTCTCAGCCCGGCCCCAGCCCCGAATGCCACTCCATGCCCCCGAGGCACTGTGTCGCAACAGAAGCGTGCCTCTGGAGGGATGGCTCCGTGTCCGGTGGCAGCCTTGCCACTGCAGGACAGCTCCTACACTCCCCTGGCATCTCCCGGCAGCGATGCACCGACAGCCTGAGCCACGCTCCCTGCCAGCCCAGTGCCCAAAGGGCTGCGTGGCACCTGCACCCCACAGTCGTGCCACCCGCCTCGCGAGCACCCACCGTCCGTGCCAGCCATGCGTGACTCCCTAAAGTCCCATGGTACCGTGCCAAGGCAGAGCCCCCTCCCCGCGGCCGGCGCCCGCAGCTCGCCCCGCTCGGAGCCAGAGGGCTGCGGGTGCTGAGGGCCCAGCGGGACGCTCGCGCTGCCATCCAGCGCCGGCTGGGACCCCCCGGTGCCGGGAGCCGGCGCTAATAAAGCGGCCAAGCCCGCGGGCTGCGCTCAGCGCCGGGGGAGCGGCCGCAGCGCTCACGTGGCGGGGTCACGCCGGCCGGCTGAGCGCGAACAAAGGCGCTCTGTGTGCGCGGGGCCGCCGCTGCCCGGCCCTGCCAGCCCTGCCCTGGCGCCTCCGGCGGCCCCGCACCGCCGCTCGGCGTCCCGCGTGGCACCGGCGACGCGCGGCAGCGAGGGCGGGCAGGTGGCGGCGCCCGGGTTGTCGCCATCGATGCCATCGATGCCCCGCGGGCGCGGCACGGGGCCTGTCCGGCTGTGCCCCGCGCCAGGGCACCCCCCGAGCAGGGAGGAGCGTGGGGCCGCGGTACTTACTCTTCATCTGCCTGAGCGCCTTTCCTCCTAGGGAGAGAAGCAGAGAGGCGGCGCGGGGCGCGCGGCAGAGGAAGGATTTGGCCACCGCGAGACAAGAGAGAAGAGAAGCGGCCAGCAGTGAGAGCAGGCAGGGGCGAGCGGGCGTGGGAGCCCCCGCGCCGACACCGGAGGAGAGAAGGACAGAGAGGCTGTCAGGAGCCGCGCGGCCCGAGCGCCGCGGGAGGAGACGAGCCAAGGAGGTCAATGCCACAGTGCAGCCATCGGGACGGTGCCCAGGATCGCTCCCCGTGCCCACCCGGCACCCTGCCACTTACTTCCCGTAGAGGACGAGGAGCGGCGGGGGCCGGCGGGAGTCTCGGCCAGCGGGGGCGGCGGCGGGGGCGTCGGGCAGGCGGTGTCGGGCAGCGGCGGGGGCGGCGGTGGGGGCGGCAGCTCGGCACCGGACTTGCTCTCCCCATTGCTCATGGTGTCCGTCGAGATGGGTGATGCCTGCAAGGGAGCATGGGCAGGCGTTGCTCGGTGCCCGTGCCGCTGAGCTGGGCACGGCCTCGCGGGGCAGGGCTCACCTCCTCGGTGTGCGCCATTCGCTGCGGGCCTGGCTGCTCGGCCACGACGTGCCCCAGGTGCTTGTAGTAGTCACCGGTGCTCGGCTGCTTGCCGAAATTCCTTGACCGCCTGCTGGAGTCGGCCCGGCGCAGGCCCTCGGGGCTGCTGTCACGCGATGCCAGCTGCAATGGGGAGCCCACCTCAGCCCCGCCGTGCCCGGCTGTGACCGTGGCACAGGGCTGGAGTGGAGTAGGACCGTGCCAGTTTGCCTTGGGGCAGATGCAGAGCTGGGACGGACAACGGGTGCGTGCCCTGGGGTCTGTTCGGCAGACGGCTCTACCAGGGGCTGCGTGCCATGTTGGCAGCGTGCGGCATCAGTGCCTGGCACTGTGACCCCATAGCTGTGCCCAGGATCCTGCCCAAGCCTCCCCCGGGATAACCCCCTGGGAACAGGAGTGCCGAGCCCCAGCCCCGCGGATTACAGGAAGCTTATCCCGCGCGGGGCTGGGGCCGGCTTCCAAACCTCCCTCTGAACAGGGCTCTCAAGCAGCGCAGCCTCAGCTCACCCCGGCGCATTCCACAGCGGCTTTGCGAGCTGTGCTGCCGAGTGCTGCGCTGCAGGGGGCTGTGCCTGCTGCCTGGGCTCGGGGTGCCATCGTGGCATAGCCCTGCTCCCCTTGCTTGGGGCCCCACTATTTGCATTTCCCCGATGCCACCTCCACCCATGGCATTTTCACGGCGAGCCCAGCTGCTCGCTGCCACCGCCACCAGCCCCAGCTAAGTCAACAAACGTCAGCTCAGTGCTTCCTACTGCAGCTGCCATGGGAATTGTGCCAAGCCTGGCTCCCACTCCGGCAGTCCCAGCCCCGGTCTGGCACAAGGGTCTGTGCCGCTGAGCCCCATTCCATGGGGCACCCACACCGCTGTGGCACCGCTCTGCCACACGCTCACACCTCCCCAAGGCAGTCCATTGCCCTGGAAAGCACTAAGGAGCCAAGGCCATGCACAAGGAGCACTGTGGGGTCCCAAACCCACCACGTGCCTGGCACACACTGCTCTGCTGAGACCCCCATCCCATGTGCCCTGTCCCCCAGAGCATTGGGCTCTGCCAGTGTCCTGACCATGTCCAGAATCCTGCCCCTGGTGAGGTGGTGAGAGCCACGGTAGGGGGTCAGGGCGGCCCCAAACCTACTGCATCCTTATGCCCCCCCAGCCCGCCATGGAGGGCTGCACCCCTCTTACCTGTGCACGCCTGGCTGAGCCCTCTCAGCTCCTGGCAGCGCTGGCTGTGCCACCCGACACCTGTGGCGCGGGCGACACCGGAGCCGGCCGCTCGGGTTACCGCCTGCGCAGCTGCCCACGCCCAGCTCGGCATGGTGCCTGTGGTATCGCCGGGCCCATGGGCGCGGCTGCCATGGCGTGGTGCTGCCCGGTGCCCCAGCCAGTGCATGGCCCACCCAGTGCCATGGAGCCACCAGAGCCTCACTGAGCCCACCTTGCTGCATCCTCACTGCTGGCTGAGCCCCAGCCCTCCCAGCGCCTGCCAGCATTGCGGGCATGTGGCCTCCGGCTGGGACTGTCCCCTCCCAGTGCAGGCAACAACTGCTCAGATGGATGGGTGCCCTGTGGCATGTCCCTCCCGGGTGGTGTGTCCCTCTTGCTGTGTCTGGGGCGTGGTGCAGGGGACACGGTGCATGGGGCCGTACCTCTCGGCGCAGCGCCTGGCTCTCCACATGCCGCAGGTTGTTCTTGGCCCGCACGTAGATGTCAGCGGTGTGGGGGGCAGCGGGGGGCGCAGGTGCAGGGTAGCCAGGGGGTGGCGGGGGTGGCCGGGTGCTGGGGGGTGGGGGTGGCGGTGGGGGGAAGGCAGGGGGTGGTGGCGGCGGGGGACCCTCGCCTGCTGGGCCCCGGCCCCGCGGCCGCATCTCAGGGTCCAGCATGTCCATGTACGCCTGCATGTCCGCCAGCGCCGGCTCAGGCACCCCTGCGCAGGGCAGGGGGTCAGGGGGGGCTGGACCCGCGCCCCCCGCCCCGCGCCCCCTGGCCCCGCACTCACGGGCGGCGGGGGCCCCTGGGGGGCCGCCCCTCTTCTCCCCGGTGCTGGACTGGCTGGAGTGGCAGGAGTCGTAGTTGGAGAGGGTGCTGGCAGGGGAGCCCACCTCGAAGCGCGCCTGGGGCACCGACGCCGTGGTGTTGGGCGAGGACATGCCCGAGTCGGGCTGGCGGCATTCCCCGTCCGCCGAGGGGTCTCGGGACAGCACGCGGTGCTCCACGCTCTGCTGGCACAGCCCAGGGGTCAGGGCAGGGCTGGGGAGGCCCCGGTGCTCCCCGTGTGCTCCCCACGCCCTCATCCCTGTACCATGTTCTCCACGGTGCGCAGGTACTGGGCGCAGTGGCTGTGGCCGTTGTAGTCGGCGAGGTCGGCCGCCGTGTAGCCATCCTGGTCACGGATGCTGAGGTCGGCACCGTTCACCACCAGGATCTGGCAGCACTGGGGAGAGTGGGGGCGCACGGCAGGGCTGGAAGGAAGGCCCTCCCCTTGCCCTGACACCCTGTTGGCCACCAGCACCCACCTCCAGCTCGCCATTCTCGGCGGCATCGTGCAGCGGCGTGCCGCCCCAGCCGTCGGCGGTGATCTCCCCGCCGTGCAGCAGCAGCCAGCTCAGCACCTTGGCGTGGCCACGGCTGGCGGCAAAGTGCATGGCTGTGGCCCCCTCAGCATCCCGCTCCGACAGGCTCACCGTCGTGAAGCTCATCTGTGTGTGGGCAGGCAGGCTGAGCACTGGGGCCCTGTGCCACCTCACTTTGCCACCATGGCCTGCCGCGCCCGGACGGCGCTTACCAGCCACACGATGACAGTGTTGTGGCCCATCTGGGCAGCAGCGTGCAGTGGGGTCATGCCGTCGTAAGCCCGAGCGTGGGGGTCAGCCCCACAGTCCTGCACCAGGTACTGGATGATCTCCAGGTGGCCTTCCTGGCAGGCGAGGTACAGCGGGGTGGCCCCCGTCTTGGTCTGGGCACTCAGCGTGCTGCAAGTGGGGCACAGCGCCCGTCACCCGTGGCCACTGCTGCTGCCAAGGGTGGGACAAGGGGCGGGCAGGATACAGGGACATGGGGGCTTGTAGGACACAAGGAAAATGGGCAGGTGCAGGGGAAACAGCTGTGGGCAGGCAGGGCAGTGCCAGGGCTGGGAGCTGTCCACCCCATGGCTTCCCATGGGTCCCGGTGCTGCTGCGGTGGCTGCAGCTGCAGCGGGAGGTCACTAAGTTAATCAGCCTGCTTAGGCTAAGCTCCTTCCTCCGGCTGTTTTTGGACACTGCAATTTAGTCGTATTTTAAAGTAAGCTGCTTACACAGCACCGGCCGTGGAGCCGGCGGGGAAAGGCCAACCTGCGCCATGATGCCCAGCTGCTGGGTGCTGGTGTCCCCTCGCTGCCCCAAAAGGCCTTGGCATCCTCGTGTCTCTCATCCTGAATTGTGTATCCCAAATTGTACAACCCAAATCCTGAATCCCACATCTTTTACCCCACAGACCCATAATCTGCATCCCACATCCCCACATCCTGCCTCCCGACCCCACAGGAAGCTGTTTTATTAAGTGCTCCATAAAAAAAAAAAAAAAAACAAACCCTGTTGAATATTTAAAAAAGGAAGAGCAATAAATACTCTGCTCTGTTATCGCAACGATCGCAGGCCCTAAATAATTGATCCCTGTAACTGTGAGACGGGCTGTGGCCAGCACTCCCTTCCCGCTGTCCCTTGCGTGCCGTGCCACCGAGTGCCTGCCCCGTGCCCAGCAGTGCCAGGCTGGCACAGCCCCGTGGGCTCCCCGAGCTGGGGATGGGGCTTGGGGCGGCTGCAGATTGGGGTGCTGGAGCCAGCAGGAGCTCAGGCACAGGGGCAGTCCCTGATTCCCATTTCTCAGTAATTGGGAAGGGGTTAAGCCACTCGGGCCCTGCCGCTAAACTGCTTTGGCAGATGGCTGAGCCCCCATGCTGGGCCGCCGGCTGCCGGGGGCGATGCGAAGGTGGGCCGGGAGCATCCCACAGCGGCACCGCGGATTGGATTTCGCAGCTGTAACGGAGCCTCCGGGCAGGCGCGGGGCTGGGAGCAGGGCCAGCCCTAAATAATTCAGGGGGAAGGCGGTGACAGCAGCGGAACAACCCCGGCAAGCGGCGTGAAAGGCAATGCGAGCGCCGTGCCACACCTGGGCTGGCACGGTGGGCGTCGAGCAGGAGCAGTGACCGGTTTGGGGCCGGGCTTGGGCTGCAGGGGTTAATCCCAGAAGTGCTCAGGGCTAAGCTGGCACACCTGGGGCAAGGAGATAAAGAACTGGGGCTGGGACAGCTCTGGCCAGTGAGTGCCAAGGGATTCAGGGATCTCTGTGGCTCTGCCTTGAGGAGAAGATGCAGAGCTCTGGTGTTGTGGCACCCAGAGACAGAGGGGTGCCGAGTGCTGGTTCACATTCCGCTGCCTCAGGACTCCCTGGATGTGGGAGAGCTGTGCAATCCCTCCCATCCACAACCCCAGAGCCTTCCAGGGACAATGTGGAGCAACAGCGCATCCCCCCGGCTCCGCTTTGGCTGGGTCTCTGGGTTATTTCTAGTGGCCTCTGCCCACCACAGGAAATCGGATTAGCGGCCACCTAATCACCTGCTGCGGCCTCGTGGCCAGGCCCGGCATCGCGGGCCCTGTGGGCTGCTTTGCCACGTAACGGGGGCACCAGCCCGGCCCCGGGCACCGCTCAGGAGGGAAAAAGGGGATGCTGCCGCCACGGAGCCGTCCGGGAGAGGCTGCCGTGCCCAGCAATGCCCACGGACCTGGGCAAGCGGAAAGGTCGTCTCCGGCGCGGGGAGCAGCCTCTCCTCGGCGGTCAGCCTAATCCATTTACATAACAGCGGGCGGACAAAGGCGGCTGTGTTATCGCCCCGCGCCAGGAGCCGACTCAGCGGCCAGTGACAATATTTCTGCCAGCGCTCGCCCCTCTCCTCCTCTCCCTTTCTTTCTGGGCCATAAAGAAGGTGCAGCTGCCTGCCCGGCCTGATAACGCGGCCGCGTTGCCCTTGGAGCTGGGGGACCAGGGTGGCTGCAGCGTTCGTCCCCAGTGCTGGCACCTTGCCCGGTGGCTGGAGGGAGGCTTGGGGGCACAGCCGGCACCCCGTTCTCCCACTAACCCCGCTCCTGCTGGTGGGTGCCAGCCTTCCGGCAGACCCTGTCTCGCTGCCAGCAGTTACCTGGGGCAGTGTCCCAAGAGGAGTCGCAGGGAAGGGAAATCCCCTTTCACCGCGGCGTAGTGGACGGGCAGCGCTCCCGTGTTGGTGGCTGCCGTGGGGTCGCTGCCTCCGAAGCGGAGGAGCCACTCGATCACCTCGTGGTGACCGAAGCGGGCTGCCAGGTGCAGGATGGTGGCACCAGAGTTGTCTGTGTCCTGCAGGAGGAAGTGGGACGGCTGTCAGCGCCAGGCACCAGCCCTTCCGGCAAGGGGGTTGGGGACCGCAGGGGCATCCCCCAGCCCGGAGCTGTGCCAGGCGGGTGGGGCGGACAGGGTGGAGTTCCGTCCGTACAGAGCGGGGCCGGAGCAGGAGCACAGAGCATCGGAGCGACCGTGGGACCAGCGTGTCTGCCTCCGTCAGGGGCCTGCGTCCGCACACAGTGAGTGCAGCACAATGCCCTCCTTGTTCGGAGCCCCTAACCGCGAACTCGCCGCCGAGCCCCGCTGTGCCGCCGGCCCGTCCGCCCTCCGCGCTCGGTGGGGCGCGGGTAGCGCTGGCCCCTGGCCAGGAGGTCGCCGATGCGTGCTGACCCCTTCCTTCCCGATTAATCTCCTCTCCCAGCCCCGCCGCCTCCTCTTCCTTCGGCCGTCACATGTCTTTAACTCTCGGCCGGCCCCGGGGCAAGCCGCTTACCGCCGCGGTCCCGCCGTTGTGTAACCGCGGAGGGGGCGGCAGCCCCGGGCAATATGTGCTGCCCTCGCGGCTGAGACCCTCCGGGATGCCGGGGACTCTCCGGGTCCGTGGGATGCCGGCCGCTATGCGCGGCGGAGCCCTGCCCGTGCCGGCTGGGACGGACCCCGGCTGGCCGTCGGCAGGGTGGAAAGCACCACGCGTGACCGTGTCCCCGCGGCCACCGCCACCCACACGGGACCGCGGAACGCCTCCCCGGCCGCCCGCGCCACCGAGGGCCCCTCCGCCGCCCCCCGCGCCCCCGCTCGCACCTGCACGCCGCAGCCCCCCTGCGTGAGCAGCCACTGGAGACAGGCGAGGTTGCCGGTGGCGGCGGCGTCGTGGGCCGGTGTGGCCCCGTTCCGCGCCCTCGCGTCCCCGCGGAGCGCGGCCTCGGCCGCCAGGTACCGGAGGCAGGCGAGGCGACCGGCGCGGGCGGCGTGGTGCGCGGGGGACGCGCCCAGGGCGTCCCGCAGCCCCGGCCGCAGCAGCCCGGCCGCCCGCAGCCCCCGCAGCGCCTCCACGTCTCCCTGTCGCGCCGCCTGCAGCGCCCGCTCCAGCGCCATCCCGGCGGCGGCCCCGGCCCCAGCGGCCCCGGTGGCGGCCCCGGCCCCGGCGGCCCCGGCCGCCGCTTGGCACTGTGCGGCGCTCCCGCCCCGCCGCCCCCCGGCCCCGCCGGCTCCTCCTCTCCCTCCCCCGGGGCCGCCCCTCCGCCCGCCCCGCCCGACGGCGCGGCGATTGCCCGCTGCTCGGGACCCCCGCCCCGCTCCCCTCGGCCCCTGCTGGGGCTGCCGCGCTTTGCGGAGTGGCGGACGGGACCAGGACCGGCACCGGTGCAAGTCCGGGTGGACCCCAAAGCGGACCGTTCGCAGCTGCCTGTCCGCGGCCTCGTGTAGCGGCCCCACGGGTGTCCCCTCCCGCCGCCCGCCCAGGCAAGAGGCGCGGCAAAGACGGGCTCCTCCGGCACCCTCGACGTGCGCTGCCGGTCCTGGCCGTTCAGGCAGAACGGGGGGCTCTGGGCGGGAGGCTGTCCAGCCTCAGCCGGCGGCGGGGTGCCGGCAGCCAGGCACGGTCCGCTTTGGTATCCACCCAACCCTGCAGCGGTCCGGTCCCGGCCGCCGCTGAAAAGTTGTTTTATGAATCGCTGCCGGGGCAGCGGGCGGTGCGGGCGGACAGGCGGGAGACCCTCCGTCAGCACCGCGGACAGCGCAGGTGCTCCTCGATCAGCACCGAGGACAACGCAAGGCCGCCCTGCCCGCCTCCTTCCCTGCCTGTCCCCCGCCCTCCCTGCCCGGCCCTCCCGCCGGTGGTTTATAAAGCCGGTAGCGGTATGGAGAGCGGGAGCGCCATGTCCCCACCGGGCGTTGCGCGGCAGGCACCCGGCTCCGGCCCCGTCCTGCCTCCGCCGAGCTGTGCAAAGTGACAGCTCCGGCATTTCCAGCCCGCTGCGCCCGCGGGCGGCCCCGCCTGCCCTCAGACCCTCCGGTCCCTCACGGAGACTCGCCGCCGCGCTCGCACCGACGAGAGCCGAGAGCTCCGGGTGGGTGAAGCCCTGAGTGCCGTGGCTCCCGGGCGCGATCCTGAACCCCCTCCGGACCCTGCGAGCTGTCACTGTCTGCTCGGGACTCGCCAGCACCCGACCCAAAACCCCGGGGCGCTACCAGGAACTGCGTTACAACCGGAGAGAGCCGACGGCGCCGGGAACGCACCGGGAACGGTGCTGCCCGTGCCGACCCTAAGCCGGTGGCTCCTCACGAGTCCCCGAGCTGGCGGGGGGACCCCAGTCCCGGCGGGCTCACACGAGCCCGCGGGCAGCCCCGGGCCCCAGTCCCGGTGAGCTCACACGAGCCCGCGGGCAGCCCCGGAGCCGCCCGGTTCCGCGCTCCGCCCCGCGCGCTGTCCGCCAATGGCGCGGCTCGGCGGGGGCGTGTCCGGGCGCGGCGGGGCGGGGCCAAGCGCGGCGGTGCCGCAGCGCCGCTGCGGGCGGGGCGCCGGTGCCGCCATGTCGGAGCCGGGGGCCGCGGGCCCTAGCCCGGCCGCCATCCAGGTGTCCAGGTACGGCCCCGCCGCGCTCGGGGACCCGGACAGGGCTGGGCAGGGAGGCGGGCGTGCTGGGGGCCGCGGGCGGGTGCCGGTCTGCGATGGAGATGCTGCCCGCCCGCCCTGCTGCCGGCAGCGGCGGCGCCGCCCGCTTTAGTCATGCTGTCAGTGACACTGACCGCGGGCAGAGCGCAGCAGCGCCGCGCCCGTGCTCCGTGCTGCGGGGGCTGGCAGCGGGCAGCGCTGCCGCGGCTCTCCCGGGCGCGGCTCTCCCGGGCGCGGTTCTCCCGCCAGTGTCCCCGCGGCTCTCGGGCGCGGTCGCGCTGAAGCAGCATCTCCTGTCCGTGCCAGCGCGCAGCCGCTGCCCCGGTGCCCCCCGGGCGTTATTCGCCGTTGGCAGGAAGCGCGGCTGCTGCCGGGAAGCCGCGTGGAGCAGCGGCACGGGCCCGGCTCGGTGTGCGCCTCACCGGGGCCGGCGGGGTGGGGCCCTGGTGAGCCGCGGGGTGCCCCGGCAGAGGCGCCCTGCTTCCTTCCGCTCACAGCGGTTTCCACCGCCGCTCACAGGAAGCCGCGTGCGAGCAGCGATGTCCCGGCAGCTCAGCCGGTGGGCGATATGCTGCCTCCGGGCAGCCGCACCGGGGCTGGGCTGGGGGCGCGGCAGGGGTTGCGAGCTCTCATGTGCCTCCTTCGGCAGGATTATGCGCCCAGACGATGCCAACATCGCGGGGAATGTCCACGGGGGAACCATCCTGAAGATGATCGAGGAGGCAGGAGCCATCATCAGCACCCGCCACTGCAATTCCCAGGCCGGGGTGAGTAGGTGCCGGTGTGTCTGCCAGCGTCTGGCACGGTGACCTTCCACTCCCTGCCGTGTCTCACTGGGAGCGTTTCCTCCTGCATGCAAATCTGGCTGCAGCCAGGTCCCAGTAGCTGGAAGCATTCTGCTGAAATTGTGGTTTACCATGAGAAACATTATTACTCATTATTGCTGTTAATGTTTTAACTCCTGAGAAAGGCAAGTTGGGGCAACTCTAGTGGTGCTTACAGATGGGGAAGGAAGCACGGCCAGTGGCTGATAAAGGTGGCGGTTGCAGTATCCGAGCCGCACACGGCATGGCAGGTTTGGCTGGTGTCAGGGAGCTGCCAGCTGTGGACCCGTGGCGTGGCTGTGATCACTCTCTTGGCTGTCTCACCGTCCCCAGGAGCCCTGTGTGGCTGCACTAGCACGGGTGGAGCGGACGGACTTCCTGTCACCGGTGTGCATCGGCGAGGTGGCCAATGTCAGTGCCGAGATCACCTACACCTCCCGGCACTCTGTGGAGGTTCAGGTCAACGTCATGTCTGAGAACATTTTAACAGGTGGGTGGCTGCTGCTGGCTGTGTTCCAGAACACCAGGAATAACGGTGAGCTTGCAGAGGTGACCCCATCCTCTGCTCCATCACATTCGGCAGAGAGGAGATCTATTGACAGAGCGGGGAGTGGAGGGAGGGCTGGTGCTGGGGAGGGAGGCCAAGCAGGCTCCCTGGGATTTATGGCTCCATTGTAGTGAAAAACAGCAAAATCTGTTCGTAGCTCTTCCTGCCTGATTTGCTGCCTGTGGCTGCCTTTGGCCTGAAAAGTCCCTTTTCCTGCTGTTGCTGTGACAACCAGTTCTGCTTGCTGGGACATCTTCCCAAAAGCACATTGTCACATCCGCTAAGAGCTAAAGCCTGGTAGGAGCCAGCAGGGCAAGGGGCCACCAATGTCAGGGGCATTGCCAATGTGTGCCCAACCCCAGACTGGTGGCACGTAGAGCACTGCTGGCTTTGGCACCATCACCTGCTGCTCCCTTCTCCTCCAGGGGCAAAGAAGGTGACGAACAAGGCGACGCTGTGGTATGTGCCGCTGTCCCTGAAGAACGTCAATAAGGTCGTTGAGGTTCCCCCCATCCAGGTAGGACAGCTCACTTGGGTTGCCCCCAAACTGGAATTTGTCGTCCCCGTGGAATGGCACTAACCCGGCCCTGTTGGCACTCCCAGCTGTGCCTGTGGCTTTGCCAATCCCCTTCTTACCAGCCTTCTGTTCCAGTATGCGAGGAAGGAGCAGGAGGATGAGGGGAAGAAGCGTTATGAGGAGCAAAAGCTGGATCGGCTGGAAACGAAGCAGAGAAATGGCGACGTGATCTTACCTGTCATCAACCCAGGTAACACGGGCAGTGTGTACCCAGTGCAAATTGCCCAGCAGTACTGGGAGACCAAACTGGCTCCCTGGGCATCCCCAGGGCCCTGTAGGTGCACGTGTGCATTCTGAAACATCACACCAGGGATGGGGATGGGATTTTGGAGCAGCAGTGTGTGAGTGGAGGGGGAGCTGAGTGGATGTACCCTGAAGGGGCTGGTGCATGAAATCCCCTCTCCAAAACCCTGTTCCTGTATCCTTGTGTGCTTGTGTGCAGCTAGAGCTGGTTTTGGTCAGCAAGGGCTAAATGCAAGTTGTGGGCAAGAGTGGCCTCTAGGCCTGGCTGTGGTCTTCAGGCAGAGGTGGAGAGGAGAGGTGGCACATGAGGAATGTTGGGGAAGGTGATGGGGGATGAAAGTTGCTCAAATGCTTTTTTCTCCTCTGTCTTCCCTGCTCACAGACAGGCAGACAAAAGGTAAGGTCAGCGGGCACTGCTCCATGGGTGGTCATCCTGAGTGGGACTGGGCTGCTTTTCCTTTCTTTGAGCTTCTTTAATATCTCTCATCAATCCTTCTGAGAGAGGATTTCCTCTGCTGGGAGTTTGAGGGTGTGACTTCTGTCACCCGGAGGGTGTGGTGGGACGAAGGTCACCAGGATGTGCCAGGGCTGGGGGCATGGGGATGAAAGTCTTCCCACCAAGGAGAAAACAGGGGCTCTATGCAGCAGGGTCTGGGAGGTACAGCTGAGAGGGGAAGCAGACAGCAGTGTGACCCAGTTCACTCCTGTTTGCTTTCATGCTCTCTGAAAGCTTGAAAAGAAAGAAATGAGCTGAGCTAGAATAAAGTGGATGGGTGGAGATTAGAGGGAGGCAGCAGCCCGTCAGGTGATGAACAGTCTATGCTCTTGGAACTTCTCCAGCCTGCTTTAACCACTGATTTCAACATAGTTCAACTTTGCACGAGCCAGCCCCATGTTTTCTTCCTTTGGACGACTTAAGACAGGAGTGCATGGGTGCCAGCTGAGTAGCTCTCACCTTGCTTTGCTCTCTAACCAGAGCCACACACCGTTGGCTACAGCCAGTCCAGCCTGATCCACCTGGTGGGCCCGTCAGACTGCACACTGCTGGGCTTTGTGCATGGAGGTGAGTGAGCACTGCCTGTACAGCACCTGGCTTCAGCTCCAGGTGCCTTTTCCCTGGAGCAAAGTGTGGTTGGAGAATGACTGTTTTTGGTGGGCTCTGCCTCTGGAGGCATATTGACTGTCAAGGTCAGAGTTGCTTTAGCTGAGACAAAAGCTTCATCTTTTTCTGTGCCCCAAAAACTCATGTACTCGAACTGTAAATCCTACAGTTTTGTCATCGCCTGGAGTACAAGCATGCAGCGTGTGACTGCTGTTATCTGAAGTAATTTCCTCTTGGCTGGCAGCGCCCATCACCTGCAGGGCTGGCACGTGTGGTGCAAGCCCCGGGAGAGGTGTGTTTGCTGAGAGCTGGGACAACACATACTAATCCTTAAACAAACAAAACAAACATGGTCAGAGCTGTTTCCTGTTTGTGGGGCTAATCTCACCTTGTAAGGGTGAAGTTTGCTCAGAGAAATTTGGGACAGACAGAGCTGACCTTAATCACAGGTCTGTGAGGATATTGCCCTGGTATTGAGAGGAGCCTTTGTACTGGATTTTCCTGAAATTGGGACTTAGTCTCCAACTCCCCAGCATAGGTTTGGCCATGCTAAGGCCTTACTGACCTTTGTATGGTTTCCCTGAAATCCCACTGACCTCCCTGAGACAGGACCCTCTGCCTGCCCTCACAGGGGTCACCATGAAGCTCATGGATGAGGTTGCTGGGATTGTGGCTGCCCGCCACTGCAAGACCAACATCGTCACTGCCTCGGTGGATGCCATCAACTTCCATGAGAAGATCAAAAAAGGTACCAAGGGTGGTGGCAGGCACTGTGATGTTCTCTTGCCACACCCTGGCTCCCTTGGATGTGCTTTCAGGACATGCTGGCAGAGAAAATTAGACCCTGTTTGATTAATCCTGTGCTCTGCTTAATACACAGCTTAAGCATAAAACATGCAGGACTTGACTAGCCCCTCTCTGTTTCGCAGGCTGTGTCATCACTGTCTCAGGACGTATGACATTCACAAGCAATAAGTCCATGGAAATAGAGGTTTTTGTGGATGCTGACCCGTTTGTGGACGAGCCTCGGGAGCGGTACCGAGCCGTCAGCGCCTTCTTCACCTACGTGTCCCTGAGCAAGGAGGGGAAGCCCCTGCCCGTCCCGCAGCTGCTGGTAAGAGCTTTTCTCTCTGGATTGGACCCAGCAGGGCCACCACATCCCCTGCTCATCCTGCGGCAGAGCCCAGCCCAAGAAATCCTCTTCCCTTGAGTTACTCAGCGGAAAAAATACGAGCGCGAACGAGACTTCCCAGGACAGGCTTCAGGGGTTTTATTTTTGGTTTATTTGTTTTGGTTTTGTTTGTTTGTTTTGAATTTGGTTTGTGTTGTTTTGGTTTTGTTTTGTTTTTGTTTTTTATTTCTCGTGAAAATTGTGTGGAAGTTGGGGATTTTCTCCTTTCTCATTGTTGAGAACAGGCTGCATGCAGGGGGGACCCTGAGTGGCAACAGAGGCCCCCCATCCCTAATATCTGCTCCCCATGGTGTCCCCATTCCAGCCTCCTGCCTGTATCATCTCCCCTAATCCTGGCAGGGCTTTGCTGACACGGTGCTTCCGACTGGGGGTGTTGCTTAATATTTGATGTGGCACAGGTCTCCTGCTTAATGCAGGGCACGCTGGCTGTCATGTGCATGTTTGACAGAGAGCAGCACCTCACAGAAGTGTGAGGGGAGGCATGTTTCCCTCCCACACGCACTTGCAGCACACTGACACCGCAGCTTTGCACTCTTTCTGTGACCTTAGACGGAGACAGAGGACGAGAAGCGTCGCTTCGAGGAAGGGAAGGGCCGGTACCTGCAGACCAAAGCCAAGAGGCAGGCGCAGATGCAGCAGCAGGCTGCCCAGCAGTGACCTGCGTGGCACCAGTGTCCACCAAGCATACAGGTTGTTCCCGTTCGTTTTTTGTGTCCGGCCCGCGCCAGCCCCGCGCCTCCGCCCGCCCCAGCCTGCTGCCGGCTCCACCGCTTCGCTGCTGCTGCTGCTGCTGGGCTCAGCACCGCACACCTCGTGCTTCGGGCGGCTCTGAAAGCCCCCAGGAATCTTCCCAGGCACTCACCATCTGCCTGCAGAGCCGTTGTTGCTGTTTGATCCTGTTGGTGACGTTCCTGCCTGTGTCAGAGCCAGGCTGGGGGCGTGTGGCGGCTCGAGGGGCGCGTGAGGCCGCGAGTCTTTGTGCTGCTGTGTTCGACTCGCTGGTTTGTCCTACCATGCACACCAAAGCTTTCGTACGTGCTGCGCCGCGCTGGGGCCGCACTGAATGTCTGTGACATCTCTAGGTAGTTCTCTGTGCACATCTAAGTTATTTAAGGAATCCTGTGGCATAAATAAAATCTGTTTCATTGACTGGAATGAAAGGCTGACACTTTTATTTCAAAACAATTGCGCTTTTCCTCCCTCCCCCAGATCCGCCCGCGCTCCCTAAGTGGCGCCAGGCGCTCCCGGCGTTGTTTTTAAGGAAGTCTGGTTGTTTTAATGGGACTCTCAGAGCAGTTCCTGCTGGAATGTGGTCCTGGTTTGGGATGTTAAACAATAAATACCTGACAAGAGGTTTTAGTGAGGTGGGGCTGGTGTCTGCAGGGGTGCCTGCAGTGTCAGGACAGAGGGGAACGGCTTTAGACTGACAGAGTGGAAATTCAGAACAGGGATCAGCAAATGTTGTCCCTGTTCGGGTGCTCAGGCAGGAGGAAGGGATGGAGTCACGGTGCCTGGAGGTGTTCAGCGGCATCTGCACCTGCCGCTGGGTGATGGGCTTGGGGATTACAGTGGCAGTGCCGGGCGGGCGGTCGGACAGGATGATGGAAAAGGTCTCCAACCCCGACCGAACCCGAACCAGCTCCGTGACCGAACCCAAACCAGCTCCGTGACCGAACCCAAACCAGCTCCGTGACCGAACCCGAACCAGCTCCGTGAGCGAACCCGAACCAGCTCCGTGAGCGAACCCGAACCAGGCCCGGCAGCCGCGGCCCCAGCCCGTCGAACAGCACCGGAACCAACTCTCGCGAGAGCGGCTCCTCTCCGCTGCCGCCGCGGCTGCGCGGGGCGGGGCTCTCGCGAGAGCGGCGGGGCCGTTTCCCGGGCGACGCGGGCGGGGCGGGGCCGCCATGATGGCGGCGGCGGTGGCGCGGAGGGGGCGGCTGGGCCGGGAGGGCCGCGCCAGCCTCTGCTCCTTCCTGCTCGGCGCCTCGGTGGCGGCGCTGCCGCTGCTGCTCGGCTCGTCGCCCTCCCTGCTGGCCGCTCCCGGCCTGCGCGGCCGCCTGGCTCTCGCCCTGCACGTGGCGGGCGTGAACGCGGCGCTGCTGCTCATCTACCCGCGGCCGCTCTACAAGGTACGGAGGTGGCCCCGGCGGGCGGCGGCTGTGGAGGGTGCCGGGGTGCGCCGGTAGGGATACCCCGGGCCCGAGGAGCGGCGGCGGCAGCGCCTTCTCCCCTCCCTGTGCTTGCAGATCGCCGTCCGGGCCTGTTTCTTGGGCTTCGCCTTCGGCTGCGGGCTGCTGCTGAGCGCCGGCCGCTCCGCCTGGCGCCACTTCGGATGGTAAGGGCCGGGCCGGGCCGGGCGGGCACGGTGCCACCGGCCCTACTGAACCTGCCCTCCCTCCCGCCGCAGGTATATGTGCTCCTTGTCCCTCTTCCACTACTCGGAGTATCTGGTGACAGCCATCAACAACCCGCGCAGCCTCTCGCTGGACTCCTTCCTACTCAACCACAGCTTCGAGTACAACCTGGCTGCCCTGTCCTCGTGGGTGGAGTTCACGCTGGAGAAGCTCTTCTTCCCAGGTCGGCCACCCTGTCCCTGCCTGTCTCTGCCTAGCTGCACGTGCCTTGCCTGGGGTCCATCTGCCTGGTAGCAAAGTGCAGGTGACCCTCAGCTTGCTGCCCCGTGACTGCCCTGCAGCAGCTTTGCCAGAGTCATAATCCCTCAGTGCTCAAAGCCTCTTGGGCTGGATCTTGGGAGGGCAGGGGGGAGCCCCCCCTCATTCTGAGTGCCAGGCCAGGGGATCTTCAGCCTTTTCCTGCCCTGGTGGTGCAAGAATGATGTGTCAGGTACTCCTGAGCGTCACCTTTTGACAGGAATAAAATCCAGTCATCAAATCTGTTGCTGGTTGCCCAGTCTGGGGCAAACTGGCTGTACTCATCTGTTTATCCTTGGGAGAGCGAAACTGTTCCCCTTTGTTTTGTAGCAGCCTGAGCATGTCCTTGGCTGTGCTTTGTGTTGGCTTTACTCAATCTCTCCAGCTGGCCCTCATGGACTAATCCATGCTAACACCAAGCAGGGGCTGCTGGTTCTATCTGTTTGGTGCAGGATGGCAGTGCATGGCTGTTGCTGTCACACATTTTTCTTTGAGATGGGGGCAAAGCCCACTCACTGAGCAGCCCCCTGCACCCCTGGAGACCTGTGCAAACCTGTTGTGCCCCTCCCTGTCCACGCAGAGCTGAAGCAGATCACCTGGCTGAGCACCGTGGGGCTGCTGATGGTGATCTTCGGGGACTGCCTGAGGAAGGCAGCCATGCTCACAGCAGGCTCCAACTTCAACCACATCGTTCAGAACGAGAAATCTGACACCCACACTTTGGTGACAAGCGGGGTGTACGGGTGGTTCCGGCACCCTTCCTACGTGGGATGGTTTTACTGGAGTATTGGAACACAGGTACTGTATCCAGAGTGCTCAGATCCTTTCCTGTCATGCCCCCTGTCTTTGCTGCCCATGCTGTGGTGAGGTGCAGACTGGACCTGGATTCTGCTGCCTCCCACTGGCTCACAGGAAATCTGGAATCCCTGAGCTCTCTGCCCCGTGGGATCTTTGGGAAGATCTTGTTCCCTTAATTTTTTCTGTGCAGTAAGGAGAGGTGGTGGAGCTGGGGTTTTGACTCACGACCCCCTTGGAAGCTTGAGGTGTGGTTTGCTGCTGGTTTAAAGCTGGTATGCAGAGTTTTCTGTATCCCTGTGGTCAGAATGCCTTCTGGGAGTGGTCAGACTCAACCTGGCTCCTGCCAAACACCAGTCCTGTGCTTGAGGGCAAGGAAACTCCCTGACTAGAGGGTGAGCTGTGGCCAAGCCTTAGCTTAGTGCTGCTGTAGCTGTGTGTTCTTGTGGCTGGCTGGGTGCTGACATTGACTTGTGTTTCTGTGGAGAGAGTCCATAAGGTTGGCACATGGATCTTTTGAGAGCTGGGGCAGTGAAGCCAGCGCTGCCTTCGTCATTCTGGGGAGAAACCAGTGCTTGTGGAGTTTCACAGGGAGCGTTGGGGTATTTTCTTTTTCTGTGTCAGTGTTACTGGAGGGGGATGAGCTGTGTTCTCTCTGTGAGGGGGTGCTCACCAGCAGGCTCTGTTCCAGGTGTTGCTCTGCAATCCCATCTGCGTGGTGGGCTACGCGCTGGCGTCCTGGCGCTTCTTCAGGGAGCGGATTGAGGAGGAGGAGATCACACTCATCCACTTCTTTGGAGAAGAGTACCTGGAGTACAAAAGGAAGGTGCCATCGGGTCTCCCTTTTATTAAAGGAGTCAAATTGGAACTGTAACATGGGCATAAACCAGGCTGGCTGAGCAGACGCCCGGCTCCTGCTGCGCCCAGTGCCCGTGTGGCATCGGCATTGGGAGGTGCCTGTTGGTATTTCCTGACCACTCAGGAGGAGCTGGTGGAGGGCTGCAGCTTTGGGCAGCCTGCTGGGTCACTCACAGATCAGAAGCTCGTTCCTGCTCCTTGAGATCAGTCCTTCGTTGCACATTCAGGGATCTTCCAGATAACTTAGCCTGTAGCGACCCTAAAGAGAATGAATCCTGCCTGCAGCAGCTGAATTGTCTTGGAACGCCTCTGGAACTGATTCTGCCAGGAAACAGCACTGCCCTCCTGGCCCTGGGCGGGGAAGGTGCTAGGCAGCAGATTGTTCCTGTTGCATAATTCGATTTTAAAGCTTTCTGACCTCGTGAGCCCGGTGACACGACTTTAATCTGCTCGGGCCAAACTCCCTGAGCTGGCACTGGGGCAGCCAAGGGAGCAGCCTCCAGCTCTGCCCTCAAAGTGCCAGAGTGCAGCATGGCACCACTCACTTCTCTCTAGGCCTTGGGGTCTGCAGGGAGGGTTCTGCTGCTGCCCTCGTGCCGTTGGATCTGAGCACCTCTGGGCCCTCTCCTCGTCCCTTGGATGCTGCTGTGGGTGCAGTGTCACTGCTCCAGCCGCTGCCTCCTGCTGCCACCTCTGTTCCTTCTTCCTGCTTCCAAATCACGCTGCTTCCTATCCTGCCTGGCTGCCTCTGTCTTGCAGAGATCCCAGGATTTTGGGTTGTGAAAGAGCCACAGCTGCCAGGCTTGCTAAGGGCTTTAGTCCCTGAGGTCCTCCCCTGCTCTTTTGGGCAAAAGCTGTGATGTTAGGGCAAGTAGGAGATGCTTCTAAGGAAATCTCCAACCAGGAGAAGAGTTGGGCTAGCTAACGCTCTTTTATAGTAACCATTTGGAAATGGTTCCCACTGAGCTGTGTGGTATAACTTTGTTGTTATATACCAAAGAGGTTCACTGTTTTCTTGAGTTCTACATTATTCTTCCTTGCTGGAATGGAAATGAGTTGCTTGTCAGTTCATGCTTGGAGCTTGTGGTGTTCCATGGGGAAGGTGCTGCGGTACGGCTCAGGAAGGGGCACTTGGTGAGAATAGCTTGGGTTTGGGTTTAGGTTTTCTTTTTTTATATAAAAAAAAAAAAAAAAAGAAAAAGAGAAAACATCGTGGGCTTCTGTCTGGTTATTTGAAGGTCTTTTGAGGTGCTGGTGGCATCATGGAAACTGGAATGCTTTATAATTCCTGGTGGGTTCTCAGAACGCACCAGCACTGTGTTGAGGCACGGTTGTGACTCAGTGACTTGTGGGGCTGTGGCAGGGATGAGGCTAACCCTGACCCTCCGTTTGTCCTTGCTGAACTGATGCAGAGTCCATCCTCCACTGGGTTTGCTTGATCACAGAGCATCTGTTGATGCCCTTGCTGCTGACTTGACCTTTGCTGAGCGGGGTTTTGGCTTGGGAGAAAAGAACAAAAGTGAAAACTCACCAGCTGGAGAGTGCTGATCTGTGCTGGGCACTCAGAGGCTCCCACTTGGGCTGTTCTTGTCTCAGGGAAGCACTGACTGCAGCCAGTGGTGCCTTGAGCAGGTTAATCTCTAAGCAATTTTTTTATAGGCAGTAATGTTCCTGCTGTGCCCTTGATCAAAGGAACTTTGGAACAAGTAATTGTCACTTGGGTTTGATGTGCTGTTTGACAACAGAAACAAAGCCTCATTCCCAGATTGTTCTTCAAAGTAAATGAACCTTGATCCTAATGTCACAAGTGCTGGTTCCAACTGTGCAGGCTCTGTCCAAGCAGGATGTGTTGGCACCGAAAGAAAGGGATAAACTCCACCCTGAGCAAAACTTTCAGTGGCTCTTGAAGCTCCTGAGACCAACAGCTTCTCTTAACCTTTTCTTTTCCCAAATCCTGTGACCAGAAGCTCTGTGAGGGGGCAGCAGCTTACCAGGTATGGGGAAGGCATGTGAAATTTTAGGGAAAAGGTGGAGTAAAGTGTGAAACTCTGCCCTCTGTGCCACACTGATTGGTGAGTTCTTAGTTCCCACATGTGCAGGGAACCTCTAGAGCAGCTGTTCCTGGCACCCAGCCCATGTTGGTGTGTAGCTGCCCAGAACTTCAGAGGATGCTCCATCACCTGGCTGTGTACGCCTGGCCCTGCCCTGCACCAGGAGGTGTAATTTTTCCCCATAATTTGTCAATGCTGTGGTTTTAGGAGCAGCTGGACACCCTGAGCCAGCAGATCCCTTTGTCAGCACTGCAGAACCACGCAGACATGGACAACTGCACCCTTTTATTTCACTCTGACACACGCAAGGAAGAGCACAAGGAGAGTTTTTCAGGAGCAAGTCCACCTGAGGCCTTTGTATGTGATGCAGACACGGCTGCCCGGGCTGTTTCCTGCCCTGGCTTGTGGCACTGGGCAAGAGGAGCTGGTCACTCACCAGGGCATGGTTGTGCCCAGCAGCCCAGCCATGTGCCCAGCACTGGGCTTATGGTGCTGGCTCTTTTGGGGTAGCAGTCTCTGCTCCACTCTTCTGCTGGCCCCTGCAGCAGTCTTTGTTTTTTGGGGAGGGGTCTCCAGGGGTGTCCTTGGGTGTGAAGCCCTCCTCAGGGCAGGCTGAAGCCCCCTTGTTGCTGCCAGGTGAGGCATCCCTGGGGAAGGGAAGACACCTTGACAGGGTCACTGTGTGGGAAAGGACACGGGAGGTGCTTGCTGTCACCTACCTTGGCACCACTTCATTGTTGTCACAGATCTTGAGCAGCATCTGGGCCTGTTCTTCTCTGGGCTCCTGGGGCTCCTGCAGCCTGTGGCAGGATGGGTGTGAGCCATGAGCTGTGTCCCCCCTGGCCCTGAATGTCCCTGCACCCCTCACCTGGGCTCCAGGCGCTCCTTCACTTTGGCGATGGAGCGCACGTAGGGCGCGATCTGCTTGGTGATGGTGCTCAGGCAGCTGTTCTCCTGCCTCAGCTGCAGCAGGTCATGGAGCTGGGCTGGGGGCAGAGGAGTGGGCTGGGACACGGCCACCCCCCCAGGGAGGGCACGGGGGGCACGGGGAGAGAGTGTGGGGTCAGCAGTACCTTCATAGATCTCCTGCTCATTTGCTACCCGCTGGTAGGTCTCCTCCCAAACCTGGAAGAAGAGAGGGAGCTGGGCAGAATGCGTTGGTACAGCACAGAGGGGCCCTGCCCTGCCAGGCCGTGCCAGCTGTACCTCCTCAAAGACGCTGCGCATCATCTCCACGGCGGAGTAGTGAGCTGCGATCTGCACGTCCATCTGCAGCGACTTCTGCAGGATCTCGCTCATGATCTCCGACTTGATGAGCGAGTGGTGCTTGGTGAGGTCACGGTGCAGCTCCTGCACCTGGTCCTTCAGGCCTTGGATCTCCATCTGCAGCATCTGCAGGAGCCAGGGGGCACAGCCATGTAAGCAGCACCAACCTGACCCGTCCTGTCCTGTCCCATCCTGCTCCCAGCCATGTCCCTACCCAGCCCACAATCCTGTCCCTACCCAGCCCACAGTCCTGTCCCATCCTGCTCCCAGCCATGTCCCTACCCAGCCCACAACCCTGTTCTGTCCCATCCTGCTCCCAGCCATGTCCCTATCCAGCCCACAATCCTGTCCTGTCCCATCCTGCTCCCAGCCATGTCCCTATCCAGCCCACAATCCTGTCCCATCCTGCTCCCAGCCATGTCCCTATCCAGCCCACAATCCTGTCCCATCCTGCTTCAAGCCATGCTCTCTACCCAGCCCACAACCCTGTCCTGTTCCATCCTGCTCCCAGCCATGTCCCTATCCAGCCCACAATCCTGTCCCATCCTGCTCCCAGCCATGTCCCATCCTGCTCCCAGCCATGTCCCATCCTGTCCCAGTCCTGTCCCATCCTGTCCCAGCCATGTCCCATCCTGTCCCAGCCATGTCCCTACCCGGTAGGTGTTCTCGTAGTTGCGGCAGTGCTCAGCAAAGGGGGTCTCACGCCCCTCAGCCAGCAGCACCTTGGTGCTGATGTACCGGTGCATCGTTGGCTTCTTCACCATGGGGCCAGTGGACATTTTGTCACTGCTGGGGGGGCAGCTGGGCACCATGAGGGTCTTGGAGCATTGGCCACCGGGGAGCCTGCAGGGAGAGGTGACAGTGACGTGTTGCAGGTGTGCAGCAGTGGGGGTGAGGTGCGAGGGACCATGCTGCCAGCTCAGTCCCACCACCCCTTGGCTCCAGTGGGACACACCACTCCCACACGTCCCTTCCCTCACCCAAGCACAGAGGTTCAGTCAGAGGTACCTTATGTTGCCCCAAAAATCACATTTCTGTGGGCTGCTCTCCGTATTCCTGCAGTTTTGGAGCCAGCTGTGGCAGTGAGAAGCCAGGAGCTGAGCCCAGCACCCTCCAGTTTCTAAAGGGTGGGATACAGCTCGCTCTCTCACCGCTGGTATCTCCTGGCCCCTTGGCAGGCACTGCTGCCCCTGTGTTTCCTCCCATCCCGTGGTCTCCCCATGCTAACCACCACCAGCATTGGTCCTACCGTGCAGCGCCGTGCTCCCCCTGCCCGTGCTGGGGCCAGCAGCCCCCAGGAGCTCAGCCACCCTGCAGTGCCAAGCCTGCCCGGGGGCGAGGAGCGGTCCCCATGGGGCGGCAGTGCCCGTTTGTCCTCTCTGGCTGGGAGGGCCTGGCAGGGCCGGTGCTGCCGTGACATCAACAGGCCTAAATATATCCCTGGTGAAGAATGGCCGAGCACTTCTCCGAAATTCTGATAAAAATAGTGGCGGGCAAAGAGGCTGCGGCACCACGGGCATGTGGGCGAGCAGGAGCTGGCCCAGGTGGAGCAGCCATGGAGAGGGGGCAGAGCCCTGCAGGGAGCATGGCAGGGGCTGGGCTGGGGAGCAGAGTGAGGCTTAACCAGGCCCCCAGCTGCCAGCCCCGCTGCTGCCCACCCCTGTGCCACCCACCCCGCTTCCCAGAAGTGTCACTTGAAGCCTGTTGTTCATCAGTGCAGCTGTGCCTGTGCTGTCCTGGTACCCCTGCTGAGGTGACAGGCTCAAGGGCAGCAGCAGGGGCAAGGTTGGCACGGTGAGATGCTGAGGGGACTGCGCAGTGTGGCACGTGGCGGGGGACACAGTAGCACATGTGCCTTGGGTGCAATCCTAGCACCTCACATGTTGGTGCCAGTGATGCCAGGTCCGATGCCACCAGCGCTGCCCACCACGGAGCGGCGGGGGCTGAGCATCAGGAGGGGCTCCAGGCAGCGGGCAAACTCTGCCCGGTACTCGCTGTTGATCTGGGGGGAAGAGAGGAGAGCACAGCTGGGCTGGGGCAGGGCTGGCAGCTGGCACTGCCCCCTGGCACTGCAGCTGGGCTCTCTCTACCTTGCTGGTCTGGGCCGGCCGCAGGCGATGAGGCAGCTTGACAATCCTCTGCAGCCTCTCCATCAGTTGCTGAAAGGCAGCAATGGTGAGGGGTGCTCAGCACCTTGCCCAGGAGCTCAGCAGTGCCACCCTGACCACCCCTGCAGTGCTGGTGACACTCACATAGCCCAGGTCCAGGAATTCGGCTTTGTTGGCAGAGCTCAGGAAGGCCGAGCAGGTCACCAGGTGGACCTGTGTGTGTGGAGAGGGTTTGTCACTGCTTGGCTTTGGTGTCAGGATGTCCCTGCCTGCTGTGAGGCCCTACCTGCAGAGTGGGCAGCAGGGAGGCAAGGTGGGCGAGCTGCTCCTTGAATGCCTTCTCCTTTTCCTCGTGCTGGCTGAAGTAGAGCAGGGCATGGCACAGCCTTTGCAAGGCTCGAGGGAGCCATCCAGCCCCAGGCACTCCAAACCACCTTGGGAAGGGGGGGACAGGGGACAGCCCATGCTCCCTCACCTCTGCACAGCTTTCAGGAGTGTCTTTTTCCTCTCAGAGAGCTGCTCCTGCAATGGCACAGCCACCCTGTGTCCTACAGCCACCCCAGTCCCTTCCCAGTGCCCTGGCTGTGTCCTGCAGGTGACAGCTCACACCTGCATGCGGCTGAAGAGGGAGTTGATGGCCGCCTCCTCCTCGCTGGCACTGTTCCGAACCTCCTCGATCATGGCCTTGAGCAGGACGATGGCCTCACGCGTGGAGGTCTGCAGCTCCTTCACAGCCTGCCCAGGGTGGTGGCAGGGTGGCTGCAGTGCAGGGGACAGCACCGCACCCCCTTGCCACCCCCGTGCCCCCCAGCCGTGCCCACCATCACTGCCTGGTCCAGGCGCTGGCAGCCCTGCATGTACGCGGTCTCGATGTCGATGCAGTGTGCCCGGCTCTCCCTGCAGGCACAGACATCAGGGAAAGCACAGGGTGGGGCACACAGCAAGCCTGGGGCTGGGAATACTCACCCCTGCATGTCCCTGAAGCAGTTGATGCAGAGCATGGACTTCTTCTCAGTGGAGAACATGATGTAGGGCTCCTCGTGCAGTGCTGCAGGGGACAGGAGCGTGGCATTGCCTGGCATGGCTCAGTGCAGCATAGCGTGGCACGGGGCAGCCTGGCACGGCACTCACGGCACTTCTTGTGGATGTCTTTGGTGCGCTTGGAGAGGGAGACGATCTCGTGGCGGGCGAACATCCTGGCACGGTGTGTCTCCTCACGGCATGGGGCACAGAGGGGCTGCCCACAGGTGTTGCAGAAGTACATGGTGTCCAGCTCCTGTGTGAGGGGACACAGCTGGTGGCAGGCATGGCCCTGCCAGGGTTCCCCTACCCACGCTGCCAGTGCAGCCCGCTGCCCTCACCGCCTTGGTGCAGCAGCGGTCGCAGTTGGCACACTGCACGTCCTCCTCGCTGTCGGCCGAGCTGTCCACCAGGAACTGCAGCAGCCGGTCCACGGGGGGCAGCCCCGTGCCTCCCCTCACCACCGAGGGGTGCCTGCATGGGGACAAGCATGGGCACAGCTCTGGGGATGCAGGGAGCAGGGCTGTGCCCCAGTCCTGGCCGTCCCTTACCCGCAGAGGGGGCAGCGCAGGCGGCCGTCGCTGGCACGGCCTCGCAGGCAGCTGGCACAGAAGTTGTGGTAGCAGTCGAGCAGGCAGGGGTGCTGGTAGGGCTCGTGGCAGAGCAGGCACACCAGCGGGTGGCAGTTGGCCTTCTCCAGCTCCGAGCAGCTGCCCAGCGGGGAGAAAATGCCACCTGCCATCTGTGGGGTTGAGAGCAAAGTCTGTGCCCAGAGACCCCGTGTGGCACCAGTTTGTGAGAGCACTGTGGCTGCCACAGAAAGGACAAAGCCTGTCCCAGGGCCTGTGAGCTGCTGACTATTTTTAGGTTATGAGCTGCGTGGCACGAGGCCGCCCACAGCACACCCCTTCCCCTGGCATCACAGGCTGGGGGCTGCAGTGCTGGGTAGGAGGGTCCCCACAGCAAAGTGTCCCCCAAAACAGGAGCATCCCCTGGGATGGGCTGTCCCCTCTAAAGGAGCATTCCCTGCAGCACAGCATCCCCCACGACAGGGGTGGGGGTTCCTCCAGGACAGGGTGTCCCCCCGGAGGAAGCATTCCCTGGAATGGGGTGTCCCATGCCCAGGGGTGTGCCCTAGGGTGCCAGCCTGGCAGTGAAGGCAGCCAGGTGCCCCACATCCCCGTTCTGGGCACAGGTGTGAAGGCTTTACCTCTCCCTGTATGTGAGGCGGGGGATCCGAGCCGAGCTGTGCTGCTGCTCCCCGTGTGCCGGCAGGAATGAGCGCGGTGCCGCGGCCCGCCTGTGACGCGGGGCCCCCTGGCACTGCCGCTCGGCACGGCCCAAAAATAGCCCCGAGCGCTCCTCGGGGCCCTGCGGCGGGGACGGACACGGCACTGCACTGCACGGCCACCCGGGCTGCGGGGACACGGGCACCTGCACGGGCTGCTGACAGCCCGCAGAGGTGAGGGGGCACCCATGCTCCCCGGGGTGTCACCCGGTGCATAGTGAGGAGCCCCGCCGTGTGCGGGATCGCTCCATGCACAGTGAGGCTCCCACTGTGCAGGGTAACTCTGTGTGAAGTGAGGAGCCACAGGGTGTGGGGGTCACTCCGTGAGGCTCCCGGTGTGCGGGGGGGTCACTCCGGGGTGCTGGAGTCACTCCGGGGTGCGGGGGTCACTCCGGTGTGCGGGGGTCGCTCCGGTGTGCTGGGGTCACTCCGGTGTGCGGGAGGGTCACTCCGGTGTGCTGGGGTCACTCCGGTGTGCTGAGGTCACTCGGGGCGCGGGGGTCGCTCCGGTGTGCGCGGGGGTCACTCCGGGGTGCGGGGTCGCTCCGTGCCCGGTGCTCACCCCGTTCCCGGTGATGCTCCGGTGCCCGCGCTCCGCACGTGCCGCTCCCCGCGCTCCGCAGGCTCCGCCCCCGCCCCCACAGGCCACGCCCCCACCCGGCCCCGCCCACAGCCCGGCCCCCGCGCCTGCCCCGCCCTTCCAGGCATCACTGTCCGCTCGCAGGCTCCCTGCGCGGCTGCGACCGGAAGCGATCGACGCTATCGGCGCTCTGTTGAGACGGCCGGAGCGCGGTTGTGCGCAGGCGCGCGGGCCGCGCTCCCTTTCTGCCTCGCGCGGAGCCGCCATGGCGCCCGCGGTGAGTGAGCGCGGCACCGGCACCGGCCCCCGCCGCCCCGAGCCTGCCCCCGCCGCCACCGGGACACCCCCTGCCCCGCCCCGAGCCCCCGGCACCCCCGCCGCCCGTCCCAGCCCTGCCGCCTGCCCCCGCCCGCTGCTTTCCGTGTGGGGCCCGGCCTGGCCCGGCCCGCGCCTTCCCGCGGCCCCACGCGACTCCCGCCGGCCATCCGGGCCATGAGGGCGGGCAGCGGGCGAGCCCCGTTCCCCCCGCGCTGTTCCCGATCCCAATCCAGGCCTGGGCCTTTCCCCTCGCCGCCAGCCCGGGGCTCGGCCCGGCCCCTCCCCGCCGTCCCTCAGGGCGCTCCCCGCCCTTTCTCTCTCGCTCACCGTCGCTCTCTCTCCCCCTGCAGCAGAAGAAGCCAGCGGCGAAAGGTGGTAAGAAAAAGAAGCAGGTTCTGAAGTTCACGCTGGACTGCACGCACCCCGTCGAGGATGGAATCATGGACGCCGCCAACTTCGTGAGTTCGGGGCCTCCCCGGGAGCCGTGATGGCTCCGCGCCTTCGGGGGCCTTCCCAGGGTGATGCTCTGCTCCCAGCGGCCTCGAACATCCCTGGCCTTCCCTCGGCTCTGCCCTGCTCCCTTGAGGCCATCCCATGGGCAGAGCAATGGGGAGCGCTGAGGCTGGGGATGAGGTTGGGTTTGGGACACCTTGTTGCTAAAGCACATGCATTGTCCCTGTCGATGGGCAGTTTTCCTGTCTGTCTGTGCTGGGTAAGTTTGTGTCATGGCAGGGATGTAGTGAGGCCTGTCCATGGGCAGTTTTCCTATTTAGCTTTGCTGGGTAAGTTTGTGTCATGGCAGGGATGTAGCAAGGCCTGGGATGCTGCAGTTTGGGGTCATGAACCTATGCCTGCCCACACTGCGCTGCAGCAAGGGCTTTGGCAAGCCTGGGGCTGAGGGGAGCTCAGAGGAGCCTAAGTCCACTGTCCTGGCTGTCCCCACCACACCAGGCCGATACGTTCAGGCCTGAGCACCTCACCCATGTGTGGTTTTGATGGGGTGGATTAGCCTGGCCTGAGCTCTGGGGACACTGGTGTCTGTCCCCAGCTCCAGAGCAGCAGGCACAGCCAGCCCTGGGGACACTGGTGTTTGTTCCCCAGCTCCAGAGCAGCAGGCACAGCCAGCCCTGGGGACACTGGTGTTTGTTCCCCAGCTCCAGAGCAGCAGGCACAGCCAGCCCTGGGGACACTGGTGTCTGTCCCCAGCCCCAGAGCAGCAGGCACAGCCAGCCCTGGGGACACTGGTGTTTGTTCCCCAGCCCCAGAGCAGCAGGCACAGCCAGCCCTGGGGGCTGTGTCAGCCCTGGGAGCTGTGGCCCCAGCTCACAGCTGTGTTCTCCTGCAGGAGCAGTTCCTGCAGGAGCGGATCAAGGTGAACGGCAAAGCGGGAAACCTGGGCGGGGGCGTGGTGACCATCGAGAGGAGCAAGAGCAAGATCACGGTCACGTCAGAGGTGCCCTTCTCCAAGAGGTGAGCTGGGGCAGGCCAGAGTCCTGCTGGGCCCTCGGGCAGTGTGGCCACAGGTGGCCCTTGGCAGGGGATGCCCAGTGTGCGCTGAGCCTGTGGCAGGTGGAGCTGCCAGGGAAGAGATGTCCCAGTGCAGGACTTTGTGGTACCTGGCACTCACTGAGTGGCTGCTCTTCCGAGATCTGTGAGAGAGGAATGTGTTCAGTATTCCAGCTGGGAAGGCTGCTGGGCTGGGCAGTGAGGGGCCTGTAGCCAGAAGGGGCTGAGGGGACAGTTTAGGGGTATCTGCAGACGAGGTCTCTCAGGTTGTTCATCTTTTGGTCCTCCTTGGGCCGACATCAGCAAAGTGTGGTTGTGCCAAGGTGTGCCACATTGTTCCCCTCGTCCCGTGGTGCTCTGGCCCTCTGCCTGCCTCTCCTGGCTGCCTGTCCTTGGGCTGGCACGGGCATCCCGGCCTTGTGCCACGGCAGAGGTGGCTCAGGAGCCAGCTGGGAAAAGCAGAGCTGTGTGGGTGGTGGGCGTGCCCTGCCCCGTGAGCACCTGCCCTTCTCCCAACGCTGCTGCTCCATGTTGCTGCCACACCTGGCACATCCCAGCAGCGGGTACCCACCATCCCAGGGGACATTCCCTCTGGGATGGGTGCAAGGCACTGGGGTCACAGCCTTGTTGGGGCAAGAATGATCTCCCAGGACCTGTGTTATGGCATTGTGGTGTGATTCCCCTGGTTGCAGTGTTCCTGGAAGGGTTGTTCCTGGTGTTTCCTGGAAAGGGCTTTGCTAGGAGGTGGCCACTGGGATGTGTTGGTCCTGCTGGACAAGGGAATAAAGATTTATTAAGCCAAAGTGGCACCTGGGGGTCTGGCAGGGGGCAGAGGGGCACTGCTGTCAGCCACGCCTCTCCCACAGGTACCTCAAGTACCTGACCAAGAAGTACCTAAAGAAGAACAACCTGCGGGACTGGCTGCGCGTGGTGGCCAACAGCAAGGAGAGCTACGAGCTGCGCTACTTCCAGATCAACCAGGATGAGGAGGAGGAGGAAGAAGAGGATTGAGCCCCGCCGCTGCTGACGGCCATTTTGTACAGTTTCACTTTTCTGCAATAAACAGCAGCAGAGTTGTTCATAGCCCGTGCTCGGTGGCGGCTGCGGCTCCGGGGGTCGTTTTGGGGGGATTTGGGGCTTTTCGGGGAGCGGCGGCCGGGGGGTGTGGCCGGGGGCGTGGCTCAGGCAATGATGGGCGTGGCGGGGGCGTGTCCCGGGGGGCGGGGCCGGCTCTCGCCATCTTGGCGCGGAGCGGCCGCACCCGGCTCGGCCCCGGCGCTCGGCCCGGGGCGGGCGCTGCCCCGCCCGGCATGCGGGGCCCGCCGGCCGCCCGCGACCTGCTGGACGACGCGGACAACGAGGAGGACGTGTCGGGTAGGAGGAGGCGGAGGGCGGGGGGCACGGGCGGGGCGGTGGCATCGCTCCCATCCCCGTGGGTCCGGCCGTGCCGCGGGCGATCCCCGCTGGCCGCGCTCCCCGCACCGGAGCGCTCTGTGCCGGCTCCTCATCAGTAGCCGGTTCCCCCTCGGGCCGTGCCCGTGGACCGGCTGGTTCCCCGGGCTGGGCTTGGTGCAGCGGAGCCCACCCTGTCAGACCTAAAGCAGCACAGCATGAATCAGTGAATCATGGAATTCCAGGATGGGTTGGGTTGGGAGGGATCTTAAAGAGCATCCCTTGCCATGGCAGGGACACCTTCCACTGTCCCAGGTTGCTCCAAGCCCTGTCCAACCTGGTCTTGAGCACTTCGAGGGATGGAGCATCCAGAGCTGCTCTGGGCAGTGCCAGGGCCTCTCAGAAGTCAAGTGATCAATACATCCTAACCACCCCAAAGTGGTGTTGCTGTGCGAGCTCAGAAATCAAACATAAAGACACAGGCCTAAAGCTGTGTGGAGACTGGCTGGGATGCTCTGGGTTTGGGGAGATAATGATGGGAAGGGAGGTGTGCACTGGCATCAGTGCCTCTGCCCAGGGCTGGGTCCCTGAGCTGGTGAGAGCAGCCCAGAACAGCCTGGCAGCTGTGGCACCCATTTTCCTCATGAACCCTTCCTCTCCTGCACTCACTGTTTTTGTGAGCTCTACCTGGGCATCAGAAAGGTAAAAGCCAAAGTGCTTTCACCTTGCAGGAGAGGCCACAGAGCTCTGAGTCCTGTGGCCTGAAGCTGCTGCTCAGGTGTGCTCCTCTGTCACGGTGAGCATGCTGTCCTGTGCCTGTGCAGTCTGTCCATGTGAGCTGTCCCTTTTGTCCCCAGAAGAAGATGATGGGGTGCTGGAAGGATTGGATGAGTTTTTTGCAGAAGACCAAGTTGTGGTACAGAAAAAGAAGAAATCCAAGAAGCTGAAAGATGGCAAGGCTGCCAAAATCAAGAGGAGGAAGAAGGAGGTAACACTGCATTTTCTCACAGGGGGCTGTGGCAGAGGCAGCAGCTCAGTACTGCTGGCAAGCAGCTCTTGGGTCTCTGTGGATGGAAAGAAGGGTCATGACAGCCCCCTTGCCAAGGGAGCTGTAAACAGAGGGGCTGGATGAGCAACTGCATTGAAGTGCTTGTGCTATGGGCAGGAGTGTGATGAGCTGCTGGTTTGAAGACAGGTGATTCCATCCTGCACTGCCTCTTGCTGGCCCCAAGGAAGCTTGTTTCCATCGTGGCCCCAAGGAAGCATGTTTTTCTTGTGGCCATGGTGATGTTCTCTTTCCGCAGATACCACACAGACCCTCTGCCCCCTCTACCTCTCGTGTTCTTAGGCACAGTTTTTTCCCTATGCTGTTTTCTGAGAGGGAGAAAATAAAACACAACTCCAAGGTATTTTCACCTCTGCCCCTTTGCTGTTGCTGCTGACCTGCCTGAGCCCTGCAGCTGTGTGTGCAGCTTGTGATGAGCCTGGCTGCTGCTGAGCTTGGGAGGAAACAACAGGCTGAGAGCCTCCATTTTTTAAAATTAATGCTTTGTGTGGGCAGCTCTAACCAGATTCCACTTGGGGGAGACTGTCCCCTCCTCTGTCAAAGCCAGGGAGAAGCTGGAGCTGTTGGCATGAAGCAACACCCAGGCTGTCCTCATGGTCTGGGCATAAAAGATGAGGCTTCCTTTTCCTTCTCGAGAGTTTTGGGGGCAGATGAGCCTTACCCCTGCTAGAGGATTCTCTCTAATGACTTCTTTTTCCCATGGAAAATGGCCTCTGTTTGCAGTCAGTCGCCGTGGCCAACAGGGCGGTGCCCAGGTAGAAATTGCCAAACTTTGCTGGATTTCTCCAAGTCTAAAGCTGCCAGCAACTAGGACCAGGCAAACCCTTAGAGCCCCAAATACCACCTTTAATCTGATCCACAGACCCTGGGGAAGTGACTTCTTTTTCCCATGGAAAATGGCCTCAGTTTGCGGCCACTCACCCTGGCCAACAGGGTGGTGCCAAGGTAAAAATTGCCAAACTTTGCTGGATTTCTCCAAATCTAAAGCTTCCAGCAACTAGGACCCTGCAAGAGGAGGGTGGGAGTGAAGTGCAGGCTGTGGTGTGAGCCCAGTGCCTGTGCTTGCTGTGATCCCTGGGTATTATCTGCCGTGGGAATTTGCCAGAGCTGGAGGCAATGCACGAATCCTGCGGAAAAAACCCGCTCGGAACAACCCGGCTGTGTTTGGAACCCCAGCACCGGCAGATGAAGGTCCTTGGCAGGGAAGGCAGCGGAGAGGGAGATTCAACCTGTACTGCAGCAGTTCCCATGGAAACCAATTATCCTGTGCCCAATTCCAGCTGTTCCTAACCCTGCTGAAGGAGAGGCGCGGGCTGCTCTGAGGATCAGCATCCCGGGCAGGAGGGGCAGAGGGAGCCGGGATGGGGCTGGGCGCTGTCCGCAGTCCTGGCTGGAGCCCGTCCCTCAGTCCTGCCGAGCCCTGGTGCCTCTCAGTGCCCCCAGGGACATGGACAAGCAGGGAGGGAACCTCGTGCAGTTCAGCAGAACCATGTGCAGGTGCTGCACCTGGGTCATGGCAGTCCCTGATATCAATGCAGGCTGGGTGATGAGCAGCCCTGCTGAGAAGGGTTTGGGTGTGCTGGTTGGTAGGAGGCTGGATGTCACAGACATCTTTTATGAAAAGTCTTTTCTTTAGGATTTTTCCTACTGACAAGCTGAGAAGCCTCAAGAACAAAATGTAAACAATGGTTATCTGCTGCTGTGGAATGCAACAGGTGGATCTTTGATTGGTCCATGTTGGATGTTTCTAATTAATGGCCAATCCCAGTGAGCTAGCTCAGACTTTTCTGTCCGAGACACAAGCCTTTGTTATCATTCTTTCTTTTTCTATTCTTAGCTAGTCTTCTGATGAAATCCTTTCTTCTCTTCTTTTAGTATAGTTTTAATATAATATATATAATAAAATAATAAATCAAGCCTTCTGAAACATGGAGTCAGTTCCTCATCTCCTCCCTCATCCTCAGACCCCTGTAAACACCGTTACAGCTGGACATGCCCTGGCTGTGTGTGTTGGCAGCCCAGGGAGTTACCTGAGTGCTCTGCCCCTCAAGCAGCCACATTCCTTGGGGTGGCAATTAATTCTGTTACAGTCAGTGTTGAGCAGTGGGTCATGATCTCTACAGAAATAAACAAAAAGATCCCCTGGGCAGTCCCTGCTCTTCCAGCAGAGTGTAGCCATTGAAGCCTGCTCCTTTCTGACTGTGGGGAAGGAGAATGTACCCACTGGACATGGGCAGTTTCATGTGGGAGGAGAGTGAAGTGGGGACAGGCTTGTTCCTTCACCGTCCCTTTCTGTTTTAGGGGAGCAATGATGAAATGTCAGAAAATGAAGAGGAGATGGAGGAGAAATCGGAAAGCGAAGGGAGCGACTATTCTCCCAACAAAAAGAAGAAGAAAAAACTGAAAGACAAGAAGGAGAAAAAGCCAAAACGGAAGAAGAAGGAGGAAGAGGAGGATGACAATGATGATGGAAGTTTAAAGGTACAAAAGAGCTGGTGCTAGTGCCTGAAGCCAGGCTTGGACAAGGGCAGTTGAGGGTTTCATGAGAAACCCTTGGGTTTGGCAAGGATGAGGCTGCAGGTGAATGACTGAGACAGGAGAAATTCTATTTTCTTGGTACTTATCTTCAGTGCAGGGAGAAATTGAGCTTCTTGGAGCTGTGAAACCTGCCAAGGCCTCGTATAGTTTTACATGGTGGGGAGCATTTCCATGGTGCCTTGTTCATTTGTTTCTTGGGACTGCAGGAAGCATTAATTCGTTAATCGCTTGCGTGTGCTATTCCATAAATCCCAGAAACAAATCCCTGCATATCACTGACTGGGGAGATATGGAGCACATGGCAGAGCCAGCCTTGTGCTGCTCCTCTGCAGAGTTTGCATTAATGATGACTCTCTAAATCTCCAGGAGCCCAAGAGCTCAGCCCAGCTCATGGAGGAATGGGGTCTCGATGACGTAGATTACGTTTTCTCAGAAGAGGATTACCATACTCTGACCAATTACAAGGCTTTCAGCCAGTTCCTCAGGTAGGGAGCTGTGGTCCTGGTGGGAGGTTTGGGCATTGCTCAGTCAGCAGATGAAGCTGTGAACTCAGTTCTGCATCACCAGCTCCTTGTCTCTTCTTCCTCCCAACTCAGATCTCAGAACTCCATTTATTTGGAGGATTGACTGGAAACAGCTGAAGCATTTGTCTCTCCTGCTCTCCAAAGCCCCATATTTTGTGTATGCTTATTTGAAAAGTTTAATGAGAAAACAGTGTTAATGAATTTCTGCTTGTACCATGAGCCTTTCAGAGAGGTATTTCAGGAAGGGAAGTCTCTGAGGAGATTTAGGTGTGCTCCTCCCTTGCCTACATTTGCTTGAGGAAGCTCTGCTTTCTGCTGCTTCCCCATGAAACTCCTGCTGGGAATTTCACTCTACCACACCTTTTGGGCTGAAGCACCACATCTTACCCTGCCACATCTTTTGGGCCGAAATACCATATCTTACCCTGCCACATCTTTTGGGCTGAAGCACCAGCACATGAATGCAGGAGCAGACACACCACACAGCACTGCTAATCGTGCTTCTCCCTGTCCCCTGCAGGCCTCTGATTGCCAAGAAGAACCCCAAGATCCCCATGTCCAAGATGATGACGGTGCTGGGTGCCAAGTGGCGAGAGTTCAGTGCCAACAACCCCTTCAAGGGCAGCTCGGCGGCGGCGGCCGCGGCCGCGGTGGCTGCGGCTGTGGAGACTGTCACCACCTCCCCGGGGCTCCCCGCCAGCCCCCAGCCCTCTGCCCTGCCCACCGTCATCAGGAAGGCCAAGACCAAGGAGGGAAAGGGTGGGTAGCGCTTGTAGGGGCTGCTCTTGCCAGCAGAGCTGGCACAAGGCTGCAGAGCACAAGTTTCGGCAAACCGGGGAGGAAAAGACGGTGCCAGAGGGTAATAGGAGCATCCTCCAGCCAGGTCTCATAAGCTCTCACCTAAAATTACTCACCTAAGATGGCTCAGCTACCTTTGGAGGCATAAAATCAGCAGGATGGCTCCTGTTGCAGTGTTGGAAACAAAAAGGTTCAATAAAAGGCAAAATAACAGAGAAAAACCGATCCAGGTGCAAGAGGTCCTTGCTCCTGGTAAAACACCTCACAAAAGCCATTACTTTCTGTGTTCTCTTCTTTTTCTAGTAAATTGCCAAGGTGGGACTTTTTGGCTTCTGTCCATTTAGCTATCCATAAGTTTGAGGTGGAGTCTCTTGGGCTTATGAGATGTCTTTTTACCTAATTGAGAAGAGAAACTTCTGGGCTTCTCTCCTTTTTAAAGGGACAAAATTATAGTTTTGTCAAAAGGGGGCACATTCCTATACCAGAGTGGTGTCTGCAGCTCCCGTTGGCCTTGCAGAGGTCCTTGAACCTCTTCATGGTTCATGAGCTATGGCAGATCAAGCCTCTGGGTCTGCTGGATGTTTGGCAATTTGTGGCAATTAATTAAGCTGAGCAGTAGTGGGAAAGTAGAGGGATCTCCCTTTGTGTCGTGTTCTGCCTTGGGAAGTTGCTGTTCTGCTGTGCTGGGGGGTGATTTGGTGACAGTTGTTTGTAGAGTAACAGAGAAATTTTCAATTTCTGCAGGTCCAGGTGTACGGAAGAAAATCAAGGGCTCCAAAGACGGGAAGAAAAAGGGGAAAGGGAAAAAGATGGCAGGCTTGAAATTTCGGTTTGGAGGAATCTCCAGCAAAAGGAAAAAGGGCTCCTCTGTAAGTTTGCAGGGCTTTGGGTCTGGGAGGGAAGTACTGGGACAATCCCTTGTTGGGGAGGTACACCCACCCCACGTCAGGGGTGTCACAACCTCACCTGTGCCCCTTTTTGGGGCCCTGATCACATCCCCTTCCCTCATGTCCAGGCTCAGATTTGTGGGACTCGTGTCTGGCCGCATCTTTTGCTAAAAACCACATGACCCTGTTTACTTTCAGCAGTGCGGGCGATAATGCCATCATTTCAGATTTCATTTGCAAAGGGATTCTTCAGGGCTTGCACTGCAGCTGAACCGTGCATCCCAGAGAATGCTGGGATGCTCTAATTGCATTAGCAGGGCCTGCCCACGGCAGCTGGAGTCCCGTGGCATTGCTGGAGCTGCCCAGCCACAGCTCACTGGGCTCTTCTCAGTGCACCAATATCAGGAGTGTTTCAAGGAGTCAACAGCATTTTAAAGAATAATTTCCTTAGATAACAAGTGATTGGAGGTGGAGCTTTTCTAGGGGTTGATAATATTGGTCAAGCACCCTGTCACAGACATCTTTTATGAAAAATCCTTTCTTTAAGATTTTTCCACTTGAGAAGCTGAGAAGCTTCAAGAAGAAAATGTAAACAATAACAATGGTTATCTGCTGCTGTGGAGTGCAACAAGTAGATCTGTGATTGGCCCATGTTAGTTGTTTCTAATTAATGGCCAATCACAGTGAGTTGGCTCGGACAGAGAGTCCGAGTCACAGGCTTTTGTTATTATTCTTTCTTTTTCTATTCTTAGCTAGCCTTCTGATGAAATCCTTTCTTCTTTTAGTGTAGTTTTAATATAATATATATAATAAACTAATGAATCAGGCCTTCTGAAACATGGAGTCAGATCCTCATCCCTTCCCTCATCCTAAGGCCCCTGTGAACACGGTCACAACACCCTCAGCTCACTGTCTTGCAGTTCCAGCTCTAATTTCCATAACACAACCTGTTTGCAAGCACATCCATGTGTTGAAGGGCAGGAGCCACTCATTGCTGCAGATTTTCAATCATGTATCACAAAAAATTCCTCCCGTGCTCTAGAGCCACAGGTTTACCTTCCAGAGAGTCACAAAGAGCAGGAGGAGCCTGAGCGCCTGGTTAGGAGTGTGCAGGCTGGGGATTTGCATGCTTGAGTAAGAATTCAGATGCATTTTTATGTTTTGACTCCATGGAATGCTGGGCCTGTTTTGACTCCTTTCATGCCAAGTGTGAATGCCTGCATGCATGGACACAGGAGGGATGGCAGAGCTGAAATGGGTGTCAAAAGAGAGAGAGGGAGCAAAGTTCTGCCAGGATCTGGGAAAAGGGGCCTTTGGATGCACAGAGTGGGATTATAGGGTTGTTCCTCTCCAGGAGAACAGTCCCAGCAGTGGAATGACAGCTGGGATGTCACTTGGACTGGGTGTGCTTTGCTTTTTCCCTCTGCAGAGCGAAGAGGAGGAGCGGGAGGAATCCGACTTTGACAGCGCCAGCATCAACAGCAGCTCCGTGCGCTCCGAGTGCTCAGCTGGGCTGGGGAAGAGAGGGAAGAAGAGGAAAAAGAAAAAGAGGAGTAGGCCATCCTTTGTAGTACTCTGTTCCTGTTCTGTTTGCATCTCCCTGTCCTGGTGGTGCTCCCCTGGCCCGTGCGGCTCCGGGCTGTGTCTGGCACTGAGGATGTGCCCGTGCCTGTCTGTGTGAGTGGAGTGTGAGGTGCTCTCTTGGTGCCCAGGCCCTGCTGCTGCTGGGGGGCTCGTGCCTGCCAGGAGTTTGTGGGGTCTCCAGGGAAGTGATTTTCTGAGGAGCAGCCCCTGGAGAGATGTGGCTTGTGGCGAGCTCCCAGCAGAGCAGGGCAGGCTGTGGGTGAGGCCGTGTGGAGGTGAGGGATGCTTTGTCTGCGTGAGCTGTGCAGTCAGGCAGAGGCAGGTGGCAGAGCTGTGGCAGCCATGCAGGGACAGGGAGGCATGTGAGCCATGGAAGGGATCTGTCAGGATCTGCCAGTGTGACCACATTTGTGTGTGTGTCCCTTCATCCCTTCCTGGGTGGATGTTGTGCCATGGCACCTCTGTCCTCATGCTGCTCTGCAGAGCAGCCCCCTGTGCTGAGCACGTTACTTTTCTGTCTTGTGTCCTTGTTTGGGATGAGATAGTTCAGATCCAGGCACAACATCCTTTGGCTTCTTAGCTTTTCTGATGGATTTTTGCCTCCAAGAAATGGAAGGGCAGCTTCTGGGCTGGGGATCAGTTAGGGTGTGACACTGGCCAACCTCCCCGTTGGGTGGTGAGGCTGGGCTGGCTGGCTGGCCCCATGTCTGGTGTGTGAAGGGCATTGCTTGTGGCTTTGTGGCCTTGTGAGGGCCCTGGTGCTGGAGGTAGGCAGCTCCTGCTGCGTGCTGGAGGAGTGCAAGGTTGGAGTTCCATGCCAGGAGTTTGTGGCGGAGCTGGGAATTGAGATGAGCCATTCTGGCCCTTGCAAGGCCTCGTTTCTCTGCTCCTTTTCCCTTCCATGCTGTGTTGAGAGTGCTCCTGCCTGTGTGCCAGGGAGCCCTGAGGAAGAGCAGAGTAGTCCCAGGAGAGGAATCCTGTCCTTGGCCGTGTCACCCTTGCATGGTGCGTTTGGTGCTGGTGCCTGGGGAGGTTTCTCTGACCGGCCTCCCTTGCAACCTCTCCAGGTTCTGGCATTCTCCATTGAGAGCCTGAAGGAACCAAAGGATGATACAGTGTGGAGAGAGAAAGAGAGACAGAGGTGAGATGATGATGCTGTGTGCAAAGGTGAACTGTGCTGCTGAGGGACAGAGAGGTAGTGGGAATTAACAGGAGGGGTCTGAGGTGAAATGCTGTCCTTATTTCCTTAACTGTGTGGTAGAGGAGCACGTGTCCCATTCCCTCCGGGAGAGCTGGCTGCTCTGCCACCCCTCTGACTGTCCCCTGTCCCTTGCTTGCAGTTGAAGAGGGGGACGGCTACGAGACCGACCACCAGGACTACTGCGAGGTGTGCCAGCAGGGCGGGGAGATCATCCTGTGTGACACCTGTCCCCGCGCCTACCACCTGGTGTGCCTGGACCCCGAGCTGGAGAAGGCCCCCGAGGGCAAGTGGAGCTGCCCCCACTGTGTGAGTAGGGTCGGGGTCCCCTGGGAGTGGGTGGCCTGGTGGGGGAAAGCCTCGGGTTACACTGGCTGTGCTTCCCCAGGAGAAGGAGGGCATCCAGTGGGAGCCGAAGGAGGAGGAGGAGGAGGAAGAGGATGGTGGCGAGGAGGAGGAGGAGGATGACCACATGGAGTTCTGCAGGGTGTGTAAGGACGGAGGGGAGCTGCTGTGCTGTGACACCTGCCCGTCCTCCTACCACCTCCACTGCCTGAACCCGCCACTGCCAGAGATCCCAAACGGGGAATGGCTCTGCCCACGCTGTACTGTGAGTGTTCCATTCCCTTTCCTTACTCTGTCCCTGCTCCCACACCTGCCTGCTCAGCTGCTGCTGCCCCTCACAGCCCTGCCCTGTGCCCCAAACCCCTCCCTGAGGAGCGTCACTGCCAGGTGCCTGTGCCTGAGGGTGCAACCAGAACCTCTGGAAGGTTCTGCTGCCTCTGTGGTCTCCCTGTGGGAATTGCTGGCTGGCAGCTTCTCAGGATGGTTTCTGATGGGATGTCAAGCCTTGTTCCAGTTGTGGCCTGTAGAGAGGGGCCTTTTCTGCCTGGTGGCACGACCAGAATGGCTCATCTCAGTCCCCCCCATGGGGGATGCAGAATTGTCGCGGAGACTTCTCAGGCACCCTGTGCTGGCTGCTGTCCACCCAGCACTGAGCTCCCCTTTCTGCCCCCATTTCCCGGTGTTCCCTGACAGGGTCTCACCTTAAACTCTTCCCTGTTTGTCCCTGTGCCCCCAGTGCCCTCCCCTGAAGGGCAAGGTGCAGCGCATCCTGCACTGGGTGTGGAGGGAGCCGCCCGCCCCGCCGCCGCCCGCCGCCGCCCCGCAGCAGCCGGCGCTGCCGCCGCCCAAGGCGCTGGAGGGGATCCCGGAGCGAGAGTTCTTTGTGAAATGGGCCGGCCTGTCCTACTGGCACTGCTCCTGGGTCAAGGAGCTGCAGGTGAGCCCGGGTGGCGTTGGTGCAGGGCCCTCACCCAGCCCTGTGCGCCGTGCCCCGGGCTGAGCGTGGCTCCCCTGTGCTGCAGCTGGAGCTGTACCACACCGTCATGTACCGCAACTACCAGCGCAAGAACGACATGGACGAGCCGCCGGCCTTCGACTACGGCTCTGGGGACGAGGACAGCCAGAGGGAGAAGAGGAAGAACAAGGACCCCCAGTATGCCAAGATGGAGGAGCGGTTCTACCGCTACGGCATCAAACCCGAGTGGATGATGATCCACCGCATCCTGAACCACAGGTCAGGAGCCTGGGGGAGATTGTGCCATCCTTCTGCAGGGCCAGAACCTTGGGCTGGTGGGATTTCAATTTCTGGTCTCTGCTGAGGTCTCTCTTCCTTGGAGGTTTGTTTCTAGGTTGAAGTTGAGGCTGGAAGGGGATCCATGCTGCCTTATTTTCATTTCTGCTATGTTTCATATTAAAAATAAAGTTATAGCCAATTTCCCAATTTTCCAAGCATCAAACCTGAGTGGATGATGATCCACTGCATCCTGAACCACAGGTCAGGAGCCTGGGGGAATTTCTGCCATCCTTCTGCAAGGCCAAAACCTTAGGCTGGTGGGATTTCAGCTGCTGATCTCTGCTGAGGTCTCTCTTCCTTGGAGGTTTACTTCTGGGCTGAGGTTGAGGCTGGAAGGGGATCCATGCTGCCTTATTTTCATTTCTGCTTTGTTTCATAGTAAAAATAGAGTTATAGCCAATTTCCTAAAGGTGGATGCACAGTGTTCCACTCTCTCCAGTGATACTGTTTGGGTCCTGTTGCAGCCTAACCATTCTGTAAATTCTGATGCTCAGGGGAAGAGTCAGCTTGTGGCTGACTCCCTTACAGACATTGACATCTATATTTTTTTTCTGTAGAAGAAATTCCCTGTGAATGAGATGTGCTGTGCAGATGGGCTTTCTGCATTGAGTGGCTGGAGATGTGTTTTTGTTCAATTTCTACATTTCAAGTGGCAACTTGAAATACCAAGCAGCAGCTCTGCTGGAAGGCTGTGTGGCAGGAAAGAACTAAAGCTGCCTGTCTGATTTTCATGTGAGCTGTACCTTGCCCACTAAGAAGGCAGCAGGTTTCCCTGTAGGCAGAGAGTCACACATGGAAATGTGTTTATTCTGTTTTTGGTGTGAGCAGAAATTCATAGAGTGGTGAATGCTGCAGGTGAGAGGGGAAGCACTGGTATCCATCCAGGCCTGGTGAAACAGGGAAATGAGGTTGTTAGTGGAGAGGAAAAGCAGCCTGTAGAGCTTAATAGTTTGACACACTCAGAGGTGAATAGACATTTCTGTTGCAAGTGTTGATACTTTTTCTACCTCAGTTTGGATGTCCTGGTCTGCAGGTGAAGGCAGAGGATGAAGCATCCATCTCTGCAGAAGCAGATCACAGTGAGCTGCTCCCAGGGGCTGGTGGCATTCCCTGATCAGCTTTCTGTGCCCTGTGTTGCAGCTTTGATAAGAAGGGAGACATCCATTACCTGATCAAGTGGAAGGACCTGCCCTATGACCAGTGCACCTGGGAGATCGATGACATAGACATCCCCTACTATGAGAACCTCAAACTCCTCTACTGGAACCACAGGTATGAGCTGGGAGAGCTGGGCAGGGCCAGGGCAGCCCCTGCAGGGTTTGGGACAAGGAGGACACAGAGGTGCCCCATTTTGAGCACATTGACGCTGCTTGCAGTGATTTCTCTTCAAAGAGCAGTGCCCCAGCACTGATGAAGGCTGTCCCTCCTGATGTGCTATTTTGGGGCTGCTGGGCAATCTCACCTCCTCTTTTCCAGCCTCTGCTCCCCTTCCCCTGTGTCTGCACTGCCATGACATTCATGGTCTCCATGGCCATGCTGCCTGTTTTGGGGGAAAACCACAGTACTCTGTGTTTGCTGTTCTTCATTCTGGAGACTCTGTGGACTGTTGAGAGGGGAAAATCAATGAGTGTCTGTGCTAACAGGGGCAGAAGAGGTTCTCTTCTGAGAGGGGAGAGGGGAAAGGGGGTGTGGGAGGTGTTTCTGTCCCTTGGCTTGGAGCCCCTGCCATCCCTGACGTGTGCTGGCTGTCACAGGGAGCTGATGCTGGGGGAGGACACGCGCCCTCTGAAGAAGCTGAACAAGAAAGGGAAAAAGCTGAAAGAGGAGAAGCTGGAAAAGCCTCCAGAAACACCTCTTGTGGATGTGAGTGAGAGTGGTGGGGACTGTGTGGTGGCATGGGAACCTGGAGGGAGAGAGGACTGTCTGTGCCCTTCTCTGGTTCCTTTGGGAACCTTGTTTCCATTGCAAATTCTGGAGTGGTGTTGCTGTGAGGAGCCTGGGCCGTGCCAGGGACGGTGTCTGTGTCTCTTTTGGAGCTGTTGGATGTTACAGCCCTAAAGAGGGACGTGCTTGGGTGCAGGGGAAGGAGGGGCAGGTGGTTTTCACTGCTCTGTGCCCTGGCTCTCCTTTCAGCCTACAGTGAAGTTTGACAAGCAGCCGTGGTACATCGATGCCACGGGGGGCACGCTGCACCCTTACCAGCTGGAAGGGCTCAACTGGCTGAGATTCTCCTGGGCACAAGGGACAGATACAATCCTGGCTGATGAGATGGGGCTGGGGAAGACAGTGCAGACCATTGTGTTCTTGTATTCCCTGTACAAGGAGGTGAGTGGAGCACCCAGGGTTTCAGGATGGCAAACTTAAATTCATTTTGCTTGGTTTTTCTTGCTAGACCATGATGCAAAAGGTACAAGGGTTGATCTTTGCTGTTTGTAGCTTAGTTTTCAATATTGTTTCATCTTTCCCTTACGGTACGCAGTCTCTATTGCACCAATGGTGTGTTTTCTATTGCCTACACTGGGACTAGTAAATGCTTTTAGTTGGGTGTGGGGAGCAGCTTTGTTACTCCAGGTCATGATGATTGGGCTGGAGTTTGGCATCAAGACCATCTGGTGTTAGCAGACATCTTTCAGGGAGATCAGCCTGGGCTCTGTCTCCCTGAGCAGGGCCACTCCAAGGGGCCGTACCTGGTCAGTGCCCCCCTGTCCACCATCATCAACTGGGAGCGGGAGTTTGAGATGTGGGCGCCTGACTTCTACGTGGTGACCTACACGGGGGACAAGGAGAGCCGCTCGGTCATCCGGGAAAATGAGTTTTCTTTTGAGGACAACGCCATCCGCAGCGGGAAGAAGGTCTTCAGGATGAAGGTGGGAGCTCAGGGTGTGCCTGCCCCTTCCCTGTAGCCATGGTGTTTTCTGAAAAATCCTTTCCTTAGGATTTTTTTTCTCCTGAGAATCTGAGAGGCCTCAGGAGCAAAATGTAAACAATGGTTATCTGCTGCTGTGGAATGCAACAGGTGGATCTGTGATTGGTCTCATGTGGTTGTTTCTAATTAATGGCCAATCAAAGTCCAGCTGTCCAGACTGTCTCAGTCAGTCACAAACCTTTGTTATCATTCCTTTTCTATTCTTAGCTAACCTTCTGATGAAATCCTTTCTTCTATTCTTTTAGTATAGTTTTAATATAATATATATTGTAAAATAATAGATCAAGCCTTCTGAAACATGGAGTCAACATTCTCGTCTCTTCCCTCATCCTAAGACCCCTGTGAACACCATCACACTTCCCCTTACCTGCCAGTAAGAAAGGGAGAGGAGAATTTGGCCTGGAGAAAGTCCCTGGTCAGCTTCCCACAGAGGGAAGCTGGCGTTGTTTACAAACACAGAAGATTTGTGATGAGCTTTACAGATTTCTGCCACAGCTTTTCTGTTTCTGTAGCTCCCTGCTTGGTTCTCATGTTGGGGTGTTCTGCTGGCACAACTCAGCTCTGTGCCGGGCAGTGCAGCCCTTCTCATCTTGGACCACATGCAGCAGCAGCAAAGGTGGAGGCTGTCCTGTTGGCTGCTCTTATCCCAGCTCTTCTCTCCCTCTGCTCCTCCAGAAGGAAGCCCAGATCAAGTTCCACGTCCTGCTCACGTCCTATGAGCTGATCACCATTGACCAGGCAGTGCTGGGCTCCATAGAGTGGGCCTGTCTGGTGGTGGATGAAGCACACAGGCTGAAGAACAACCAGTCCAAAGTAGGTGCCAGGCGTTTGGGAGTGATTTTTTCTTTGCTCTCTTTAACATCCTGAGGCATTAAAAGCCCTTCAGCAGCAGGAGAGGCAGCAGCCTGGCTGCTATCATGGAAGGGAATTGATCCCTCTCCTTCCTTCCCCCTTTACCTGAGGCTCAGTGCAGTCTCCAGCTCCTGGGATGTTCACCCAAGGAGGAGACAAGTGATGTGACCCAGGGATACTCAGGATTGCTGCTCAGTGGGAATGGCTGGGAGCAGGACATGCTGGCACCCTGCTCTGTGTGCCCAGCATGGGGGTCCCTGCTCAGTCTCCATGTGCACCCTGCAGAGCCCACAGTGACACAATGGTTCCTTGCAGCCCTTGTCACCAAACTTATTTCTTTTCCAGTTCTTTAGAGTGCTGAATAGCTACAAGATCGATTACAAGCTGCTCCTCACAGGGACTCCGCTCCAGAACAACTTGGAAGAGCTCTTCCACCTGCTCAATTTCCTGACTCCAGAGAGGTTTAAGTAAGTTGCACTCACCCAGGCCATCAGGGTGGCTCCTCACAAGCGTGATATCTCCTCTTGGGCCTTGAGAGCTCTGCCCTGGTTTTTAACTCATAAAGCTGCAGATCCCTTTGCTTTCACCTGCCCCTGTTGCTTAGTGCCATGGGGCTCTGGCTGCTTCCACAGCAACCTGGAGGGGTTCCTGGAGGAGTTTGCAGACATCTCCAAGGAGGACCAGATCAAGAAGCTCCACGACCTGCTGGGTCCCCACATGCTGCGGCGGCTCAAGGCCGATGTGTTCAAGAACATGCCGGCCAAGACGGAGCTGATCGTGCGTGTGGAGCTGAGCCAGATGCAGAAGTGAGTGATTCCAGGGGTGCCTGGCTTCCCCCAGCATGCTGAGGTGTCACTGGGGATGGAGGGGTCAGACCCTGCTGGGGTCTGCTGCAGGAAGAGTGGGAGTGCTTTGTGTCTCACCAAGAGGAGTGTTCTGTGTGGTTGAACTGGGCTCTGTGCAGTGCTTGGGGCATGGGGGGTTGCCAGTGTGGCTCTGGGGGCACAGAGAAAACACTGAATCCCCTTCTCCCATTCCTGGCACTAGGACATGGCCTGTGCTGCTGGAGTTCCTGGGGCGTTGCTGCTGTCCCAGCTCTGGTTCTCTGGGCTGACCTGTTCAGCCTCAGTGGCATCTCCTGCAGCTCAGGGCACTGCCAGGAAGGGCCTGTCACTTCTTCCCCCTGGCTGGCACCCAGAGAAGGTGGTGGTGGAGGTGCTGTGCCCCTCAGTCCATCCCACTCACTGCCAGGGCTGAGATCCCCCCAGAGCAACTGGAAACACCCAGCCCTAGGTGCTCAATTGCTTAAAAAACCTTCCAAATGTCCCTTTTGCCTCTTCACTAGGGGGGTTTAATTCAGTGTCCTCCTGTTTGTGCCAGTCCCACACCTGCCCCAGCTAACGCAGTGCCTGTCCCATCCACCCTCCTGCAGGAAATACTACAAATTCATACTGACAAGGAACTTTGAAGCCCTGAATTCGAAAGGTGGTGGGAACCAGGTCTCACTGCTCAACATCATGATGGACCTGAAGAAGTGCTGCAATCACCCATACCTGTTCCCTGTGGCAGCTGTGGTATGTCCCCTGTCTCAGAGTGTTGAGTGGCAGCTGCTTCCATGGTCCTGCTTTGGTTAACACCGTGGGTTTCCATGCGAGTGGTTTCATACAAGGACTTAATTTTTTGTTTTGGGAATGCAAGTGAAGTTCTCCATGAGGTTAATGCAGGTTGTCCTTGTGGGCACTGACCATGGTACCTTTACAGGAGGCCCCTGTGCTGCCCAATGGATCTTATGATGGGAATTCTTTGGTGAAATCTTCTGGGAAACTGATGCTGCTCCAAAAGATGCTGAAGAAGTTGCGGGATGGCGGTCACAGAGTTCTGATCTTCTCGCAGGTGAGAGCAGGGAGGGATAATAATAAATGCATTTTAAAAGGAATTTGTTTAAATTATGTATGGGAAATTTGTGCTGGGAACAGACAGAAATAGGTGGAATAGCTGGTGACAGCTTCTCCCCCAGGCAGCCAAGGCAGTAATGGTGCAAGGGCTGTCCCAGCTCGCTCCTGAGGGACCGCCTGTCGTGTTTAAGAGCTATTAGCTCAGGATAGAAAAGAGACAACAATCACGAGGCTCCTCTTTGGGGAGGGACAGTCAGACACAATTCCTTCCTGCTGGCAGAGTTGCCTGTGGAAGATGGGATATGAGTGTTGCTCCTGTTGGCTGTGCCGCCACCACTGAAACCTCTGGGCTGTAGGCAAGGACCATGCTGGGGCAGGGCAGCTCCCCAGGGGAGGCAGGGCTGTTTGGCCATGCAGACCCTCTCATGCCATGGTCACCTTGCCCTGTAGATGACAAAGATGCTGGATTTGCTGGAGGATTTCCTGGAGTATGAAGGCTACAAGTACGAGCGCATCGACGGGGGCATCACCGGCGGGCTGCGCCAGGAGGCCATCGACAGGTTCAATGGTACCCACCTTCCTGCCTTGCTGAGGGGGCCATGGGGGGCATGGCAGTGTGTGGCCAGCAGCAGGGCATCTGCCAGTGCCCACAGCTTGTACTACACTCGCAGATCTGGCTTCCTGTGGCACGGTGGGGTTGTTTATACCGTGCTGTTAAGCCCTTGAGTTGGTTCCCACATGGAACCCTGAGTGTGCCAGCAGCTGTTCAGCTGGAGGGGCTCCTGTCCTTCCCTCCAAGATGACAGAGCTTCCCCTTTGCTCTGGAGCTGGGTTCTGCAGCACCTGGTTGCAGGGAGCGATGTGTTTTCACTCCTTGACATCCCTGTCTCTTGCTTGTCAGCTGCGGGAGCCATTCTGTCCCTCTGAAATGGTGCTGCTCCTCTCTGTGAGCTGTGCTTCCTCCTGTCTCACCTGTCCCCACCTCTGGGTTTGTCGTTCTCAGCTCCTGGGGCTCAGCAGTTCTGCTTCCTCCTCTCCACCCGCGCCGGTGGTCTGGGCATAAACCTTGCTACGGCCGACACTGTCATTATTTATGATTCTGACTGGAATCCCCACAATGACATCCAGGTTTCTGACTTTCCCTTTTCCTTCCTGTGTAGTAAGTACCTCTCTGGCTGTGCCCTCTCTTTGCCCACCCTCACTGGGATTTCAGTATCTTCTCTTGAGAGCTGCTGACACTTCCTCCTGTGTTTGTGGGTGTTTCTGCTCACCCTCTCCTGGCCTTTTGCAGCCTAGGAGACACCTGGCATATAAAACTGTGACACTTCTCCCTCATACTTTCCTCAACTGGGTGCCTCTCAGGCAGCTTGGAGGGTGAGAAACATGGCCCTGTTGTCCCTGTGGCCACCCTCTCCAGCTCTGTGCTCTGCCTGCAGGCGTTCAGCAGAGCTCACCGCATCGGGCAGAACAAGAAGGTGATGATTTACCGCTTCGTGACCAGGGCCTCCGTGGAGGAGCGCATCACCCAGGTGGCCAAGAGGAAGATGATGCTCACACACCTGGTGGTGCGCCCGGGGCTCGGCTCCAAGTCAGGCTCCATGACCAAACAAGAGCTGGATGACATCCTCAAGTTCGGGACAGAGGAACTCTTCAAGGATGACGTGGAAGGTGAGGTGGGGATGCTGTGTGTGGGGCAGGGCTCTCTGGATGATGTGGAGGGTGAGGTGGGGATGCTGTGTGTGGGGCAGGGCTCTCTCTCGATGATGTGGAAAGTGAGGTAGGAATGCTCTGTGTGGGGCAGGGCTCTCTCTGGATGATGTGGAAGGTGAGGTGGGGATGCTCTGTGTGGGGCAGGGCTCTCTGGATGATGTGGAGGGTGAGGTGGGGATGCTGTGTGTGGGGCAGGGCTCTCTGGATGATGTGGAGGGTGAGGTGGGGATGCTCTGTGTGGGGCAGGGCTCTCTCTGGATGAGGTGGGGATGCTCTGTGTGGGGCAGGGCTCTCTCTGAGCTGCTGGGGCTCACTGCTCTCTCCCTGTGCCACAGGCATGGTGTCTCAGGGACAGAGGATTGCAATGCCAGATGCTGTTACCCCTTTCTCAGACACAATGTCAGCAAAAGGGGGTGCAGCAACCCCTGGCATGAAAAAAAAGCATGGCAGCACCCCACCAGGTGTGTAGCCCCTCTTTGCTGGGACTTATCCCCTCACCCGAGCCTGCCTGGCTCTGGAGCAGACTGTCCAGCCCCTGATCTGTGCTGCTGCTCCCCTGGCTCTGCTCTCAGGTGACAATAAGGATGTAGATGACAGCAGTGTGATCCACTATGACGATGCTGCCATCTCGAAGCTTTTGGACCGAAACCAGGATGCGACGGACGACACGGAGCTGCAGAACATGAATGAGTATCTCAGCTCCTTTAAAGTGGCTCAGTATGTTGTGAGAGAAGAGGATGGTGTGGTAATGTGATCAGTATCATGTCTTACAATCACCCCTTTGTACATCCCCTCCGTGTTCCCTCTGCTCCCTCTGCTGTCCTGGCATGGGGCAGGACCCTCCCTGCTCTCTCCCTCTGCTCGAGCTCCCTGTCTCTGGCTCTGCAGGAGGAGGTGGAACGGGAGATCATCAAGCAAGAGGAGAATGTGGACCCTGACTACTGGGAGAAGCTGCTGCGGCACCACTATGAGCAGCAGCAGGAGGACCTGGCCAGGAACCTGGGCAAGGGGAAGAGAATCCGCAAGCAGGTCAACTACAATGACACCTCTCAGGAGGACCAAGGTACGGCCACAGGTGCTTGGCTCCTGACTGGGCTCACGGACAGACAGAGCTGTCACTTGGTGTCTCTCTGCAGTTGGTAGATTGCCTGGGTCTGTGCTTCCCAGATGCCTAAACTTTCCAGTGTAGAAATTTTCAAGTTTTATTTTTTTTTTCCTTTTATTTGTTGGTCTGTAAACTCTGGTTTTGCTGGAAGAATCTAGGAAAGACATGTCTGTGGGGAAAATATTTCAAGTTGGTTTTTACTGCCTAACAGAATGCTAATTCTGTAAAACATGAGAACGTGATTTCTTGCTGTGTCCCCCTCTCCTGCTGCCTGGCAGTGAATTTCTGTCATACCCACAAGCAGGCTCTGACCTGTCCAGCACATCTTCCCCAGGCAGGGTCCTCTAACCGGGCCTCCCTTGTGTTCTGCAGAGTGGCAGGACGAGCTCTCTGACAACCAGTCAGAGTATTCCATTGGCTCTGAGGATGAGGATGAAGACTTTGAAGAGAGGCCAGAAGGCCAGAGTGAGTTGATGTGTTTGTTGACACTCCCCTGTGATTTGCAAGCATCAGGAATGTCTGGGTTGGAGGGACTGGTGTGCCCAGGGCTTCTGTTCAGGGGACTGTGTCCCTGCTTTCTGTCAGGTGAGGAGCTTTCCAGGGCAGCCAGCTTCTTCCTTGGCCTCTGCACAACTGTGGTCTGCTCCACCACGAGGACCAGGCATGGTTCCCCCCCTTGCCTGGGAAGGGCAGAGGAGTGTCCTGGCCTGGGGAGTGGTGGCTGGAAGGGACCCTGCAGTCTGGGCAGATGCTCTGATGGGTTCTGCTCCCATCAGGATGGAGGGCAGGGAGGCCTGGGGCACATGAGGTGTCTCTCCTTGGTGCCTGGCCCATCCATCACTGAGGCTGCTTGTCTCTAGGTGGCAGAAGACAATCACGGAGACAGCTGAAGACTGACAGAGACAAACCTCTCCCTCCTTTGCTGGCAAGAGTTGGGGGAAACATCGAGGTGAGCCTCATCCAGAGCATGGCCAATGCTGTTCCCGGGCTGCCTGAGGGCTGCATCCCTCTGTGCTGAACCACTGGGACGTCAGTCCTGGTACAGCTGTGAGGTCCAGGGAGCCCTGTGTTGCCGAGGCCACTCTGTTTCCTGCAGGTTCTGGGTTTCAACGCCCGGCAGCGCAAGGCGTTCCTGAACGCCATCATGCGCTGGGGAATGCCGCCCCAGGATGCCTTCAACTCCCACTGGCTGGTCCGGGATCTGCGGGGGAAGAGCGAGAAGGAGTTCAGGTACAGAGCTGCTGGCAGGCAGGCAGGCAGGGCTGGGAGCCTGCACCCCTTCGCCGTGGGCTCGTTTTGGGGAGGCAGTGTCTGTTCCATTCTCTTGTTCCCTTCCTGGGGGTGAGAATTCCCGCGTCCATGGGTGATGGGATCACATGTGTGCTGGGCTGGGCAGGGAGGCCGCGGGCCAGGACTGAGGTCTGGCTTCCCTGCAGGGCATATGTGTCCCTGTTTATGAGACACTTGTGTGAGCCTGGGGCCGATGGTGCTGAGACCTTTGCAGACGGCGTTCCCCGGGAAGGGCTCTCCCGCCAGCACGTGCTCACCCGCATCGGGGTCATGTCACTAGTAAGGAAGAAGGTGGGTGAGTAAAATTATGAATGGGCCTTTTCAAGAATGTTCTGGATGCGTTTCACAATGGGGTGGGTGCAGTAATCCTGCTGCTTAGTCATTCTGTGGGTGAGCAGCCTGTATGTGCCGACTCCGTGGCACCAGCTGGGAATGTCCCTGCTCTGTTTGACCTGACCATGTGTGTCTGTCCCAGGTCCAGGAGTTCGAGCATGTCAATGGGAAGTACAGCACCCCAGACCTGCTTCTGGAGGGCCCAGAAAGCAAGAGATCCAGCGAGGTTGTGTCTTCAGACCCCAACACGCCTGTCCCGGCCAGCCCAGCACACACACACGCGGGACCAGGGGCACTTGCAGGTATCCAGGGGGTTGTGGCTGGCCTCTGGCTTGGCAGGCAGGTGGTTTTGCAGGGGCTTTACTCATCAGGCCCTGCTCAACAGCTTCCAAGCTTTGCTCTTTCTACAGACAAGACAGAAGCACAGCTGGGGTTCCATGAGGAAAAGGAGCCGGTGGAACAGAAGAGCAGAAAGGTGTCTGACAGCCAGGTGAGGTGGCTTTGCTCAGCATCTCCTCCAGGAAGGTTTCCCTGCTCTGCATGGGAGCTTGGGGTACTCCTTAGCGAGGCTGATCTGGGATGGGTGCTTGGCCTTTAGGTACCTGCAAGTGCTGAGGTGGAAAGTGAAGATCCCCCAGAAAGCTGCGACAGCAAGGAGAGGCCAAGGAAAGAGAAGCAAGAGGATTGTGAAAAGGCTGAGCCTTCTTCTGAGCCTCTGGTGAAAGGTGAGGCTGTCTGTCTTCTCTGTGTCACTATGGGGAACCTGACTGTCACAAATTCCTGCAGAAATTCCTGAAAAAGCAGGTTGTAAATTGCATGAAATGGTCATTTTGGGGGGCATTTGTTCCTTCAGATGTCTCAAGGAAGAGGGAAAGCTAAATACATTTATTTGATAAAACGCAGAAGAATGTTCTCTTTGAGCGTCTTGAATGTACAAACAATAGTTACTTTACCTAAAAGGGAAAGTCTGTCTAGATAAGTAGGTTGTTCCCTGCAGAGCACTTTCCATGTCAAACATTTCTTGTAGGCCTGTTCCCTCCTGCAGACGAGGGGATTCAAGAGCGGGAGAAGCCTTTGGAGAAGGCAGAGCTGAGCAGCAGCCCAGGGAAGGGGGAGGATAAAGAAGTCAAACCAGGTGAGGCATGAGGCTTTGGAGAGAGGAGAGTGGGAAGAATTCCCAGGGTGAGGCCAGTGCCTGGCACAGTGACAGAGCGTGCCACAGTGTGGTGGCAGAGATGCCACCAGCCCCAGTGGTGCTCAGGAGGCACGAGTGGGAACAAGACCCTGTTGGGGTGGGCACTGCCTGTGTTAACAGAGGGACCTGCTGGGAGGGGTTGGTGGCTTTTGCAGCAGTGGCTGGGCTGTTAGTGGGTGGGTCTGGTGGTGGAGCACAATTAGGCCAATTCCTTGTGTTTGTCAAGCAGAGGATGGCAAGGAGGAGGAGAAGGAACCAAGTGATGCCCAGCAAAATGGTGACAAAGAGGAAGAGGAGGAGGGAAAGAAGGATGACAGAAACATTAACTTCAGATTCATGTTCAACATTGCTGATGGTGGCTTCACAGGTAAGAGTGAGAGGTGAGGTGTTGGCCTGTTCTGCAAAGCTGCTGCAGAGGCTCTGAACCTGTTCAAGCAAGGTGACCCTTGTGGATGGGCCATGGATGGGCTGGTGCTTTGCTGGCAGCAGCAGACCTGGGTCTGCACTGTGCCTGTGCTCCTGAGAGCTTCCATCACTCACCCTGCCCACGTGCTGTGCACTGACCTGCAGTCCAGCTGCCTGACCAGGCTGTCTGCCTTCTGCTCCTGCTTCCACAGAGCTGCACACGCTGTGGCAGAATGAGGAGAGGGCTGCCATGTCCTCTGGCAAGATCTACGACATCTGGCACCGCCGACACGACTACTGGCTGCTGGCAGGAATTGTCACGTACCCTTTGGCCTGGCAGAGCAGGAGGCAGCGAGGCTGGAGAGGCCTCTCTGGGGGTGTGGGAGCTGCAGTGATGAGCAGGGAGAGGGTTAAGGGCCATGGTGTCATTGTGGAGTGGCGAGAGAGGCCTCTGGGGGTGTGGGAGCTGCAGTGATGAGCAGGGAGAGGGTTTAGGGCCATGGTGTCAGGGCGAGAGAGGCCTCTCTGGGGGTGTAGGAGCTGCAGTGATGAGCAGGGAGAGGGTTTAGGGCCATGGTGTTGCTGTGGGGTGGTGGGCAGGCTGTTGGCTGGCTGGTTCTGCCCTTGACCCTTCTCCCACACCAGCCATGGCTATGCCCGCTGGCAGGACATCCAGAACGACCCACGCTACGTGATCCTGAACGAGCCCTTCAAGTCAGAGATACACAAGGGGAACTACCTGGAGATGAAGAACAAGTTCCTTGCCCGGCGTTTTAAGGCGAGTGGCAGGCCCAGGGCTGGTGAGTCCTTGTTGGGAGGACCAGAGCAGCACCACCCTGAAGCCAGAGGGGTTTGCCAGCATCTTCTGTGAGCGAAGTGGGGAGTGGGCTTTGCAAGGAGCTCTGTTTTTACTGGTTTATAGTGGGGCAGGGTTTGGTCCTGAATCTTTGTCTTCTGCCCCTCCCAGTTGCTGGAGCAGGCCCTGGTGATCGAGGAGCAGCTGCGGAGGGCGGCGTACCTCAACATGACCCAAGACCCCAGTCACCCGGCCATGGCTCTGAACGCACGGCTGGCAGAAGTGGAGTGCCTTGCTGAGAGCCACCAGCACCTCTCCAAAGAGTCCCTGGCTGGGAACAAGCCTGCCAACGCTGTCCTGCACAAGGGTATGTGCCTGCAGGGCTGGGAAGGGTTCCCCACCCTCACCTGGGGAGCCAAGCCAGCCCCATCTTGTGTTCTCTCAGCCAGGAGCTGCCTGCTCCTCTCAGCTTGCTGGGTCTGACAGGCATCCCCTCAGGTCCCTCCTGCTTTACTTGCAGTGCTGAACCAGCTTGAGGAGCTGCTGAGTGACATGAAGGCTGATGTGACACGCCTGCCCTCCATGCTGTCCCGCATCCCGCCCGTGGCTGCCCGGCTGCAGATGTCAGAGCGGAGCATCCTCAGCCGCCTGGCCACCCGAGGAGGGGACCCAGCTGCCCAGGTCTGTGGGGACAGGCACAGAGCCCTCACTGAGAGGGTCATGGGCAGGGCAGGGCTGCAGGCCCGTGTCTTTTCTCCCTCCTTGCCTCCCCAGGGCTCCTTTGGCTCTGCCCCGATCTTCAACAACAGCTTTGGGCCAAATTTCCGTGGTCCTGGGCCAGGTGGGATTGTCAACTACAGCCAGATGCCTCTGGGACCCTATGTGACTGGTAGGCTGGGGTTTTGCTCTTGGGCAGAGAAATTCAGAGGGTGGATTTGGGCAGTCCAGGAGTGCTGCCAAAGGACACTAGTGAGCAAGGTGTTTCCTCTGTCACCACAGATATTTAGCAGTTCCCATGATTTTTGCCTGCAGCTCCCGCTCCTAGCTGAGGTAAGGCCATGCCTCCTCCTCTCTGTGTTTGCTGGGGAACATGAAGGGAGGGGGGGCTAAATGGAAGCTCCATTTTGGGCTGCCCCCCATTGCCAGTATCTGACTGTGGCCTCTGCCTCCAGCAGCCACAGTGGAGGTGGGAGCAGATCCTGCAGCCCCTCCCGGTGTGGTTGGCATGTGGGGAGGGTCCAGATTTGGCTTACGGACAGCCCTCCTCTCTTCTCACAGCAGCCCTGGGGGACAGCCCCCTGTCCCTGGCCACGAGCCGCTGTTGCCAGAGGTCGGCAGGGAAATTGTGCCAGCGTTGCCTGCGTGGAAGCCAAGCTGCTGCTGCTGCCGGCGCTGCCGCGCTGTCCCGCTCCCGCTTCAAGTGTGCTTTGCCTGCTGCGGCCCCCGAGGGAGCGGCGGGGCCGGGGGTTTGTGTCCGTGTACATTTTTTGCACTTTCTTATTGAAGACTTGAAGAGTTTGTCTGGGCAAGGTGGGCTGAGGGGAGGGAGGGAGGGCTGGAGCTGCGGTGTTTGTCTGGTTGTGTTGGCAGGTGTAGGGGTGAGTGGAGGCCAGTGGTGCCATGTCCCGGCCGGCTGCGCTCCCCAGCTTCCCCCTAAGGGCAGTCTCTTCATCCTGGTGGTGTTGGAGCAAGCCCACACCTGTTGCTGCCCTGCTGGAGTCCCTGGCACTGCTGTGGTGTGGCTGGGGGTCCATTTGTGCCGGGTTTGGGGCAGGCAGATGGAGGGGATGTGGGTGGGACAGAGGGGACAGCTGGAACTGGGATGGGGATGCCTCGAGCGTGGTGGCACCGGCAGCCGTAAGCAACGCCCCTGCATCCGCTTCGTGCTCTGTGTGTCCCGGTTTCTGTTCTGTGTTTTAATAAATCCTTTGGGAAGGACGCAGTGCAGTCTGGCAGGGGAAGGGATGCTGGGGGGGCCTGGCTATGGTTTTGGTACCCTTGTTGTCCACACACACATACGTGTCCACAGGAACGTACACAGACATGCACACATGGACAGACAGACATGAGGATGTCGTGTATCTACAGTTAACGTTATCTCTGCATGGTGCACATATATGTACATATGTCTGCATCACCCCCACACATGTGCGTTTTCGTATACAGCCTGTGTAGATCTGTGTATACATGTGTAGATATACACAGAACTGTTTTAGATCTACATGTGTGCAAATATATCTTTATATAGATACACAGTATCTGTATAAAGATATGCTATACAGTATAGCATAGACAGCTATACTGATTTATTTAGGTACTGCTATGTGGTGTGTACCTGTACATATACACCTGTATATTATACAGGTCTATATAACGTATTTGTGGTTTTAATGTGTATTTGTGTACATATATACTTGTGAGTGTGTGTGTAGACAGAGATATGGGTAGATAATGCATATATATACATATGATACATCTATATGTGGTATGGATGTATAGATCTATATTTACAGAGGTGTATTGACACATACGTGTATGTAAGAATACACATAAATGTGTTTTTAATTTGAATATATGCTCATACATCTGTAGATGTATCTATATATCCACACATCTCCATATCTCTGTATGGCTGTATAGGTGTATTGATCTTTGTTATGTGTACACTGACACATATATTTGTAATTTTCATATATTTATACATAAGTGTAGATACAGGTAAAGGTGTATAGCTGTCCTAGACAGAGATAGTATATGTGCGTGTATATTCACAGACACGTATGTTTGTTATTTCACACATATATATGAATGTATATCTTTCTGTTTGCACACAAACATCGATGTAGCTCTGTAGACAGAGGTGCATGTATAGGTAAAACTGTACAGGTTTAGCTGCAGGTAAAGCCATGTACCTAAAGGTGTAGGGGTGTGGATGTGGGAGGTGTGCTGACCCTTAGATACAGGGGGGAGCTCTGGTGTCATGAGTGGGTCAGAGGAAACCCCTCCTGTGTTTGTACACATGCACATTTATAGTGGGGCTGTAGGTGCAGCCATGGCCAGACAGCAGATAAACACAGACACAGCGTGGAGCTCACACTGTGCACAGAGCTCACACTACTGAGCTCACACACACTGCACAAAGCTGAGGGTCTGCACCTACATTTACAGTTTGTATATTTATGTGTGCACATATAGAGGAAACTCTGTATAAATCTATGTGGCTATGGATACATCTATATAGATACAAGCAAAATGTTTGTTTTGCACAGAGTACACAGAGAGCTAAAAAGAGATAGATACATGTAGCTATATTGTTCTCCCTATAGCTTTATGTATCATCTATCTGTATCTATCATACATGTATCCATATATATAGCTACAGCTAGACATACAGCTATATAAATGTAGCTATAGCTGTATCTAAATTACAAATATTTGTGTCCACTTGTATATATGGCATGTGTTTATAGATGTATAGACATGAATATATAGTTAAAAAACTGGGTATGGATATGGAGACATCACATATATCTGTATATACACATCTATCTGCATATACACACACATTTAAGTGCATATCAGTAATTTTCATGTGTGCATATATCCATACAAACATGGATATAATGTTTGTATGGATATATGCACACATAATACCTAAATATATTGCTGCTGTAGTAATATATTTACATGGATATGTGCACGTCTATATATTACATATATGGGTCAACACACAGAATCACGTATGTCTGTATATACACAAGCACACACGTGTCTACGTGTGTGTATATACATTATACATGTATTTTTCAGACCAGTGTGGACACATCTACATACAGGTGGGTATTGGTCTCTCAGAGACTGATGTCAGGGATGGAGGTGGAGGTAGAGCTACATCTGTATCTACATCTGCCCGTGTGTGACTGTGTGTGTGTGTGTCTGCAGACACCCCTGTAACAGGCGTACGTGGGTGTATGTGTGGAGCCTTTCAGTAGCTTTGTGCAGATACAACTGAAGGTGCCGGTGGGCTGCGTGCACCTCCACAGCTGCTGTCTGCAAATCCACACATCCCCACGTGTCTGTATGTCCCCGCATCTCCGCGTGCGTCCGTGCACACCGACACTTGCACGCTTGCCCACACACACTCCCCGTGCCCAGCCTTAGCACCCCAGCTCTTCCCGCAGCAAACTCCCTCCCATCACCATCCCACCCACCCTTTCCCTGGCAGCTGGGTCTCTCCAGGACCCGCAGCCCCTCGGTGCCGTGGGAGAGGGCAGAGGCGAGGCCCGGGCGCAGGCTGGGGAACAGCTTCGTGTTGTTGGCCTCGTGGGCGTACAGCACCCGCGTGCGCCCCGCGCCCGCCGCCGCCGCGGAGGCAGAGCCACGCATGCAACGGGTCCGGCTGCGGGCAGGGCAGCTCGGGGCTCGCCTCCTGTCCCTGCGCCGCAGAGCCACGTCCGGGGCAGCGCGGGAGGAGCGCTGGCGCTCGCGGTGCAAACCACACTCTTCTCCACTTTGCTCCAACAAAGCGTAAAGCAAGCGAACGGGCGGCGAGGGCTGCGTGGCGCGCTCGGGCGCGCTTAGGATCTGTAGTCCTTCTTGCTGTATGGTTTGTTGCCCAGGATGCTATCGATCTCGTGGACGATGGAAGACGACAGCTTTGGAAGGACCTGCGGGGGATGAGGGCGACGCTGGGAGTCGGGATGGTGACCCTGGTGGGCGAGAGGATGCTCACCGCCTCCACCCCGCCACGTTCGCGCCAGCTTGCCGGCAGGGTGACCCAGTTAGGGAGAGCCTGAGTCAGGCCCAACCCTGCCCCCTCAGCCCAGCAAAGCCTCATCTTTGCTTCTCGCCTTCGTGACAAGCAAAACCTGTTGTGAAACGGGGTTTACAACCCCCTTTTCCCGCACAGTGCAGCACTGCAATGAGTGCTGTGGGCAAACGTTGCTCCTGCTGGGAGCACTGACCTGTATTGCTCCGATATTCTCCATCAGCTGGTCGGCGTTGGAGGCCCCCAGTAAGACAGAGCTGACACCCTCGTTGCGCAGGCACCAGGCTGGGACAGGAGGGAGAGCAGAGCTTGAGCACGGCCCAGATATCCCCAGTGTCACCCCCAGCTGTCCCCCACTGTCCCCCCTCCTCTTACCGATGGCGAGCTGGGGCAGGGTGCAGCCCAGACGCTCAGCAATGGCCTGCAGCTCCTTCAGCTTTGCCTGCTGCCGCCGGCCCTCTTCACTCAGGATCTTATCCTTCAGCCACTGGTATCCCTGGGGAGTGGGAAGGGGTGTTGTGGTGGGATCCGGGTGCACCAGCACCTTGCACAGGCAGGGCATCCCCCAAACTCCCTGGGTTGTGGCTCCTGGAGTTCTTGTTGGGCCTTTGCAAAGCCCCTGGCCCTGCTCCCCCATCTCTCCCATCCCCGTGTGCCCTCCCAGCCCTGGTGCAGCTCACCTTCAGCGAGGCACGGGAGTAGGGGGGGATGCCCCCATCATACTTCCCCGAGACAATGCCACAGGCCAGTGGGGACCAGGTCATGGCTCCAACACCTGGGGACAGAGCAGAACAGGGGGATGACACCGCTGCTCCCACCTCCTGCAGGGGCCGCGGCACCTGGCCTCAGCAGCACTGTGCTTTGGGGGGGCTGGGGAGGAATCCCCACTGTCATACCTATCTTGTGGAAGAGCTCAGGCAGCTGCACCTCCACCTTTTCCCGCTGGAACATGTGGTACTCGGCCTGCTCGCAGATGGGCGGGATCAGGTTGAACTGCCGGGCCACCGAGTACGCCTCCTGCAGAAGAGCCAGGACCCTCAGCGCCCTGGCCGACCCCCCCGAGCCCCCTGCCCAGCCCCCCAGCCATGTCCTGAGCGGCCACCCCGAAAAATAATTAAGGCTTAAGTGCATCTGCACACGCTTGGCTCCCAACAGCTGCTGTCTAATTGAATCAACGTCAGCAGCATCGCTGGGGCTGCTCCGCTGCGGCCGCCCCGTCCCCTGGGCCCCTACCATGATCTCCATGGAGCTCCAGCGCGAGGTCCCCCAGTACATGGCCATCCCCTGGTTGATGACATGGGTCATGGCTCGCACTGTCTCTGCCGGGAGGGAAGGAGAGAGGGGCAGGTGGGGTTTAGCAGGGGCTGCACTGGCAGAAGGGGGCTCGCACGGTGCTGATGGCTGGCGAGCATCCCACTGCCCCGTGCTGCAGTGGGAGCTGCCTGCTGTCCAGGGAATGCTTTCAGAAGAGCAGGATGGGGAGAGAGGGAGCAGCCACTTGGGATGTGCCAGGGACCGCAGCCGACCTGACATGCTCACACGGTGCCAGGCTCTCCCTGCATGGACAGCAGCAGCCTCAGGCTTCTGCCAGTGCCCCCACGCCCTGTGGGGTTACCAGCACTGGCACTGCTGCAGGGGGAGGGACTGATGCATTGCCCAGACACAGAGACCCACAGAGGGAAGCCTGAACCCTGTGTGAGCCATTCAGGCGTCTTGGGGGGAGCCAGCCCTGAGCCATGCAGGCTGGGGCCAAGCCAAGGCGTGCTCCTGCAGCCAAAGGCGAGCAGCGGGGAGGGCAAGGCACCAGGGCACACACCCCAGCATGCTCACAGCTGCCCCGGTGGGGAGGGACCCTGCTGTAGACCCTGGCATGTGCCAAGGGCACCCCATGGCAGGACCCTGGGGGGTGGGAGCCTCTCTGCTTTTTGTCCTTTAAACTGCAGTACAGTCTGAAGGGGGTGTCTGTGTTGTGCTGCTGCTGCCTCTGCATCTCATGGCAGGGTTTGCTTGAGAGGGGGGAACAAGGATGGGGGATCACAGAGGAGTGGGGGCTCTGCCCCGGGAAACACCGCTGGGACAGGCAGCGGCTGGCGGGCAGAGTGCGGGCAGGGAGTACCTTCTACGATGAAAGTCCTGGACTTGGAGGAACTAAATGGGTCCCCTGGTGATAAAAGAGAGATTTAGAGAAAGTGGAGTCACCGCTGCTGGGACGGGGGCAGTGACCTGCCACCACACCGCCACCCCGCCCCGCCGCGGCCCGAGAGGGTCCTGGCGCCAGGCAGGAGGCGGCAGAAGTGTGACCGTGGGCCAGCCGTGGTGGCAGAGGAGCGGATTCTGCTTGGGAGGGAAAATGCCCTTGAAACACAAGCCTGGCGCAAACCAACCGCGAGGGCGATGAGAGGCAGCGGGGAGGAGCGAGGCACCGCGGCGCGCACCCACCTTCCATCGGCGTGTTGGGGTCGGGCCGGTTGGCAAACACCACGTCCACGTACTCCAGCTGCAGCCGCTCCAGAGATGCCTTCAGACCTGCAGCAGGGATGGGCTGTCAGGTGTGCTGAGCCCCATGCTGCCAGCACTGGGGCAGAAGGTGAGGCACAGCCTGGCACCGGGGCCAGCAGTGCCTGGTGAGTGCCCTCATCCCTATCCCTACCTTCTATGATGTGTTTTCGGGACAGGCCCCTCTCTGTCTCGGCCCTGCAAAAGGAAATGTGGGTGAGAGCCTGGGGTGATAGCCTGACCTGTGCCAGCTGCTCTGCTGGAGGGTGGGTGTTACCTACTTTCCTCCCCAGAAGATTTTGGTGGTGATGACCAAGCTGGACCGTCTGCAGGGAGAAAAAGGGAATCACTGATGCAAAGTCCCGCAAAGTCCCATGCTCCCTGCCTCCTGTCCAAGGCTGCTCTACCAGCTTTCCCCTCCCAGCCCATCGGGACTACAGTGATGGTTTTGCCAAATAGGGATGTTGTCTGGCTTACCTCCACCCTTTCTTCTTGATGATATTTCCCAGCACCACCTCGGCCCTGCAAGGGAAGGGGACATCAACCATTAGCACCTGGCAGGTGCAGCCATGGGGAGTGGTGACAGACAGCAGGGACAGTCCCAGACCTCAGGAGAATAAGAGGCAAATGCAGTGGCTGTGGGGACACACTCTGCCCCAGAGCTGAGCTGCCCCCAGTGCATGAGCTTGCTAATTTTAAGGGAATGCATGGACATATGCCAATGCCCTGGGTACAGCTGTGCTTGGAGGGTGCATGGCTGCATCTGCATGATAGAGGCCACCATGGGAAGCATGGGACTGCCAGAACCATGACTCCCCCCGTGAGCAAGCGCTCAGAGCCCCATCCTGGAAGCTGCTTTGCAGCTGGCAAACCTGGGATATTCCCATTGCCGCTGTGATTTGGTGGGAGTCGGGGTGTAGGGTGAGACAAAGCAGGGTACCTACTTGCCAGCAGCGTAGACTTCTGCCGTGTCGAAGAGATTAATGCCGTTGTCATAAGCTAAAGTCATCAGCTGCTCTGCCATCTGCGAGGAGAGAGAGAGAGAGCGGGGTTGGTGAAGGGGGTGGCCGAGAGCCGGCGCACACACGGGCGCGTGCGCACAGCGCTGGCGAGCTCCGGGGTGCTGCGTGTACCCAGGGCACAGCCAGCCCCACTGCCCCCATCCCCTCCCCGCTCACCAGGGGAGAGACAGGGTGAAGGGGTGCAGCCTTACCTCATCTGTGATCTGCCCTCCGAAAGTCACCCATGTTCCTGCAGGGGAGAGAGAGAGGGGTGTGCATGGTGAGTGCGGTGAGCAACGAGCGCGGCCACATCAAGGCCACCCACCCTGGATCCCCCAGCACAGCCCTGGCACGTGGTGGCCACAGCTGGCCCTGCCGCGTGCACTGTGGTGCTCCCAGCACGGCCCAGTCGCTTCCTATCGCGTCAGGAAAAGAGAAAATAATTTGACAATTTCTGGGCCGTGACTCAAAACAGCCGCAGGGCTGAGGAAAACCCTTTCCTTCCCTCTGCAAACATCACCGGGGCAAGCGGGCGCTGCCCTGGCCGGGGAGTGCCGGCAGCTGCTGCCGAACTGAGGGGATGCCGAGGGGCTGTGGCAAACCCTGGCACTTACCCAGACCCAGGCAGGACACACGCAGCCCAGACTTCCCGAGGTTCCTGGAAGACAGAGACCATTAGGAAAGGTGCCAGAAACCCCAAAATGCTGTCTCATACATCCTGCATGCCACCAAACTGACCGGGAGCGAGGACTGGGAGGTATGGTGGTGTCCCCTGGTTCCCATCCCCACCTGGGATGGTTCCACAATGAGAGTCCCATCTCAACTGATTAATGAGCCATCCCAGGCTGGGCATCCTGCAGCTCGGTGGTGGCACTGCCTGAACCTGCGCAGTGATTCTGTGCCCGGCAGAGCTATTGGGAGAGCAGTGACCTCGTTAAAGCAGCTCCCCATAATGAGGCTGGGGTGCCCAGCTGCCCTGAGAGTGCCGCTGGCACTGGGGAATGAGAGTGGAGAAAGAGAAGCCAGCATGCTACTGGTCAGGACTGAAGCATCCCATACATGGCACGAGTTGTGCCTGTTCTCTGCATCTCACAGGGAAGCACAGGGCTTGCACCAGGCGAGGGTGCTCGGGAGTGGAGCGACATCCTGGAGAAATGGAGCACCCCAGAAAATCTGACCGGCACAAGGAACCGGAGAACAGCTTTCGGGAAGGGGGCCAGGCTGGCAGACGCCTTCGCTGTGGTGATGGAGAGCCAGTTACTTGTTAAAAATGACAAAGGCTCAAGAAATGAGCGTTAAAATAAATAAAGTGTAGGTGAGCCGCGGCAGCTCGCCCGCGCGGGTGTCGCATAGCAACCGGAGGCACCGCCACCGCCGGCACCGCCGACACGGGCACCGGCAGCCGGGCAGGGAGTGGCTGCGGCCCAGCCACGGGCAACCGTGGGCTGCACTGAGTCAGGGCAGCAGCCCTTGTGCTGCCATGCTATTGCCCAGCAGCTGGAGGCACCGGCTCTCCCCTGTCCTGTGGTGTTTTTAAAGCAGTTTGTGGTGGGGATAGGTCGTGGCCGTGGGCCGTGGATCAGGTCCTCATGATCGGGGTTGCCGTGCGGAGAGGAGAGCACCTGCCTCATCCTGGGCATTCCAAGAGCATTGCTGGGGTTCCCCTGGGCAGGTGGCCATTGCTGCTCTTGGCTGCCCAGCCCAAAAGTGTGTTGACAGGCTGCCCAACAAAGATACTGGCAGACCTTGGGAAGGCCAAGCATTCCCCTACACTGCTATGGCCTTCTTATCCCATCCACTTCCTTGGAGCGTCCCCCTGTGCCACTGTCCCTCCAGCAGCTGCGAGTGAGGACTCCTGAGCTGATCACCCATTGCCTGGGAGAGGGTATTGCTGATATGCTCCTCCTCTGGATGAGGACATGACTGAGGGCAGGAGCACTGAGCCCTGAGGATGCCACCGTGCACTGTCCCAGTACTGCTGTTACCACAACAAGGGTTTGGTGCTGGAGAGCTGGGCAGAACTGGACCAGCCCCCCAGTACCCAGGTAAGGGGACTTGGCTGATTTGGATGGCACTGGTGGGTGCCAGCCAGACTCACCCCAGCGTTCTGCTGACCTTACACACTTTGTTGCCTAATGCTGGCACATCTGGGCTTCAGCGGAGGCACGCAGCCACTGCCAGCTGGACCATGGCGTGCAGGCTTATCTGGGGGGGGCCCTACCCTGTCCTGGGGTCCATCCTCATCTGGGGAGAGCCCCAGCCCCACGCCCAGGTGCACACTCAGCCTCAACAGGAGAAGTCCTCAGTGCTCTGCCCCAGAGCCAGGACATGGGGTGTGTGAGCCCTGTGGGTGCTGCCTGGGGGTGCCCCACATGCACACGCCACCCCATGTCCAGAACCACCACGGGCAGCCAGAGCTGCTTGTGGCTCTGCACTCACTTTGCCGGGCACTGAGTCCCCGGCAGCACGGAAAGGATGCCATGGCAGCCCGGATTAACGCTACCGTGACTCCCAGACCCCCCCGGCTCGGCAGCCAGCCCGGCTTGGCAGACACTGAGGATGCTACTAATCCTACTCTGAATTTTAGGGTCCCTTCTCTCCCCCATCCTGAAGATTTTACGCGCGGCTGGATCAGAGCTGCCCTGAGGGGACAGGAGCAAACAGCGAGGAAGCGCACGGAGGCGCACGGTCAGCACTTTTAGCGACGAGAAACCCACAGAGCCGGACGCGAACCGGAGATAAGCGGAGCGCCCCTGACCCCCAGTCCCCCCTCGCCACCCCGATCGCAATGAGGAACAGAGGGAAAACCCCAGGAGCGCCCTTTTCCTACCGGTATTTCATCCCCGGCTGCTTGACGCTGGAGTCGCTGGAGGAAGGCGCGTTCTGCACCGAGAGCTGCCCCAGGCTGCGGGCCACCATGGCCACGGCGCGGAACTTGCCGCGGGTGCCGAGGCTGGGGCTGCCGGCATTCTGTCGGTTCAGCCGGTCCTCGGCGCTCCGGCTCTTGATGCTGTGCTCGGAGCACACAAAGGAGACCTGCATGCTGCTCCGGCGGGCAGCAGCAGCAGCGCCAGCTGCCTAAATTTAGCCGGCGCCCCGGGCGAGGCGGGGAGCTCCTCCCGCGCGCCGCCAACGTGACGGCGGGGGGCTGCGGGGCGGCGGGCGAGGAGCGCTCCCGTCAGCCCTCCTGCCCTCAATATTTGATGAGCTCAGGAAACGAGCGAGCGGCACGCTCGGGCAGGTGGGGGCAGGAGAGGCAGAGACGCTGCCGGTGCCCTCCGGAGGGTGGCCGTGGCGGGGCAGGATTCCCCTGCGCCCCGCTGGGCATCATCCCCCCCCGCTGGCACAGCTTCGCTTTGGGGCACAGATTCCCCTGCACGGGTCCGCAACTAAACCCTGGGCATCCTCTCGCTGGCTGTGGCGGGGCAGGATTCCCCTGCGCCTCGCTGGGCATCATCCCCCCGCTGGCACAGCTCCGCTTTGGGGCATAGATTCTCCTGCACGGGTCCGAAATTAAACCCTCTGGCAGCCAGGCGTGCGCATCGCCAAACCCACGGTGGTAACGATGCTGATGGCTCTCCCGCGGCAGAGCAGGATTCCCCTGCGCCCCGCTGGGCATCATCCCCCCCGCTGGCACAGCTCCGCTTTGGGGCACAGATTCCCCTGTACGGGTCCAAAACTAAACCCTCTGGCAGCAAGGCGTGTGCATCGCCATCCCCGCGGTGGCGACGATGCTGATGGCTCTCCCGCAGCAGAGCCAAGCTGCTTGCCCAAGTTGTCGCCCTCGGGGCCACAGCATCAGCAGCACATTCCCCTATTTTCCCCAGTGAAAGCGAAGTCGAGTGAGGCGAATTCCAGCCTAGCACCTCCTGCCGAAGCAAGGACACAAGTCAGCCCACTACAGCACCGGCCACGTGCTGGCTGCCAGCACCTGCCGTGCCCCTCAGGATGGAGCAAAATGCAGCCACGAGGCTTGCAGGAAATTATGCACATTTGCCCCAAACCTAATGAAAAATCTTGTAATCTCCTCCGCTTCCCTCTCTCACAAAGCTCCTTAGCCGGTAATCCTGCTGGCACCAGTGCCAGCGGCGGCTCCAGCGCGGGGGGGACCTGGCAGCATGTGTCAGGCCCCAGAGGAGGAGAAACCCCACAAATTTTGGTGGCAGCAGGGATATGCCCAAAGAAGGAGCACCTTTGGGGTGCCTGTGCCAGCTGCTCCCATCAATAAATAATGTCCCCATGAATATTAGATGGGCTCTTGCCACTGTGTAAATGTTACCGCGGTCATTGCGAGCAGAGGGGAATCTGACCCGCGGTGCAGCACGGCACGGCACAGTGAGGAGCCAGCAGAGCTGCCAGCTCCTGGGGCTTCACTGCAGTGGGGGACAAGGGGCACCCCTGTATTGTCACTGGAGAACAGCCACTGTCCTCAGCCCTGGTGTCCCCCAAAGCCTGACTTGGCAGTGCTGGGCCCTGTACCCCATTGCCTCATGTGCAATGCAAAGGGAGAGGTGTGCTAAGCAGGGCAGCCCCATCCCTCTCAGGTGCTGTGGCCACCTCTCCAGCTGCCTGGAGTGTCCTCCTGACAAGGACATTGGCTGAAATCCTGATACACCTTTCACCAGGACCCACATGCAAAATTAATGATGCACCCGCTCTGTGATGCACACCCATCTGGAGGAGGAGAGGCAAACCCATCAGGCAGAGATGTATGCCCGTCTGATGGAGATTTACACCCCTCACGGGGAGAAGAACCCCTGTCAGGTGAAGATGTACCCCTCCAGTCAGGCAGAGGTGCACCTGCATCAGATGGAGATTTACACCTCTGAGGCAGAAACAGCTCTTCGGTGGCTGTTTGCTCTAGTGCCTGATGTTTAAAGCTCAGAGTGTGTTTGCATCTGCAAATGACCAAACAGCAAACAGGAATGTCAAGCGAGAAGCAGGAAAGTGCTAACGGCGCCTCTCCAAGGGCATCGGCTCCTCCCTGCCTCGGCACGGCACAGGGGAGCCGAGGTGAGCTCAGGTGAGAGCCGTTCTCCTGCCGAGGCGTCAAACCAGCACCGAGCAGCGTCCCCTGTGCCATCATCCCCTCACCTCGGGCCTGGCCGCCCTCGCGGCGCCGCCTTACCTGTACTTCATGCCGGTGGCGCGGGCGGTGCTGTCGGCCAGGGAGAGCCCGTGCATCCGCAGGAACTCCTCCAGAGTCTTCGCCCGCGCCGCCGCCCGCACATCCCGCAGCCGCCGCAGCTCCAGCCCGTCGGCCGCCCGGGGGGCTGGCGGCAGCCCCCACTCGGGGCTGGGCCGGCTGGCCACGCTGCGCAGGCTCTCGCTGTAGGTCATGGAGAGCATCCTGCCACCCGAGCGGCGGCTCTGCCGGCCAGCCACGCCGCCAAACACTCCGTGCTGCTACGGAGAGAGCTGGGAAAGCACAACATGGGCTCCCTCGCCGCTCAGGGCACGGCCCTGCCCGCATTGCCATGGCACAGTGCTGGCACCCACACGTGGGCACCCTAGCAAAGCCAGTCTTCAGCGGAGCAAAGCCTTGGCGTGAGAGCTGAAGCACAACAGGAGAAGCAGCAGGACAGGGATGCGGCACAGCCCGAGGCTGCAGCGGTGCCTGCCACAGCTGCCCCATGCCACAGTGCAGCAGTGTGGCCTGTGCCCAGCTGGGCTGGCTCCCAGCTTGTGCTGGGCCGCACTGGTTTGCATCCCTGCGTGTCCCTGGAGCTGGCTGAGGCACGGCGAGCAGCGGCACAAGTACTGCTGGTGAAAATCTGGCACTGTGTGCCAGTGGGCAAGGAAGTTGGGATGGGAATGGGGTCTCTGTGGGGCTCCCTGAAAGGCTGGACACGGCAGAGGGTCTGTGGGCACCGGGTGCTCGCTGTGCCTGCGTCACGCTGCCGCAATGTGCGCCACCACCAGCCAACACCTTCCCCACCGCCGCGGCAGCGACCTCCCAGCCGGTGCGGCTGCTGAAAATAGCCTGCTGCAGGGTGGGCTCTCACACACCCCAGCCCTGGCTGTCTCTGTGCCTGGGACCTCACTGGTGGCGGCACCCGCTCCATTTGTGTGCCTCTCTCCGCAACTTCTCTCGTTTTCAGCGTCTGCAGGGAGCAGGGACTGGGGCCAAAATTGTGGTGTTGGTGCCAGAGTGGCCGCTGGGGATGCACTGTGACACATCTACACCGGCATCAGGCTCCAGCCAGGCTCCCACTGGTGGTTTTTTCTTTCCCTGTGAAGCTCAAATTGACAGCTGCAGGAGCCAGAAGTGAAGGGCTCTCTGCCATTGAGGTGTGACCTCCAGAGGAAAGGAGAAGGAAGCCCAGAGGATATGGAGTAGCAGCTGGCCAGGCATCACCAAAACCCTGAGGGTCCTCCAGTGCTGCCAGAGACCACTCTGTGCTCCTCCTGCTCTGTAGCAAGGCCTTGAGAAAGCCAGGAGACATGGAAAGGAAACCTTTCCCTCTGTTGTGGCAAAGCCAAACTGAATCCTGGTCATCAGCCTCTTCCTGCCACACCTCAAAGCTGGAGACAGCACCCAGCACCTCCAGCACCAGCCCTTCTCCGTGCTGGTAGCTTTAATTAGGGCAATGCCAGTGGCTCCTGCTGGGTATGGGCACCTGGTGGAATCTCCTTGTTCCCAGTGGGATCTCCTTGCCCTGGTAGGATCCCCTCACCTGAGAGCAGCAAGGACAAACCTGAGCTGGCTGCACCGCTGCTCTACAGCAGCCAAACAGCTGCAGCAAGCAGAGCTGGGGGGTTTGATCTGGGCTGCTCTGAGGAATGGGGTGGGAACCCACCAGCTGCCCTATCTCGATACTTCCCTGATTTTCAGCAGAGAAGAACCAGAGTGAGCGTGGAGGTGACGGGTGCATTCATGGCCATTTGACAGCAGAAATCCCAGTGCTCCTGGGATGAGTAGCAGTAGGATAAGCTGTGCCATGCCCAAGCAGGAGAGGCTGCTTTGCGAGGAAGGAGCAGGGATGGGGAACAGAGCACAGGCTCTGCGGGATAGCAGCACTGTTAGCAGCATCAGGGGCACAACAAGTGGGCGACAGGCAGGGCAGCTGCCCGGAGAGATATCTGCCCAGCCTCGCTTGCCAAGCTGGGAAACTGGCAGCCTAAAGCCAGGAAGACCCCAAACTCCAAAAGAAAACCACTCTAAGCCATCAAATCCCGCACGGAAAATCTCCCCTGCTGCCCGCAGCCGCTGCCCCGGGGCGATGCCCATCCCTGCCCATCGCCCACCGTGCCCAGCCCCGACTCACCGCGCCGGGGAAGCTGCTCAGCAGCAGCAGCAGCAGCAGCGCAGCTCTGGGCGGCCGGGCTGCCCCAGGGCAGATATAAGAGCGGCGGTGGCCGCGTTGTTTTGCATTAGGGGAGTGTCGGAGCTTGGCGTCCAAAGCACTTGGCGGCTGCGCCGGGCCCCCAGCGTCCGGCTTCTCGCCGCGCTCCATTAGCCCTATTAGGGGATTTTCTTCCTTGCGAAGGGGAGTTAAATTATTCATGGCGCCTCACTAAAAGCCCGGGGATGTGCCGCTGCTTTATCAACGCTGGCACCGCCCGCCCCTCGCCCTGCGGTGACAGGTCCCCGGTCACCGGCACACGGGGCGTGGGGACGGCTGGACACTGGGGACATCAGGGAGTGGAGACGGCGCCCTGAGGCAGACACAGCCCTCCTGTGGTCCCCGCGGAGTCAGACTGGGCTGTGGCAGGACTGAAAGCAGGCTCCACCAGGAGGGAGCCCCAAAACGGAACCAGGTGATGAACACAGGTGGCTCCTGCCTGTTGGCCTTGGGAGCCTTTTGCACCAGTTGTGTCCAGTGGTTCAGACCAGCTTGGCAGCCAAAACTTGCCCATTGCTGGGGCTCAGCAGTGCTGGTGGCAGCACTGGGACAGACACTGTCAGTGCCACTGAGCCATCCCACTGCCAGCCAGCCTCACCTCCGCCCATCATGTGCGGGATGGAGTAGGGGGGCTACAGTTCTGTCAAGGGGAAGCCCCCAGTCCCCCACCCCACAGCAGCCAGGCCAGACCCAGTCCCACACCACTGGGCTGCTGTGGCCCTGGGAGCGCTGGAGCAGAGCATGTGGGGAAGTGCCGCCCTCACTTCAGACAGTAAAAGGGTGATGGGGGCGAATGTTGCCTCCTGAACCACTTAATGAGACTGCTCCTAATAGCAGGAGCCATGGACCAGCTGGCAGGATTCCCAGAGCTGCTCTTGGGAAAAGCTAACGGCTTCTCCAGGCACAGCACTGGCATGGGACGCTCCCCCCAAGCTGAGCTGAGCCCCACAGCCCACAGTGGCTGTCCCCCACAGCCATGTGGCCACACTCTGCCCGTGAGAACAGTCCCCCCACCCAGCCACACCCCAGGGTCCCCACACCGCACTCCTGAACCCACAAGCGATGCCACATATGTGATGCCCATCCCAAACACAGGAACCCTGGCACACTGGGCAGGGCAGTGCTGTGCCAGAATTATCTGGGCATGGGCAGGAGCCACAGCCACTTGCTGGGGGGATTTTGGGGAGGGGGAAGGGCCTGGTTACCTGTAGAACTGGAGCTGGCGCTTGGGGCTCCCGTATCTCGCGCTTCCGACAGCAAAGGGGAGAGAGAAGAAAGATGCCACAAACCCCGTTAGAAAGGAGCAGCAGGAGTGAGCGGCAGAGTCAGTGGCTGTGGGAAGGGCCAGCAGCACCCACCCATGTCACAGCACAGTGGACAATGCAGCAGGCACTGGCATGACCCTGAAAGTGCCCTCTATGCCCATAACAGGCACCAGCACCCCAAAACGCTGCTGCTGCTGAGGATTTTGTGCTGGAAGCTTTTGCATAAAGCATGCCAGGACAGTTTAGGAGTATCAGAGCAATTTCAGGGAGTGTGGTGGTTCTGGATTGCCACAGGCTTGTGTTTGAAGCCCCGCAGAGTGCCCCCAGCAGTGCCCTGCAGCCTTACCTGTAAATCATGCCTGGGGAGCCCGTCTGCCGCAGCGAGAGTCGCGCTGGGGAGTCAGTGGTGGATTCGGGATACATGGAGCCAGCCTGGGCTCCCCGGAGCCACTCGCCGCCGCCTCACCCCTGCCACAGGGGAAGAGGAAAGGAGGAAGAAATGAGTTTTTGAGGAAAGGAGGAAGAAATGAGTTTTTTGGGGCACGCGCACCACGGCACTTCCTGTTGCGGATCTGAGCCGAGATGTGGCACTGGCAGCGGTGTGGGCACAGCAGCTCACACCCTGACCCACTGATCCCAAAACCATCCCAAAACCCTGTTCCTCTGGCTTCCCAGCTTGGCTGCTCTCTCCAAACTTCTGGGGGTCCTGAGATCTCTGGAAATGGTGAGGAAACATGGGCCTGAAAAATGAAACATTCTGAACACCCTGAAGCTGTCCTTGAGGGTCCCTCTGAAAGGGACAAACTAAGGGGAGGAAAACACTCTGGCTTTTCCTGCAGCCCGCACGTGACTGACTGTGTGCACAGGGGTGAGGGAGCTCCAAGGGAAAGGAGGGCTCACCCCCAGGCACCCCTGACCCTCCTTGTCCCTGTCCCCATAGCAGGGGCATCCAGCATGACTCCCTGGGAGCCGTGCTCCAGCTCCTGCAACACTGTCAGCAGTTCCAAGTATCACAGACAACAATGACACTTCCCTACAGAACTGGGGCTGGGATTTAAATTTATCCCTTCTTTCTTTAGGCCGGTGAGATGCCATCTTTACACTGCAGATCACAAGCTGCTCTGATTCCCAGATGGGCACTGAGAGCTCTCTGGGCTCCCTCCTGGCTGCCATGGGCTCAGCAGGAGCATGGCCTCACTCAGTGTGCTCATGACCTGGCACGCATCCCGCCTGCATCCTGGCACAGCACGCCTGCATCCTGCATCCCTCCCGCATTCTGGCACGGCATGCCTGCATCCTGGCACTGTGTGCCTGCATATTGCATCCTGCCTGCATCCCAGCAGGGCATGCTCGCATCCTGCATCCACATCCTGCATCCCTCCTGCATCCCAGCACAGTGTGCCAGCATCCCGCATCCCTCCCGCATCCTGCATCCCTCCGGCATCCCGGCCGGCGTGCCTGCATCCCGGCGCAGCCCCTGCAGCCCACGCAGCCCAATGGCAGCAGCTGCGGCAGCCGAGCCCATCCCCGCGGAGCCGCCCACCCGCCCAGCGCAGCTCCCGGCCGGGCTGCAGCCCCCGGCACGGATCCCCATCGCCCTCCTCCCGAGCGCTGCAGGAGCGCAGCGTCTCCTCCTGTCTCCTTCGGCCACAGCCGCGCTGGAGCCCAGGGAGCCTCGGTAAAGCCGGGTTTATTTTCCACAAGTCAGGAGGGAGCTGCTCTCTCCCGAACCTGCTGCACTGACCTGAGCCCGGAGCAGGATCCTGCCGAGCCCTACAACCAGGACCTGGCTAAGCCCTGCAACCAGGACCTGGCTGAGCCTCCCCAGCCCTTGTGACCCCCCAGCTTCTCAGGGTGCTGTGAGTGTTGGTCCCACAGCTCCCACAGCCTCTCCTGGTGCCTGCAGCACCGCCGGCTCAGCAGCAGCCACTGGCCGGGCACTGTCCTGCCCGCTCATGCCAGCTCAACGTCACTTTGTTGGGGTGGCAAAACAAAGCTTAGGGAAGCTGTCCTGCAAGGGGGACAGCTGGACCCCCTGTCCCAGCACAGCCAGGCAGCTCCTTGCTTGCACTGCCACAATCCTGGACTCCTGCGTGGCTCAGGACTGGCTGATCCTCTATCCCAAGGGGCTCTGGTTCCCCCAGGAGTGCAGATCTCTGCAATTTTCAGCAGAACCTGGTAGCCCTTCCCTGTTGCCTCTCAGCAATGCTGTGGGGACCAAGTGCAGTCTCTGGCAGTGCTAGAGGGGCTTTGCTGGCAAGCACAGCTGGACCACAGGCACACGGGTCAGGGCTCTGCACCCTGAGGAGCCAAAGCGTCCCAGCGTTTTGGACCAATTCATCCCTCTGAGCTCTCTGAGCCAAAGGCATCACCAAAAGTCCAATCCCCCCTGTGTCAGCAGCTCAGTGCTTCCCTGAGAGACTGCTCCTGCACCTCCAGCTTCCTCATGGCACAACTCAGCTGTCAGTCTGCAACTGCAGGAGTTTCAGCAGTGGCCCGAGAGGGGAGAAAAGTGTTTTCTTCTGCAGGATGCACCCAGGAGTCAGGTGAAGGACACCCTCACAATTTGTGCTGCCACCAAGGTCCATTCCCATCCCTGGCAGCACAAAGGGGTACAGGAGTGTGCATGCTGCGACACGGATGGTTTATGGCTGGGAAGCCCCCGGGAGCTGGGCCAGCATGGGGGGAGACCACACACTGCAGCCTGCCAGACATGCTGCCATCAGAGTAGGGGCGGGTGAAACTGGACATGGAATTAATGCTAACGTAGGGACGGAACTGCTGCTTCTGGTGAGCTCAGTCCTCCAAGAGTGAGGCCCTGGGGCAGGGAGAGCTGGGGGACCCTTGCCATGGGCACCCCAGCATCCTGCCCAAGTCAGGTGAGGGATGCAGGTAATGCCGCATCTCCCCACGCCAGGTGCCTGTCCCCATATTTCTCTGTGTTTGCAGCGCGGTGAAATGCCCCCTCCACGCCAGGGGGAAGGTGACTTTAGCTCAATGACTCACGCTGCCCTGCCCTGTCGCCTCGGCGCCTCCTGCCACCTCCTGCCGTCACCTCCGTGCTCATGCCCCGTGCCGGTCCCGTGCCCCCCCTCCCGCGGCTGCACCGGCGCCGCAGGGATCCGCAGAGCAGCAGCCCTGCCCCTTCCTTTGGCCCGGGAGCCTCTTTTGCGGCGCAGCATCTCCCAGCCCACCAGGGCCCTCCGACCGCCCGGGTGGGCTCCCGCGCCTTCCCCAGCCCATCATCATCACCATCATCATCGCGACAACGCGGCAGGCGGGCGCTGGGGACTCAGCCGCGACACGTGAGGTCGCCCGTGACCGCCGAATCTCCGGCACCGGCGCTGCTCAAGCGTTGCCCGAGTCAATGACACAGCCCAAAAGCACCGGGGTTATTCCGGTTTTGCCGTCACGTACACCCAAAGTAACGGGGTCCACGCGGGTCCCCGGTGTGTGACACTGCCGGTTCCCCGTGTGTGACACTGCCGGTTCCCCGTGTGTGACACTGCCAGCTCCCCACGGTGCCGCGGCACGGCTGAGCCACGGCCCCGCCGGTACCCAGCACCGCTCCTACCTGTCTCCGGTGCTCGGACGGAGGGCGATGCGCGGTCGGGAGGCACAAGTCACCGAGACAAACCCGGCTGCGGGCTCCGCGGCTCTCGGGAAGCGGCGCCGGTGCCGAGCAGCTGCTAGAGCCGGCGGCAAACGCAGCGGATGGCGGTTCCTACCCCATTCCCGCTCCGTCCCCGGGAAAAGGCGTCTGGCGGAGGGGGGGAAGCCGAGCCCAGCGCGCCCCGGGATGCGGCAGCACCCAAGGATGCTGCAGAGCCGCTCTCACATCCTGACTCGGCAAGTTTGGCTCCGCCGGTGGCGGCAGCCGGCTCCCGATCCCGCCGGTGCCTTTAACCGTGTCGGCGCCGCAGCCCGGCACCGGCAGCGCGTGGGCGAGCGAGCGGCTGCCACCAGCCGCCCCTGCGCAGCTCAGGCGGGGGAAGGCTCGTCCGGGGCCACGGGGAGCCTGGGCAGGAGCTGCATCATCACTGCCTCACATCGCGCCGCGTGTGTTTCTCTTAAAATAATCAAATACAGCGGCGGCAGCGATGCTGCAGGGCTGCCTCCAGCGCCAGGGTCACCCGGCTGCCGCGTTCTGCCACTGGACACTCATCCCCCTTGTGCTCATCACGCCTTCTCAGTGCCTTTGGCGTTTTTGGCTATCTTGGGTAAAAGAAAACCAGCCCGGAGCGTGCCACCTCAGTAAGTGGAGCAGGCTGGTCCCTGTGGCAGTGCGACTCAGTGATCCCGCAGTGATAACAACACCAGGGCAGCTGGATCTCACAGGAAAACTAGAGGCCAGGCCAGCAAAAAGGGGCCAGGGGTTGGGGCAGGCTGCTCACGCAGTGGCGCTCTGGCAGCTGTAAATTAGGAAAACCTGGTTCCTCTCCCTCAGCTGAGTCCTGTTCAGCTTCGTGGCAGCATCTTGGCACTTCCTCTGCCATTTCAGCATGGTCCTGGCAGTGATGGGGCCAATAACACAGTGCCTGCTCCAAACCATGCTGACACTGACAGCACCACTCAGCACTGCCAGGGCGCCCACTCTCCATGCCACAAGCACTTCCAGGAACAGCCAGGAAAGGTCATAAACCCCGTCCCATTTGGGGATGCTCCCAGCACCAGCCCATCAGCGGCTCTGCTACCCCCACAGATGGTGGGAGCCATGTGCCAAGCTGATCAGCTCCTGCTCCGTCATGCATCTGACCCACAGACCCGCAGGCCACGAGCAGGAGGTGACAGCTGGCCCTGCCACCCTCCTCATCAAAACAATAATAGTAATAATGAATAAAACCAGCAGCTCGCTTGAATCTGCCGTTGGCAGCTCCATGTAGAGGAATTTTCTGCTCACCAGCTGGAAAATCACTGCATATATGCAACAGGCCTGGATAGGGGATGTGACAGAGACTGGGTACATCTCGCCCAGCCTGCTCTGGCACTCACCCACTGCTGCGCCGTGGCTCCCAGCAATGCTTGGGGAAGAAACCTGTGGTTTTGGGAAGCAGGCTGGGTGCCCTGCCCATACCTGCCAGCAGCACAGACCATGTCTCACCTGGATGAGAGCCTGGGGTGCCTGCGTGAGCAGTCAGTCCCGTGCTGGCCGCAGGCTGAACAGGCACGGGGCCCACGGGGATCCCATCATGAGGAAAACAGCCCCAAAAAAATATAGGATGGAGAGACAGAAGCTCAGGAGCTTCAGGCCTGGCAGAAGAAATGGTGAGGCAGCAGCACCTGGGCTGCAAAGGGACCGGGGACCGGCCACAGGGCTCGGGGCTCCTTCCATCCGCATCCCGCCGGTCACCAAGACAAGGAACGGACTAAGAGACGGCAGCAAACTGAAGGGAGCTGCAGGAACCGCGGCGTTTGACTCACTGTGCGCAAATCGGCTCGGGGGGAAATCTAATGTTCCCACCCCCGTGTCACCGGGGCTTTGCCGGCGGCTCACACCGTGTCACCGGGGCTCCTGCCCTGCCGCCGTACGGTGACAGGCCGCAGGCTACCGGAGCATCACGAGCAGCGTTCCCTTCGCCTCGCCGCGGGAAGGAAGGCACAGCCAACCCCTCCGCATCCCCGCAGAGCCCGGGGTCCCACCGGACCGAGAGCAGACGGCGGGACGAGGGCCCCTCTCTCCGCGCCAGTCGGGAGGGGCATGCGGCGGGGTGGCCTCGCCCGTAGCGCTGCCCGCGGCCCTGCCCGGTCCCACCGCCCCCGCCATCGCCCGGTGGTCCCGGTGCTCCCGCCGGCCCCGCTCCCCCCGCGCCCCCGCACCTGCCCCGCGTCCGCCGCTCCCGCCGCTCCGCCGCCCGCCCTCGTGGGGGGCGGCCCCGCCCCGCCGCGCCTGGCCCCGCCCCTCCCACCGCCCATTGGCCGCGCCGCCCGCCTCTCGCGCCGCATGCAAATGACGAGGGCGCTGCGCCGTTCCTATTGGCTGCAGAACAGGCCGGGCCAAGCGTGAGGACCCGCCCCGCGCGGTGCGGCACCATCGCCCTAGTAACCCGATGCTGAGCCGGGCGCGACCACCCGCTCTGAAAGGGGGAGGCCGCCACTGCCGCCGTCTGTTCCGTCCTGCTGTCGCATCCCGCGCCCGTGCAGAATCACTCCGAGATAGTCTCACCGCTGACTGTCAGCGCTTCCCACCGGCGACGGGGCGTGAAAGGTGGGCGGCGAGGCAGCGAGCGGCGGCAGCGCGTCCATCCCTCCCCTCGGGCCGGCGCGCGGTTGGTTGGGCCCAAGAAGATGGCGTCGGGGCGCGGTGAGTGAGCGGGGGGGGATGCGGGTGCCGAGGGACGGGGCTGGTTCCTGTCCCGCTCCCTCGCACCGGGATCCCGGGGGTGCGTGGGCGGCCGCGGGCCGGCCCTGCCCTGGCTGTTCCCCCGTACATCCCCATGCGGGGCGGGCGTGGGCAGCGGCCGTGCCCACCCACGTGCGGTGGTTGCGCGGGTCGGTCCGTGCGCGCTGACGGCGCGGGGTCCGTGTGGCTGTGTTCCCGCAGGGTGCGTGTCCCCCCCCGGTGCTCCAGCCCCGCGCCCGCCCTAGCTGGCGCCGGACGGCAGCGGCGACCCCCGGGAGGCGATGGGCGAGTGGGAGCGGGTGTTCCGGCAGCACCGGCCGCTGCCGCCGCACCCGCAGCGGGGCCGGGCCCGGCCCCCGCCCCGCTCCGCCGCCTTCCGCTGCGTCCTCAAGCACCTGCACGGCGCTGCCCTCTGCCAGGTAGGGGCGCTCGGCCCCGCGAGGGGACCCCGGCAATGTCTTGCTGCACCCGTTGTTTCCTCTGAGTCTCACTTTCATGGAATAGTTTGGGTTGGAAGGGACCTTACAGATCATCTCCTTCCACCCTCCTGCCTTCCGCTAGACTAGCTTTGCCTTTTCCAACCTACTGGCTTTGAACACTTCCAGGGATGAAACAGCCGCAGCTTCTCTAGATTACCTGTGCCAGTGCCTCATCACCCTAACAAGGAAGAATTTCTCCCTAAGATCAAACCTGAATTCCTCTCTTTTAGTTTAGCCCCTCCTTCTCCTTATTCTGTCACTTTCTGTGTACTTACAAAGTCACTCTCCATCTTTTTTCTAAGCCCCTTTCAGCATTCCTGTCCATGTGTGTGAGCCTGAACTCCCCATGATGGCTTTTAAAGCAAGATGGTTTTGGGGAGAGCTAATTGGAGATCTCCTGGAAGCACTAAGTTGTTTCAATACCTGTAAATCTGAGTTAGCATTTAATTAATTTTTCATTTAGTTTTTTGTTAGCTTAGACAGGTATATTTAAATTAAATTTTCTGGATAGCACTTTAACGTCAATTACCTCTTTATTCTATGCTTAATGCTCAATTTTCCCACTTTTCCTTTGCTCTGTCCACCTCTGGCTTGGAGGCAGCTACTACAACAATGCATGAAGCTGTCTGTGGCCATGATTTGGGCATCCCTTAGAAAACAGGAATTATATCTCTTACCAAAGTGTGTGCTGAGCTTTGGGGCCACAGAGCTGGCCTGTCCCCAAAGCTGGTGCTTTGTGCCTTGCAGGGAGCCGAGTACCAGCTGCGCCTCTCCCTTTTCGATGCCACCTACCACCACTTCTTTGGGAGGACGTGGAGGAGCAGCTGGAGAGCTGCCAGCCCTGCCCCGCCACGCTCAGCCAGGGCCACCTTCAACGAGGTGGGGAAAACACAGGAGCAAACCCCTTTCCATCCATTTTGCCCAGGGTGCATCCCAGACACCGCCTGTTTATTAAGGTTTATGTGTGGTTTATTGAGAAACTGGGGTGCTGGGTTTCCTCTGAGGCCAGTGCCACCGTGGGAGCAGTGAGTGCCACCGAGTGCCACCTGCCGTGTTTGGAGCTGGCAGCAGAGAGCAGTGTTTCCCCACAAATGGGAAGGAAGGGAAGGAGCAGCTGCCCACCCTCCTGCACAGCGCTTCTCTCTCTGATCTGGGAGCTAAACTCTCCCAAAGCTTCCATCTGCTGCTGGTACCAGCAAAGCAGGGTGTCCCTTAATGGGAAGATCCCACTGCCCCACAGCATGACCTATGTTTTCCAATTCATAGCTCTGTTTCCACCTCCTCAGTGCTGCAGGTGAAGTGAAGCACAGCTGGGCCCTGTCCTCTTCCTTCCTTTACATCAACAGTGACATTGAGGTGCTTTGATGTTTGCATTTCTCTCCCAAGTGTTTCAGTACCGTCCCACCCCGGCCTGTTTTGAAGAGGGATGGATTAAAACTAGGGCAGAGAGTGCTGCAGAGAGAGCTGAATGCTGGGAGGAGCTGCCTTTCCAAATACGTTCCCAGCGTCTGCAGGCTTCCTGGGTGTTTGCCATGTGGTTGGGAGCAGTTGGCAGGAATTTTGGGGTGTTGGGGGGGCCGTGTTGCAGCCTCTCTGTGGTGGCTGAATTGTGTTGCCTGCAGGGTCTGACAGAGGAGGGGTGATGTGCATGCGGGCTGGGATCTTCCAGCTGTGGGAAAGTCAGCAGCTCATTGTTAGGAACACTTCAGGTGGAGCTGGAATTGGTTTGTGACAGGTGAGGTAAGGAGGAAAGTCACTGCTCCTCTGCCTGTGTGTGCTGAGTGTATACTTACCAGAGCAGGAAGGTGTGAGGACAGGGATCAGAGGGTTGTGGTGGATTTTGTCCTCAGGGTCTAGGGCGGAGGAATGAAATGACAGAAGCTGCTGTGTGCAATCAGGAGGGCCCCTCGAGCTCAGTGGCACAGGGCATTCCCTGCCAGGGCTCCCTGTGCCTTTGCAGGGTGAGCCTTGCTCTGCAGGCACAGCAGTCAGGCCATTAATCCAGCACCTCACAGTAAAGGCTAATGGAATAACGATTTATGTCTCAGGGTTGATGTGGGAATGTCTCTCTCTGTTATTCCTTCCTGACAGCCCATATTGCAGTAAACATTTTCCCTGAAACACTGAGGTAATGAGTTTTTAATAGAAAGATGAACCTAGCGTTAAATTCTGTCCTGGGGAGGTGACCTGTGTCCTGTCCCCTCCTTCCCTTAGGTCCAGGCTACTCCCATGTCTCTCCCCATTTCAGGAAGGTTTCCAACTCCTTTATTTTCCTTTTTTTTTCCTGCTCTAATGCTGTAGGTCTGGGATGCATCAAAGCCTCGTTCATTTGGGGTCTGCAGCCTTCTGGAAAACAGGTGTTGGCAACAAAAAAAAAAAGTTAAAAAAGAAAAAAATGATGCTTGAGACTTAAGGGCTGAGATTTTGTAGCAGTGTCAGAAGTGATTTGCCATTAGCTTCTGTCTGGAAGCTTTAATGGATGTTCTGGTTGTGCCACTGAGTGTCCCAGCACAACAGGCATTGCTCTGCCTGCATCTGCCACTGCCAGCTCTGAAACAACCCATGTCTCTCCTTTCCTGTCCCAGGTCGTTTATTTCCACACCTCCTTGAACCACCCTGGCATTGCTGCTGTCGTGGAAGTGGTGATGAGAGCCGGGAAAGGGGGTGGGGACTCTCAGCACCTTTCCTGTGGCTTTGGGATCATCCCCCTCTTCCACGGCGGATCAGAGGTGACAGACCCGGCCACTGAGGACAGAGCGTAGGTTCCCCTGCTGCTGTGTCACAGGTCACACTGAGAATTGAGGTGGCAACCTGCATGGCTGCTTTGGTTGGGGAGGGGAAGGGTGGTCCTGGGGCTGCAGAAACAGAGACAGCACTTAGAAACCTGGAATTCTTCACTCTGGCGAAGCAGTGGATTTGGAAGGAATGCCTGTCCCTTCCCTAAAAGGCTTTTCCAGAGTGGGTTGGGGTGGGTTTTGCTGCTGAGCAGGGGCTTTGTGGAAGATGGAGATTGCTTCAGGGTGGATTTACTGACTGCTGCACATGTGCTCCTTGCTTTCAGGCTGAAGCTGTACCATGGGACACCACGTGCCCTACTGCACCCACGCTTCCAGGACCCTGTGGAAAGTAAGCAGCAGCCAGACATGGCATCTCAGCCCTTCTTGGTGGCTTCTCTTACCCAAATGTGTGTTCTGTGTATCTGCTTGATGTAAGACATGGTCTGTGCCCTGGTACTGCTCAGTGGATGTGCCTTACTGCCAGCTGGGAATGGCCTGGCTGGGCAAACACAGGTTTTCCTTTGCTCCTAGCAGGTGTACTCACAGATAATGATTCATTCAGCATTGGGGCTGTGAGGCTGTCTCCCCAGTTTTGGTCATTTTGGGATGTTTTTTCTTCAGAGAACAAATACATGACAGTGATGGAGAAGAGCCACCTGCAGTATGGCCTGAAGTCCCACCAGCCCCTGGAGGCAATATTTCACCTGCTTCCTGAAAACCTGCTGATATCTGGGCTGCAGACTGTTCCTGGCTTGCTGCCGGCACGTGGGGACACAAGTAAGAGCTCTTTCCATTTCCCTTTGCCTGTGCTGCTCCTGCTTTAAGGCAGTGGGTCCCTGTGAGGCTGTGGGCAGGGCAGGAGGGCATTGGGAGGGCATTTGTGGCAGCACAGTGGTTTCTCTGCAGTGTCACCCCTTGTCAGGAGCATCCCCCCTGCGGGGAGCCACTGCCCTCATGCTCAGAGCTCAGTCTGGAGTCTGTCAAAATGGCTCAGTCAGTTCCCTGTCCGTTAATTGCTTTGCTTCTGGGAAGCTGCAAGGGATAAGTTATGATTCGTTTAATTACAGTTGTTCAGCAGAATCTTAAAAAGAGCTTTTGCAGCCTGTTTAAACTCCTCAGGTGGGTTCAGCATCGCTGGGGCCTGACAGGTTTGGGAGCATGAGCTCTTGCCCACTCGGCTTTTGTTAATCTCTCTTTATGGCACGTTGCCCTTTGAGCTTCTGCAATTAAAATATGTGAGCTGAAGATTCAGAGGGTAAAAAAATTCCTCAGAGTTCTGCAGCTGAATTATTCTTCAGATTCCTGCCTGGAAAACCTACTGCTGATGGCTTTGGGGTGTTAACTGTTGGTACTGAAGCTGAGCAAGGTCTTGAAAGCAGCTGAGTCCCTGCAGGTGTTCAGGCCTCTACTCAGAAGCTGAGTGGGCAGAGCCGCTGCTGGCACTGCAGGGCACCCCAGCACAGCAGTGGTGGCTTTCTGTTTGCTTGGGAAACCTGTGGCCACCACCTTGGCTTTCAGGTGACTGCTTGCAGAAGCCCCGGCTGATGAAGACGGTCACCTGCTATCTGGAGCGGCTTTTCATCCAGTTGTACCCTTCCCTGGAGGAGTTTGAGGAGGAGCTGCTGGATTTACTGAACAGTGATCGCTTACTTCAGGTAAGTAGGGTGCTGTGAGGGTGGTGAAAGCCTGGCACAGGTTGCCCAGAGAAACTGTGGCTGCCCCATCCCTGGAAGTGTCCAAGGCCAGGTTGGATGGAGCTGGGAGCAACCTGCTCTAGCAGAAGATGTCCCATGGTAGGGGGTGGAACAAGAAAATTCCTCAAGTCCTTTCCAATCTCAACCATTCTGTGATTCCATCATTCTAGGTACTGCCAGTGTGGTTGGGGCAGGGAAGGCACAGTGTAGAGCAGTAATTCTAGTGTCTGGAATTATGGGTGGGGTGAAAAGTGTCAGGTAAGTGAAATTCATGCATTTGTTTCTCTTGGAGTCTCCAATTTTTTCTTTTGCTGTGGAAGTCTTTAGCTTGTTTTGCTATTGGATTAGTACTTGTGTGCTCTGTCTGGGCTTTGTTTTGAACATCTAGACACTCATAAGCAGAATTTGGGTTTGCTTTGCTGTGGGAAATGCAGAGATGAGATGCAGTGGGTATTGAGTCCATTCCTTTGAAGTGACAGCCACTGGCCAGGTCCTTTCTTGCCAGATTTGCATCAACTCTGCCGTAATGACAAAAGATTTTAATATCTATCACCTGCTGGGGGAACAGGCCCTGTTTTTTGAATTTCTGAAGGGTTGCCTATATTCTTCTGGTTGTGATCAGCACAGAGAGTGCTGCCCAAGGTGTAAAACATTCCTGTCACAGGCTAACACTGCCCCTGACGGTGAGGAGGTGGCGGTTCGGGAGCGGCGGCTGCACGTCGGCGTCCACAACGGGCTGCGCTTCGTCCAGGCTCCGCAGGTCGCTGTGCTGGTGCCAGGGGCAGAATTGTCACCAGGTCGCTGCCAGGGCGTGCCCAGCTCTAGAGCCAGGTAAGGGGAGCTCCTCTAATGCTGCTGCTGTTTCCCTCCTGCCTCGGGTGTCTCTCACAGCCACTTCTCCATCCCGCACAGGGACGCAGGTCAAGCCCTGGTGCTGAGGAGCCGCATCCAGCTGAGTGAAATGGTTCCTCACCCGGCATTCAGGGTCTGCTTCCAGCTGGAATATGTCTTCTGCAGCACGGGGAGAGGTGGTGGCAAGGTAGGGCTGAGCGTGTGTGCGCCTGTGAAAGAGCAGGGATCCATTCTGGAGGAGTGAGCCCTGCTGAGGAGCTCCTTCCTCTGCCCATTTCACCATCCTGCTTCTCCAAGTCCTTGTTGCATGGCTGTGCTGTGTAATGTGTGGGTGCCTTCCACAGCACTGGACAAAACAACCTGCATGGCTCAGTGAATTATTTTAATAACATGTGGTTGCATTTCTCCACTGTTTATATTTAGATGGAGGAATGTAGCCTGCAGCATTCCCATACTGTTCTGGCAAGGTAATTTAGAAAATTTCAGCTTTTTTTGTAATATCAAAAAGGCTTTTCTTTAGAATTTGGCATTTATGCTGAAAAGAGGTTAATCCATCCCACTCTTTTTTTTTTTTTTTTTTTTTTGTTTTTGCCCTGAATGATGAGGTTTTTCTGGGTGCTTCAGCCTGATGTTCTCAAGCTGTAAAGGCAGGAGAAATCTCTGAGGGTGGTCTCTGCAGTCAATATACTCTCACCTACTTACTGATTGTTTACTCCTATCTTAGTTTAACCTTTCTGCAGGTTAAACCCAGCTCAATGAGTACTGTGTATCCCCTCCAGAGACCTTGTGTTGTTGGAGCCATCAGCTCCTGGCTGGCTGAATCGATTGCCAGGCCTTAGAGGCTTTAATCGTCCCGCTAAGATGTTCATTGAAAATGTGGCAAATGCCTCTTGTTAAGCTGTCCAGAGCCAAAGTAGGGAGAATGGGCATTTGTAAAGCAGGATACCTGTGCCAGACCAGAGGGATTTGTACTGAGAAGGGAGACACTGAGCTGTGCTGTTGGAAGTTGTTGGGGCCAGCTGTGTTGGAAAGCTGAAGCCCAAGATCCCGTGGAAATTTGGGGTTCCAGAGGCAGATCTGTTTGGCTCTGTGGGGAGGGCTGTCTGGGGCAGCAGTGGTGCAGTCCCTGTGGTGCAGCCCTGGGGCAGAGTGGTTAATCCCAAAGCTGCTTGCAAAGCTGATCACCTTGTCCTTGTCCTCAGTGCCATAATTAGCTGTGAGGGGGAGGGTGGGTGCTGGCAGAGCCCTCTCTTGTTTCTGTTCCCCTCCTTCAGTTTGAGGAAGGCTGTGGATGTGCTGGGTAAGTGGAAACCTTTCCCCTCTGCCAGGGATGGGGGTCCAACATATATCCCTTCATGCAGCTGCTTGAGGGAGGGGTTACAGAGGCATAAAGTCCTGGAAAATGAAATGTCTTCAGAACGGGACGGAGAGTGGTGCCAGAGCCAGGTGTGAGGAGGTGCGGTGGGGCACGAGAGGCAGTGCCTGTCTGGCAGCACCCATTCCTGGGTTCTGGCAGTGATGTGGGGCTGCCTGGCAGTGAGTGGGGCTGCCTGGCAGTGAGCTGGGGCTGCCTGGTGCTCACTGTGCCGTCCATCCCCAGGCCCTGTCTGGCAGCGCCCGCAGCGAGGCGGCCGACATGCGCTCGGTGCGCTGGGCTGTCTGGAGCCCCGTCCCAGGCACTGGTGACACAGATGTGATCCTCCCCCTGCGTGGTGGCGCCCGCCGTGGCCCCTGCCAAACCTTGGTCTACAGGACCCCCCCCAGCTCCTGGCAGGTAAGGGTGTGCTGGCCCCTGGCAGCTTTGCTTGGTGTCAGGGCGAGGGAGCCGCTGTCGGAGGCACGAGGAAGGCTGCGTGTACCGCGCTGTCTGAAAGCATTTTTGTTGCCAACTTCAGGGGAAGCACGTGGAGTCTGGGACTGTCCAATTCCATGTTTCCACTGATTCGGAAGAACATCTTGTAACTGCTGCAGAGATCCTATGTAAAGACAGGGACGAGTCGAAGAAGCCTCCTACGCCATCGCTGAGTGAGTGTTTTCCAGATCGCTGACATTTAAAATATAGAGTGTGGCACTGGTGTCTGCTCGGGAGAGAAAACAAGACTTCAGTGAGTTTCAGCAAGCTAGTTATGAATTACTGGAGTGAAGCAAGATTTTTGTCAAGTTGAATTCAGCTCTCACTTTTTAACTTGCAAAATTCTCATGTGATAGTATTGCTGAGCCATGTGCAAAATCCTCAGGAATTGCTAGCACTGCCTCTGCCTGCTCCCATTCTGGATGCAGTGACCACACCAGCACCACGTTCTCACTGCAGGTGCTGCTGCTCCTTTCTCTGGACTCAGTGTCTCTTCTGACATGGGAACAGGAGAGATGTCAATCATAGGCTGGGGAAAAACAATCTTGTTGTGCCACCACTGAGGGAGTGTGACAGCAGCCTGGCTTGGGTTGATGTGTGCAGGATGTGTTGCTGCCTGGCTGGGGAAGAGCAGGAAGCATCTGTTTGTTGTTTGGGGGGCTGTGTGTTTGGGGTTCCAGCATCCCTCTGCTCTATTGGAGATGGAAGGAAAAATGCTGTGGGCTTAAGTTTGGGCATGAGGTTTTGTCCCTGCACTGTGCTCCTAAAAATCCTTTGACTTGTTCCTCTCTCATCCCCCTTTTGTGATTGGTGGGAAGCAAACTCTCCTTTCTTTGCAGTGCTGCTCCTGCTGGGGTCCCAGCTGTGTCTGGGGGTGATGATTCAGACAGCAGGCAGTCTTTCAGTGTGTCACATCTCCCCAGCTCTCTGATGAGCTATTTAGTGTCAGCCCACGGGCCAGGCAATGCCCATTACTGTGTGTTGCTGTTCCATGCTGGTTGCAGTGCTGTGGAACCACAAGATGGCAGTGGCACCTTGGCTTTGCTGTGACAAATCCCGTGTTTCTGCTGGTGAGGAGCCAGGATTGCTGCTGGGAGGGGCTTTGGTGAGGAAAGCTTTAGTGGCAGATGAAGGGGTCTCGTGATGTCAGGGTATGTGGGGTTCATTTCCCTGCAGTACAAGCTGCATCATGGTTGGTACCTTCCTGGTGCTGCTTGAAAAGTTTTTCCTGGTGCCTTTCAGCTGTAGGTGGCTGGGATGCTGATGGAGTTGTGGTGTGGTGAGGGGAGAGGGAAGCAAGTGCTGACACTGAGCTTCCAACCTGGTGGTGGTCTGGAGAGCTCCAGCTTGGGGGAGTGTGCTGAACTGTGTGCTGTGTCCCTGGTGAGGGGAGATCCTCATCAAGGTGATTTTTCAGGGACAAACTCCCTGGCATTTCCCAGCTCCGGGGGGCTTATGGCACAAAGGAGGGCTTGCTAGTGCAGTGGTGGTCCCAGAGCTGTGCCTCCCTAGCCTGTGTTCCAAGGTACTGTAGAGACTATTGGGTTAACTTTTTGTAGAGAAATGTGCTGCTGCCTGGCCCAGGGGAGGCCAAGAGCTTCATCTGTCAGCTCAGATGCTGGTGTTGCTGCTGTATCTGTCCATCCTCTTCTCAACGCCAGCCGAAGCCATCCTGACTGGAAGGAAACAATATTGCATGAGGGAAACGGGGTGGTTTCCTTTACACAGCAGCCAGCGTGGAATAGCTGGGATCTATGTGGTGGGGGGAAGCAAATTGAGGTCTGAGCATCACGTGGATGCAGAGAAGGAACATCTGTGCCCCTGCTCTGCTGCGAAGGACCCGCGGCTCAGCGAGCTCAGCTGTGCTGGCTCCAGAGAGCAGCCGAATATAAACACGGTAAAGCTGCCACCGTTTCGGGGCACAAATGCTCCAGCACTTGAAGGGAGTGACAAAAAATAACGGGGAAACGATGAAAACCTTAAGTATCCTAAAACTTTCACGTCTCATTAAGCATCCCCCTTAGGCAGCACCGCGTGGCCGTGAGGCACCGCGGCGCTGTCAGGGGATGGGGGAGCTGTTGTTTGTGGCACAGTTAGCCTGATTCACGGCAAAATAAAGGATGGGTCTGGAGATGTGCTGTGTTAACCCCCAAGCAGCAGTTCTTATTGGGAAATAAGTCAAAAGAAGTGTTTGGGTGATGGTAAACTGCTTCACTGTGCTGCCTTCGCGCCTAAAATTGGAAAGGGCTGGTGGGAGGACAGGGCGGTTTGGTGGCAGTGGTGCAGCTGCAGTTGTGGGGCATGGGAGTTTTGGTTCCTCTACAGCATCTCTCCTGTCCCTCTCCACAGGAGTGCCAGCCCCACGGCGAACACCAGTCTCCCCACGGGGACCAGGGGTAAGTGCCACATGCACCAGTGGGTGTGGGTGGTGGGCAGCAGCATTCCCTAGGGATGGGCCCACGTGTAGGATGTGCTTCTGGACCCATCCCTTGCCTGTTTTCCTGTGCTTCTGGACCCATACCCTGCCTGTTTTCCTGTCTGCTGCAGCCAAGAGGCACCAAGTGTCCTCAACTCCACCTCCTCCAGGCAGCAAAGCAGCTCCTGCCTGTGATGTGCTGGGAGAGGTTCCCTGTGCCCTTTTCATACTGCAGGAGTGAGGGCAGCTCTGGTTTTTGACAGCCCAGATTTGCTGGGAGCTGCTGTCCCCAGTATGTGCTGACAGAGACACATGGCTTGTTCGTGCAGAGCTCCCAGGATTTAAGGAGAGCTGTGAATACTGAGAGCCCTCTTTATGCTGTTTTATATCTTGATGCAGGAATCAAGGCACGCAAATATTTTTGATGAAATGAAATGCCTCATAAGGCCGCATTAAGCAGTTTGATCTTCCTGCTGCTTGTGCTCATCCCTCCTCTTGCCAGGGAGCGAGCAGCAGGGAAATGACAGTGGAGGTGCAAACCCTTGTGTGGCCAAGTTGTAACACTTCTTGGTGGAATGACAACACCGGGGCACGTGGTGACTGAGCTCCTCTAGCACAGAGGGGCTGCTGGCTCAGCTTGCCTCAAGGGCTGCCTCAGGGGGCCTTGCCATTCTCTCACCAGCTCTCAGTGTCCCAGCTCGTGGCCTCACCACGGAGCACAGGCCAGACTCTGCAAGACACCACACAGGATGGGGGCATCACCCACCTGGAGGCCGACCTGGGCTCGCCAGACACGGAGCCCTGTGCCAGTGACCAGCTGCGGGCGCTGCCCTTCACCCCGCTGCAGCTGCCCATGGCTGCTGTGGGGCTGCAGGCATGCAGGTGATGCTCAGCTGCCCCTCCCCAGGCTCCTGTGGCCCCGTCACCTGGCCTGCCAGGGTCCCTGTGGCCCCATTTGTGGAGCTCACCCCTATTTCTCCATCAGTTCCCATGTGTCCCTATCTCGTGCTGCTCTGGCACGCCTGCACGCTGCTGGCTTCCCAGACATCCTGGACTGCAACCAGGAGCCAGTGGAAATCTCAGAGCCAGTGGAGCTGGGCAACTTCAACTTGCGGCTGGAGGAAGCTGACCCTCTGCAAGGCAATGAAATAGTCCTGCAGTTCCTGGCTTTTGGAAGGTGGGATGGCAGCTCGTGGTCTTGTGTGGGTAGATCCCAAAGGCTTCCTGGACAGAGTCCTTTCCAAATTCCCCTAACCCTCTTCTCTGCTTGGGCAGGAGATGTCTCTTCTTTTGCACCTGCTTTTGTCCTCCCTGGGCACTTTTAAGTCATAATCCAGTTTTTTAAAATTGGATCCATAAGCCACAATGTGATGTCAGAGCTCATTAATGCAGGGTTTCTCCAGAAATGCAAATGGAGTTGGGAAAATTGGCACCCAAGGGGTGGCTTTGGCTGGATAAGGCCCCACTTCTGTTTTTTCCACGGCTGGCAGTGTGCTGTGGGAAGGTAGCACGTTGTCTTTGCTGGGCGCCTCCATCACAGCATATGGCAGGAGACAGCTGGAATTACGAAGCTTTTTGGGAAGTTAAGGCAAACCGTATGGCCGCTGTCTTCAGAAAAGTCCAAATACTTGTGGTGCTGCCAATCTTCTCTTGTTGTTCTGCCTCTTGGCATGTGCCAAATGCACGAGTAGCTCATGACAGAGTGGCAGCGCCGTGCCACAAGTAACCCAAACCCCTCTCTCTCTCTCTTCTCAAGAGATGCCCAGGGTGGCGTGGAGGGGCTGTGGCCAAGGACTGTCTTCCTCACCTTCCAGTTCTACCGTTTCCCACCGGTCACCACGCCCCGGCTGCAGCTGGTCAGCATGGAGGGGGGGCTGGCCACCGAGCTGGCTGTGCCAGCTCAGCTCCTTGTCCGTGTCAACGAGGATGGGACCCTCACCAGTAAGCTCTGGTTTGAGCATCTGTGTGCTTCTCTTCTGTTGGGTGGATGAGGGCTGGCTTCTGGCCCAAGGGATGGGCTGGTGTTAATAGCAAACCTCTGCTGGTTTGCACATCATGGAAAATAATTCTAAACATCCGGTGTTTGAAGGAGTACACAGTGGTCAGTTGTGTGAGGCTTCCCACCAAGCCAAGTGCCATGTCTGTGCTGGTGTGGTGTCTTGCAGAACCACCAGGCTTGCAGCTGAAGTACATGGTGGATCCAGCTTTCCTGAGGCCCGGGGAGCAGCGCTGGTTCCTGCGGTACCTGGCTGAGCACAGCCTCCAGATTGACGTCTGGGATGGAGACTCCCTGCTCCATTTTGGGTCTGCTGCCATTAAACTGGAGGTACTGGTTAGATTGAAGGTCTTTTCCTGTGGCTGGTAATGCTGAAGGGTCCCTTGCCAGTATGGAGTGTTAGAGAAGAGCCCAGCTCTCCCTTTGATCATGTGTTGAGGTGCTGTTGCATTGTCCTTGTGTCTTCAGTAATGGAGATGCTGTCAGCCCCTCTGTGTTACCGAATCAGGTGTCAGCTTGACAAGCCCCTAATCACAGGATTTGTTATCTTTTCCTCCAAAGTGATGACAAAGCATTAACTTTCTTTGCCCTTCCCTGGAACTCTGGCAGTATTCTAGCACCAAGGCCTGCAGAGCCAGGACATCCAGTGCCATTCATACCCAGATGTAGAAATATGGCACAAAATGAGTGACACTCACACACTGAGGTGTCGAAGGCAAAAAAGGCACGTTCATTCTGGACCTCGATATTTATAGAATTCCAAAAGTGGGGGATGAAATTGCCACCTCTCCAACCACACTGGTCGAACCAACAGTCCATCAGTTCTCTCCTCCTCCAGAAAGGAACGCAGAACAATCATTATTTACATGAGAAACTCCGTTACAAAAATGTTAACATCAGAAGGCTTAGAAGAACAGGGCGACACCCAGACCCCTTGACCCCTCCGGACCAGACTCCCCAGTGACTCATTGCACTTTGTCCTTGCTTTGTGCCCAGCCCCTGCTGCGCCAGGGCCAGCTGGCTGTCAGGACCTACCACGAGCTGGAGGTGGCCACGACGGAGTACGAGCCGGACGGGACGGTGCTGGGCCGGGAGGCGCTGAGGCACGGCGCCCTGCGGCCCCTCGGCGTCCGTGTGGCTGTCAGGGGCCACCTCCACCTCTGCCTGGCCAACATTGGTGAGAACCCCCTGCTCACGAGGCCCTCCGAGGCTGGGGTGGGGCACACAGCATGCACCTGAGTGAGACCCAGGGGCAGCATCCTCCCCAGAACCTGCTGGCTGCTTTTATTTTATGTATTTAATTCTGTCCTCTAAATGTGCAGTGACTCCAGGTTTTAAAATCTTATCTTCAGAGGAGAGATTAGCTCCATATAAGATATCTTAAATCGTCATTTCCATACTTTGCCTGCAAAGGGCCGATAAGCTCCTGGGAAGGAGAATCTGAGATCCACAACCCAGGGAGTGGTTTAACTCACACCCTGACAAAGAGCTGCTGTGCCAGGACAGCAGCCACCCTTTGATTGTTGTTTTTCCCATTCTCTTTTTTTTTTTTTATAAAATGAAAATACTGTTAGAAACAGGGTGGCAAAGCTTGGTACCCTTTCCTGAAGGATGGGGATGGGATGTGTAGGCTGGGCAAATACCTTGTGTGGCTCCACTTGGCACAGCCTTTGTGGGAATGGGCAGATGCAGCAGCATGTGGCCATGCAGGGCAAGGCAGAACTCAGAAATGAAAGCAAGAGCTGGTGAGGGGCTCAGGATGGTGTGTGCTCAGTGCTGCTTCATCCCTGGGCAGGTGGCTGTGTGACAGAACAGGCTCTGGGGAGCATGTGGGGCTCTTAGGGCATCATTGGTTTCCAGATATTCTCTCGTGCTTATGTTGTGTAAATTGGCTGAACAGGGCTGCAGGGAAATAAAAATTGGCAGTAGATTTTATAACAATGAAAAAGGATGGTTTCCACTCACTCCTGTCTCTCCTTGTGCAGGTCACCCATGCGAGGAGATCCCAGGGCAGCTGCCATCCCATTCCTGCATTGTCACTGCACCAGACAGCACTGTCACCGCCCCAGGTGGCAGGGGGTACTCCCTGAGCACTCCCGGTGGTGAGTCCTGCTGGGGCCTGGCCTGTCCCTCTCTGAATTGAGATGGACAGAGTCTCTGCTGCTGCAGTGCCAGCTGTGGGTCAGCTGCCCCTCTGGTGCTCCCCTTTCCAGCCCTGCAGTATTGCAGAGCTCTTGGGGGCTGCAGTATATGGGGGATCCTTCCTTGGTGCCATGGTGGTCTCTCCCCACAGGCAGGAGGACGGCGTGGGCACGGAGGCTGGTGGATGTGGACAATGAGCTGGAGGCCGCGCTGCGCAGTCGCCGGCCAGAAGTGAGCCTGGCCCCCTGGTCACCCTCAGTGAGGCCACGTCCACCCACGTGGCACTGGTGTGGCTGCACGAGGGTGCTGGTGGCAGCAGGGCGTGGGGCCAGACGCCTGTGGTGTCTCTGTGCTTATGGTTCCTTCCCTCTGGGCAGGGCTGGCCAAAGCAGCGTGCCTGGGACCTGCAGGTCATCGACTCCTACCGGGATCACATCAAGGGAGAGAGCATCTACCAGATGCTCAGCCAGGCCATCACAGCCACCCGCACTGTCCACGCTGTGCTGGGGACAGCTGAGTTCTTTGAGTTCGCCCTGAGGAACCCCTACAGCGTCCAGCACACCGTGACCATCGAGGTCGACCACCCTGAGCTCAGGTGGGGGCTCCCCTGTGTGCCTGTGGGGAGGTGCCAGGGAGGTGCCAGCTCCCTGCCAGTCCTCACCAGCACCTCTGCTGCTCACTGCCCCAGTGTCATCCTGGACCCCAGGGAGTGGCGCCACTTCAAGGAGCTGACCAAGAGTGTTACACCGGTGGAGGAGGATATGTTCCACCTCCGTGAGGACCTCAAGCCTCAGGTCTACCTGCGCCCCAGTGAGACTGTCCACATCCCCTTCAAGTACCAGACCTTCTCTGCAGACCCTGCTGTGGTTGCAGCACAGGTAGGCTGTTCTGAGCTGTTTTGAGCTGTTCCTGTTACAAAATGTTCCCCTTGGCTGTGGTTACTATTGCAGAGCAGGCTGGAACAGCCATGGGGAGCAGCAGCAGCTGCAGAGGTTCTGCACCCTGAGGGAACTCACTCTTTCACCCCACAGGGGCCAGCTGGGCTGGGCACTGGTGCCAATGACAAAGCTCACTCCTTTGGGAAGAGTGGGGCCAAGCAGACAAAGCTCATCCAGGTTAGGGAGTCATGTGAAACACTGCTTGAGGGGCTGCATGGGAGGAGCAGAATCACAGGAAAACCCCAGCCCTCTCCTGCTGGTCCCCGGGACAGGTCTCCTTCCAGGTGAGCAGGGGGAAGCCCATTGCACTCCTACGGGTGAAGGTGGAGCCCCAGCCCCATGTGGTGGACCAGACCTTTCGCTTCTACCACCCAGAGCTCACCTTCCTGAAGAAAACCATTCGGCTGCCTGCCTGGCACACCCTCCCTGGTGAGTCTGTGGTGTGCCTGGCTGTTAGTCATCATCCATAGTTCATGGAGCCTTTCTGGAGGCACAGCAGCATGCAGAGAGCACATTGCTGCTTCCTCATGCCTTCACAGCCCTGGGCTCCTCGCTTGCTCTCCCTCTTTCTCTGTTAACTTCAACCTGAATTCCCTACACTTGCACACCCGTGTGGTTTGCTGGTAGTCAGGCTTGAGGGGTTCTGTGTGCAGCTGTGGGGCAGAGAGGAAAGGCACAGGTAGGGGAAAAGCTGAAGGTGATTTTCTTGGTCCCTTGTCCACAGGCACGCCAGTGGGGGTGCCAGGAGGGCAGCCTGAGATGTTCGTTCGCTGCAGCGACCCCGACATCATTTGTGAAACCAAATCCTTGGTATGCTACACTTGGGCATCGCTGTTCCTCGTGTCCTCCTCCTGCAGATTGTTTGGGTTGGCAGAGAGCTGCTGATGTGGGTGCAACCACAGAGCATCCCTGTGTACCAGCACGTGGCAGTGACACAGTGGCAGCAATGAAGCTGGAATTGCTTTTTATTCCCAATTAAAAGGAGCTGTGTTGTTTTGGCGGGGGAGGCTGAGCATTGCCCCTTATCGCATCATGCAGCAGCCTGTACTTGCTTGTTCTTTTGAGCAAGTACCAGATGATTCAGATGCTGGGGAAAAGCAGCCTTTTGTTGGGTTTTCTGCTGCTTGGGGTATCCACAGGCATTTGCAGCGGGTGGGGGGACAGTGTGTCCTTGGGGTGCACAGCAAAGCCTGTCCATGCTGAAGGATGCTGGAGTAGAGGGGCAGCTCCATGCCCAGCCCTGCACCATCCCACTCCCTCCTGAAGTAGGAGGCTCTCCTGGGCTGGTTCCACAGCAGGAAGAGGTGGAAGGGAAAAATAAACTTGGGCATGTCCATGCAAATGGCAACGAGGGATAGTTGCTAATTGCTGTTGCGGAAAAGCGTTAGTATGGTAATTGGATTAGGGCTTGTTAGAAAACTTGTGGAAAATTTGCCAAAATTTGATTACAGATACAGACCTGGAATGTGATAGTCATTTGTATCCTCTTTTGTAATTAAAAATACTGGGAGAGCTCAGCCAAGCTGTATAATAACTTAATAATGTTTAACGATGTACCGAAAGCATCTGCTTTCGTATGGGAGTTGGTGGTAGCTCCCCCATTAATGGGAAGATACCCCTGGCGTCCTCATTAGCTGTTCAACTGCTGGGACAGTGCTCTGTTGTCTATGCAGGGGCCTGGCGAGCCACAGGACATCTTTCTCAAAGTAGCTGGAGGACCAAGCCCGCAGATCAAAAAATTCTTTGTTGCTATTTATACGTAAGTATCAGGACCCCAGAAGGGTGGTGAACATTGACTTCCACGGTGTGTGACAAGCCCTGTCCGTCTGTCCGTGCACAGGGACGCCTGGCTGGCAGCACCTGTGCAGATCTGGCAGTTCTACCTGCACTCTCTGCAGCGCCTGGATGTCGCCTGCACGGCCGGGCAGCTGACACGCCTCTCCCTGCTGCTGCGCGGCACCGCGGCCCCGCGGAGGGTGCGCGCCTTCACCTCCCACCCCCAGGAGCTGGAGGTAACCCCCGTGGTGGGCTTGGGGCTGGCTGGCCAAAGAAACCCCCTCCAGAAAGCAAAAGGCAACCCACACGGAGCCGTGAACAACTGAGAGCCGTAAAGCGTTTGTGATAATTATCTTTTGATTAGAGTTGTCATGTGTAGGATCATTGGCGCGAAACCCCGGAGGGCGAATTATCTGCGTTAATGAGACTGTCTGAAGACTCTCAATTTCTTTAGAATTCGTTCGTCCGTAATTGGAAATGTGAATAATAAAAGGCAGAAAAACTCCGTTGCTGTCCTGGAAAGGAAAGGCAAAGGCTCCTCAGGCAAAGCCTGTGTGGTGGAACCCTTGGGCTGGGGAGGCCCTGGGTGTTCCCGAGTTGCTCTTGTCCTTCCTGACATGAATTAGTCCCAGAGTATTCCTAGGGCTGGGAGATATGGCATTCAGTAGTGATGGAATAGGGGTACAGGTTTTTAAGAGCAGTTAGGTCTGATTGATGCTCCAAGCTGGACTTTTCAGGGCTGTTCTCAGCCGTGGTGGGTGGCTGTACCTCCAGGTGTTGTTCCACAGGTGGATCCCAACGGTGCCTTCCTCCTCCCTGCCAATGGCATTCAGGACCTGTACATCGGTGTGAGGCCACGGCGGGCTGGCAGCAAGTTCATCTACCTCAACCTGGTGGATGTGGAGTCCCACCAGCTGGTGTCCTCCTGGCTGCTCTGCCTGTCCTGCAGGCAGCCTCTCATCTCCAAGGTGCGGCAGCTCTCGCCACTGCGAAACGTGGCCATGGTGCCGGATCACTGGTCTCAGTTCTGCCCATAACCTGGGGCTGTCTCCTGCTTCTTCCTCTCTTTCCATCTGTGTTTTTTTTGGCGCTTGCCATCATAAACACACATTTAGCCCTTGGGGTACTTGAATAATCTGACTGAAGCCCCTGGTAGAATGTCTTTTAGGCTGTTTTGGAGGCAGCCCCACGCTGAGGAGCGGCAGCTCGGAAGTATTCCCAGTTGTGAAATTAGAGCTGCAGCATGCTGCTTTCGATTAGCGCTGTGCTGGCAGAGGCCTTGCCTCAAAGACAGAAAATTAGATTTCCTGGCTAATGTGTTCCTTCTAAAAATGTTTTCCTGAACCTCTTGGTACTGGGAAAGGTTCAGATTGGCATTTACACCAATGTCCCATTGTCCTGCCACATGCTGCTTGTGCTATGAGGTGTTAAGAGAATCAGAGTAGCTGGGGCTGGAAGGGGCTGTTCAGGGTCATCAAGTTCATCTAGTTATCTGAGCTCTTCCAGGGAATGAGAAGGAGCTGGTTAGTCTCTGCTGCTCTCCCAGCCTTTTGTCCTTTGCACTTGTAATTAATTGTTGCTTCTTTTGATCAAAGGTGGGTTCTTTCCGTTGGCTGGCAGAGCAGATGCGAGGTGTGGGAGGGGAGGGCAGTGTGTGGGAGGCAATTCTCTGTGGTGGGTTTTGGGGAATGCCCGTTGTTGCTGCTGCCCACCCTGCCATCTGTGCCCCTGCTTGCCCCACAGGCCTTTGAGATCTCTCTGCCTGCGGGAGGTGGGAAAGGCTGCAACAAACGCATCACCTACACCAACCCCTACCCCTCGCCCCGGCTCTACTTCCTGTGCACCAACCGCCCTGACCTGCTGCAGTTCAGAGAGGATTCCTTCGAGGTACGTCCTGCTGCCAGCACTCCCCCCTTGTCAGGCCCCTCATCCGGCCGGACCGGGCGATGCTGGGTGGGTGCTGGCCATGAGGGCCACCCTGGCTGGGGCCTGGCCAGGTCCTGCTGCCTCCTCCAGCCCTCTGTCCTGCAGGTGGCTGGAGGGGAGGTGTACACCATTGGCCTGCGCTTCGCCCCGAGCCAGACTGTGGGAGAGGAGGAGATCCTGATCCACATCAATGACCACGAGGACAAGAACGAGGAGACCTTTTCCGTGAAGGTCCTGTACCAGTGAGGCCTCCTGCCTGTCACTGCAAAGCTGCAGGTTCCTGTGCCAGCCCACACCACCCTGGGGGTGGCTGTGTCTGTCTGAGGGTGCTCATGACCCCCATGGCCTGGCTGTCACCTTGCCAGACAGAGGGGTGTCTCTGTCCGTGGGATCCCTGGGCATTGCCATGGGTGCTGGTGGTGCCACACAGCTCCATCTGCACAAATTGAGATGAGTGGATGTATTTGCTACGGCACTTTGTACTGCAGGATCTGTGTTTTGTTAGGCATGATGATATTTCAGGCACTTTTAATCTTTTTTTAACTTCAAAAAGTTTGCAGATTTGATTCTGCGGAATATTTTTAAAGTATTTTATATTCAGCGGTGAGTTTTGTACACACTAAGGCAGTTTTACGGGTGTTTTTGATACTTTTTACTCATCCTTGATGCATAAAAATTGCTGTGCACAACTGTCAGAGTGTGGCAGCATTTTCTTCCTGAGAAGATGGAAATCCTCAGCATCCCTGTCCTGTGGAGATGAGTCCTGGAGGTCTCCTGCATCACCCCCATCCCCTTCAGCAGCATCCTGGGGCTCAGGGCAGGGACCATAAATGGGACTGGGAGGGTGGGGCAGCCCACCAGCTCTGGGAATGCTGCCTCACTCTGCACAGGCCCCAGGCTGGTGAATTAGTGGCCCCGATAAAGTCGGGTGCCGAGTTCCTCTGCCTCCCTCGCACTGATGGGAAATGACAGCTCATATTTTAGAAATGATTATACTGTCTGCAGCACAGAGAGGCCCCGAAGTTGGGTTATTAAAGTAGATTAGCTGAATAATTTTTATTGCATTTTCACACAACGATATTTCTTGAGGCTTATGAATGAGCTGGTGCTGTACCTGCAGCACAGGCAGCTCGAGTGGTGAATGATGTGCCAGCATTCAGGGGATGCCAGCGCAGGGACTCGAGCTGAGCTGGTGCTTGAATGGTGCTGCCTGCTCTCCCCTGCAGCACATGTCTGTGGCACAAAATCTACAGAGCTGTCATCAAGAAAAGCTGATAAAACTTTCCCTGTAGGAAATGCAAATGCCTTGTGACCCAGCTGCTTGGCATTATGGCCACGGCCCTTGGAGTTGCTGCTGCTGCTGCTGCCTCTCAAACTCAAGTGTGGGGGCAGCTTCTTGGGTTCCCACTTCTTAATGAAGTCATCCCTGCTAATGACAATGAACTCGAGCACCCGTGCCTGGCATGCAGCTCGGTGTGCTCTTCCCATTTGCATGCGTGTCAGGAGGGAAACTGGATTCCAGTAATGACAAAATTAATTTGCCCTAAAAACCTCGGTTTGTGTCTCATCACCAAGGTGTGCAGGGAGGGGAGGGATTGAAAAGTTCTTTCCATGGGATCAGTAATTCTCAGGGGTGTTGTCCCTCCTGGAGCAGATGCAGATGAGACCTTTTGGGGACTGGAGTGTCACTGCCTTGGCAAAGGCATTGCAGGAATGGCAGCAGAGGAGCAAGGACAGCAGGGAGGCCTGGCCCCAGCACCCAGGCCAGGGCGGGGCAACTAAAATCTGCAACTAGTAATGAGAAAATAAGGTAAAAATAAGAAAAACCAAGAGGGATAAAGCTCCTGCAGCAGCTGAGGACCCTTTGGAAAGTGGCTCTCTGGATGCCCCAGCCTCAGCAGGGTTTGCCGCCAGCCCAAACTTTTAAACCCAGCTTGTTTTCCCCATTATGAGGAGGAAATTGCGACTGCCTGAGAAGCCTCTAATTAAACAAAGCCTCACTATAATATTTGCTGGGAGCTCGCCAGCCCTGTAATATGACATTACCGGGCATCTTTATTAGCTGAAATGAGTATTTAGCACCTCTGCCAAACCAAAAGCTGATTGAGGCGCATGGAAGCAGCACGGCAGCATCCAGCAAAGGCTCCTGCAACCTGCAGCATCACCCTGGGAGGCTTTCCAGTGAGACAAACCCTTTCTTGGTTATTTCCATGTCTCCCAAATCCAGCCCAGCAGCCCCAGCGTGGGAGTTTGGGAGGTTTATTCCCTGTTTCTCCCTCTTGTCTTCTGAAAGCGCGTCACCGACTTGATAAAACCTGATTTAATGGTTACAAAACCCAGAGATAAAGCTGCTCTTAATGGATTTCTTTAAGATCAAGGCTGTCAAATAGGAGGCTCAGAATCCTTTCTACAGTGAGAGCGACTGTATTAAGTGCACTCAATCACACCCAGGCGAAGGTTCCCTAAGTGAGACACTGGCTGGAGGAAATGCATTTTATTAGTGTCTCTGGAGAAAGGAGTCTGGCAAGAGCTGTGAGGAGCCTCTGAGCTGCAGTGGCTGTGCTCCTGTTCAGCTGCAATGGATGGGATGTGGAGGATTTTGCAAAGCACACCCTCACTCCCTGGTTGGTCCTACAGAGAGGAGGGTGATGGATGTCATGGTGACATTGAGGAGCTGGCCTGGGGGAGAAAAACCCCCAGGGAAAGATGCTCACCTGGGGATGGTGCTCACAAAACACACCTCAAAATCCACCCCATGGAGCTCAGCTCCTGCCAGGTCTGATGGAGAATGGGACGTCCAAGGGGATGATGCTCAGAGGCTTTTGGAGGTGTCAGGTGGAACTCACCCCAACCAAAGGGAGGGGTGGAAGGAGAGGGGCCTTGGTAGCTCTGGGCAGAGCAAAGCTTAAAACACAGATTAGTTTTTCATAACAATTCGCAGCTCCATAATGAGAAATTTGCAGCAGTTCTAAACTGCCGGTTGCTTTTAAATCATTTCCCGTCTTTCTGTCTCAGGCTTGACATTTGATGATGAATTGAGTCTCTGTGTTCATTTACCCACTGATTTACTGTACGGAGGTGGGAAACCGCAGCCACCTTAGTGAAGGTCAACATGGAACATTTGCCTGTAATTTCCAAATACTATTAAGGTTTTTAAATAAGCGTGTGGGTGCTGTAGGCAATGAAAGCCCCTCTTGCAAGGCTGATGCTGCAGGGGATTCTTCTGGGTGCTGAGAACGGGTTTGTGGGAGCAAAAGCAAATCACTTGGCTCATCAGCATGAGGGTACATCAGACTGCACCCCAAATTTGTGTTTAGAGAGCGCTTGATTTTAGGGGCACTGAGCTGCTCCTCACCTCCCAGCCCAGATTAGCACGAGGCTCTCATCCTGCTTTCCTGTGGCTTGCCAAATGCTGCATTCATCCCTGGGAAGTTGGAGGGAGCTGCCCCTGAGATGCTGACTTTGTCTCCTGCTGCAGGACCTGGCTGTTTGTGGCTGTGGATGTGTTTGGGTGGTGTGAGCAGGAGGTTTGGCTGCGCAAATGTCACGCAGATCTTATCTCAGGGGAAGCATCCTTCAGTAATTACAGTAAATGAAAAGTCCTGGAAGCGAAGCCTTGGAGACTGCAGCCTTCTGTTTATCTCCAAAGAATGTGTGGAGGGAGCTGGGAGCAGGAGGTGCTGGTGGCTGCAGTCCCTGTGGTGTGGGGATGGTGTCAGGGTTTGCTTTCACCCAGGGTGCAGGCAGCAGGATGCTCTGAGCTCTGCCTGCATCAGCCATCTGCCCCCTTGCTGCAAATTAATAAGCAAATTCAGGAAAAAGGAAAAAAAGAAAAAGTCTCTCTATGGATAATTTGTGCGCAGAAAAGGGGCCAAATGAATTAAATAAATCATTTGCTGCTACACTGCTCCCGTTTGATTCCCTGCCTTTCACAGCAACTTTTTTCAAGCCTAATGGTATCAGATACCCTTTTGGCACCCATTTGCAGAGCCACAGGCCCCCCCTGCTGCTCCTTAATGCAGCTCATCTCCTGCCTATGGCTCCCAGGGCCTCTGCCAAATCAGCACTTCAAATTAAAGTCTTCCCCACCTCTCCCTGGTTTCCATGGAGATCCGAGTGGATGCTCCCTTCCTCCCTCCTCTTGAGCCGATGGAGAGGCTCCTCCTGGGGCCTGCCCTTGTGGGGCCTGGGAGTCTCTGAGCATCCAGCAGTTCTGCAGCTGCCTTTGCCTTGCGCAGCCACTGGGCAGACCTGGTGGCTTCAAGCCTGGTGTGCTTGTGACCCTGTCCCAGTGCCCCACTCCACAGCAAAGCATCCCAGCCATGCCAGGAACAGGTTCCCAGTGTAGGTTTTCCTCTCACGTTGGAGCTGATCCCACCTGGCTCCCCAAGGAGCTTGACCAGCAGAAACTCTTCTCCCCTGGTGGGAATCAGCTCCACAGCTGAACGAGGACCAGGCTGGTCTGTTTGTAGCATCTTTATCTAAACTATGAGTCTGCACACAGATTTCCCAAGCACTGCCTGGAGCTGTTTGGCCAAGGCTGCTCCAGCAGTGGGAGTGGTGGTGGGAATGCCCTTGCACGTGTAAGTGAATGGGCAAATAGCTGCGAGATCTAAGGAGTGACAGTAATTATGGAACAAAATTATTATTAATGTACTAATTTACCTGGGAGCCAGGCTGTGTGTAATTACACTCTGGGATTACGAAAAGGTTAATGCATTTACCTTCCTAGGTATTTATAGATGTTTGGAATTGTTTTCTTTGTTCCTGGCCACGTGGGTCTGGCAGCCAAAGGGGGCATGGGCAGGTTTGTTGCTCTTTGCTAAAATTGCTCACAGGGGGGTTTGGGACAGCAGCAACCCCAGTTCTGTGGCCCTGGGGAATCCCAGGGGGTGCTCACCAGAGGGGATGGATTCTGCTGCTTCCCAGAGCCTCTTGGATCATGGCCAGACAAATTCTCTGTGGTGTGTATAGCTGAGGGAACCTGTCCTGAGGGCCACCAGCATCTGGCATTTGGCTGCCTGGAAATCCTCCCAATCTTCAGGCTCAGCAGTGCTGCAGCAGCCACCCAGGCAGAGAACCAGCAAACCCAACCTGTTGGTGCTTAACAAATCAGAACTTCACAAACACCTCATAAACTTTCCAATATTGCCAAAAAACCTCCACATGTGAGGATGCTGTTCCCTATGCCTGGTCCGCGTGTGTCCTTTGGCAGCCACTGCTCAAACCTCTGTGGACAGGGGTGCCCCAGAAATGCCAGAGCTGCTGGAGCAGGGCTGCTCACCCTCACGGCAGTGGGTGGGACAGCCTGGGGGCCGCTGCCGTGGCGCTGAGCATCGCTTTGGCACGGGCGCGAACACGGAACAAGCGGGGCAGGACCGGACAGACCTCGGAGTCCCCCCTCCTCAGGGACGTTCTGGCTTCTCCCCAGCGCCTCGGGAGCTCCCTGCCCTGCTCCAGCCCACCTTTATTAATGTCACGGTGGGAAATGTCAGCAGGGTTTGCTGAGCATCCCTCAGCCCTCCCGGCTGCTGCCGAGCCCGTGCGCGCGGAGCCGCTCGCTGGCGGGCCCGTCGCGCGCGGCCATCGAGTGTCACCGGGGATATTTCTCCTGGTGTCACACGGGGAGGACAGCAGCGAGATGTGGAAGGTCAGTGCAGCCCTAAAAATACGTCCTCTGCCCGCGCACAGCTGTATTTTTGGATTCTTCAGTATCCAGCAGACAAACTGCTGGTGAAAGGCCGGAGAGGCCGGGGCACAAGTGAGGGAAAGGTTTAATAAGGTTATGGGAGGCCTTGAGGACCCCTTGGCTTGGCCTTTTGCTGATTTATAGGGAAATAATGTGTGAGTGGCTCAAGGGAGCCCAAGGCTTCCTCTCCACTGCAGACCTCTGCAGCAGGAAGGTCAGAAAGGGAATTGCTGGAGAGAAGCTAATGAAGCCCAGCAACATCCCAAATATTTCTCCAGAAATCAATGCAAAGTTTATTCCTCTCTTTAGAGAAGGGGAAGGGGATAAGGCAGGGGAAAAGGAAAAGAAAAGGGAATGAGAAGGGAAAGGGGATAGGGAGAGAAAGGAGAAAGGGAAGGGGATTCTGAGCTGCCTGTCAGTCCTGTTTAATTGCATCATGTAAACTCATTCTAACAACAAACATAAGTTTGAATTATGTGTGTTATTTTTGCAGACTGTTTGTGCATGGCTGAATTTCATGATGACAGAAGTGAGTTACGGCGCAGGGTTATGCAAATGAAGTACTTAATTAAGTAGGAGTCATACAAAATAAATTACAGCTCCACCAAATGCCCTCTGTTCTTCCTCTGAGTCCAGGTCGCTTCCGAGTGATCAGCTCCTGGCTGAGAAACTTCCTGGTCAGACAGTGCTGCTTCCCCACCTTTGCTTGAGAGGAGGATGGAAGGAGGGCTCACCACCCCTGGAGCATCCCCCAGAGATGTCCCCATTCCATCCCATCCGTCCCAACCTCACCTCATGATGCTCTGCCACACCAGCCACCACTCTCCTTCCTCCAGCCCCATTAATCACCCTCGAGGGCTCCTCATACGTTATCAGGCCCAGATGTTTCCTGCTGTTTGCTACAAATGTTAATTATCTCCTAATTACTTCTAAGCAGGGGCTGAGCTGGCAGAGAGTGGGGAGAGAGCCAGCCAAGGGCATTTACAGCCCAGGGCAGTGGGACATGGAGCAACAGCCGCTTCTGGCAGGGAGTTTGTTGGAGTTCCTTATTAATCCCCCTGATTTCAAACACTTATTGACGAGTTACCTGGGCAGAGCCCCAGGATGGAGATGCCCTGTGGGCATGCGGGATGTGGAGCCCTTTCTGCCTCTCAAACCCTCAGGCATCAGCACTTTTGTCAGCCTTCAACATTTGGGTGCTGGTGGTGGCCACAGGACATATTCCTGGGGCTTCATGGTTGGCTGCAGAGATGGAAAGCTGATGAGCTCAGGTGTTGTTGGAAAGCTCCTTTGAAGGTGGGGAATGGCTTTTCGGGGGAATTGCAGTCCAAATTCAGCCATCTGTGACTCCACGCAGTTTCTGCCATCCAGCATGTCCCCAAACTGTCCCTAGTGTCACAGCATCTCATCATGGCCATTGTGCTCGTGCCGCTGCTGTGGTCCCACATGGGGATTGGGCAGAGCATCACTGGGATGGCCCCTGCTTGACCAGAAAAGTCTCAGCCCTGCCAGCTTGGGCAACATAGGGCAAAAACAACTTAAAAACCCCAACCCAAGCCCAACAGAGTGAGCAGGAGAACAGCTTTGTGGAAGGTTTATTTTTAGCTCTCTCCAGTGCAAAAAACAATTAAAGAAAGTGTCAAACCCCGCTCCCGAATGCGAAGAGCTGGAAGCCAAATGTCACCCCAGCTTTGATCCCCTTGGAGGCAGCAATGCTGCTATCAGTTTAGAAGCATTAATTTGCATATTCATGTCCCCTAATTTGCTCTTCGGGAGTTGGAGTCTAACAGCTAATGAAGAAAGTCTTCCTGTGCATGCAGAGGGAACCTGGAGTCTGCCACAGACACGCTGGGAAAAATAATCAGACACAAGTAAGTGTCCATTCCAAGGGAAAGGGTAAGTGTCCATCTCAAGGAAAGGGTGCCCAAACCAAAAAACTTTGAGATGGCCAAACTCCTTGCTGCATGTCCAGGGGATGGGGTGAAGGGGCTAGCCAATGCCAGGATGTGCCCTAATTCTGATAATCCTAGGAGGGATGCTGAGAAGGAGATGATGAGGAGATGGAGACTTGCTTCCCACAGCAACAATTGAACCATGGAAAGGGAATTAGTTGGTTTTAAGGGAGTATTGGGTGCCCAGGGACCTGCCAGGACCATCAGGAGCTGTGTCAGGAACCAAAGGGCTGCTGGTGGCAGCTGGCCAAGCAGGCAGAGTTATCAACCACACCGCCAAGTGATGTGTCCCTTCTGCTCACCCTTAATTCAATTTCTTTCAGCAACACAATGGCTCAGTTTTATGTCTGCCATTCATCAAGAATTAAACTTATTGTCATCATTGTTGGCAGGGTATTGATTCTGAGATGGCACTGAGGCTTGCAGGAGGAGGTGACTGCTCTGCATCTGCGGCACGCCCGCTCCTCATCCCACAAATGGGAGCACAGGGAACCCCTGTGCTGGTGTCTGATGGAAATAATGGCATGTGCAGGGATCCTGTGTGACCACAGGATGTCATGTGAGTTTTCCATGGCTTTGGCAGGTCAGCATTGAGGATGGAGCTGGGCTTAAGTGAGTGGCCAGGAGCATCACCCTCTGTCATCGGCCACTGTTGGAGCAGAGTCACGGTTATATCAGGACAAGTCTTGGATCATGCCATGCCCTTTATTCCTCGTGGTGCCTCGAGAGCTCCTTCTATCTGCTCTGCCCAGGGCTGCAATTACAGCTTTGTTGTCAGTAGCAGATAAAGAGGAGGCTGTCGAAAGGCCGGGTTAAGGCTGCTGCCCCTGGCGGGAGCCGTGTGGAGAGGGTGAGTTTCTGGAGGGGAGATGTGCCCCTGCTTTGGCCAGAGCTGGACTGTGAAAGCAACCCTGCCAGCTCAGTACAGGGCTGGAAAAAAGCAAACCAGAGCACTGCTTCATGGGGAGGCAGGGAATCATGGAATCCCATAATGTTCTGTGTAGGGAGGGACCTTAAAAATCATCCAGTTCCACATCCTTGATGCCGGCACCTTCCAATAGAACAGGTTTTTCCAACTCCCACCCAGCCTGGTCTTGAACACTTCCAGGGATGAGTATCCCAAGTTATATATCTATAATGATAAAGTGTATATATATATAATATTGTGTGACTCTGAGCTGAGAAAACCCCTCCCAGCATTTTGATGTGTCACATGGCTTGTTAGCCTCTGGTGCAGTTAACCTCTTGATGGTTTAGCATTACTAATTCCTCTGGTAATTACAGCAATAACGATAATCCCTGGAAGCTTGTTGGGCTGTGTGTATGTGCTATGCTGTTCCATGCAAATTCCCCTTGGGAAGTGTGGCAGTTAATGGGACCTGTCTGCAAAACGCCTTTGGGACAGTGAGTGCTGGGCTGGTGGGCTGTGATGGAGCAGAGCTGGTTGGTGGGCAGCTCCTCTTGTCCTGCCTGCTCCAATTTGGGTTAAACTACTGGGATTTTTTCAGGAAACTCAGCTGAATCCCAGATTTCACTGAAAGTCAGGAATTTGAGCCTGAGCTGCAGGACTCAGTTTGAGCGGTAACGTCAGAGGCGAGTTTGCTGCACTGCGTTATCTGCCTCTTACATCAGCTCCCCCTAAGAAATCACAAAGAAAAAAAAAAATCTTCCACATTCTTTTCTTTCAGCAAATGCGTTTTAAATAAATTATAGGATTAAAAAAGTTAAAAGTTTAATCGGCTCCCCCATTGTGCGTGAGTTCAAAAGGAACATTTATCAGGCGCGAGGTTGGGCCGCAGTTCATCTGTGCTGCTGGAAGATTTTTAATTTGCTCAACTGGAAACGATGAGAAGAGTTGATTAGATGGCAACTGTAATTTATTCCCGGCTGTCAGCATTTCTGGCACCCTCAGGGAGCCTTGGGGCAGCCACAGCAGTCCTGGCCCCTCTGGGACTGGTCTGGGGTGCCCCTGATCAGACCTGAATGTGTTTGTGGTCATGGCTGATGGTGAGGCTCCTTGTGCTCCATGAATCACTCTCTGTCCAAGAAGCTGGGTGAGATTCCTGTCCAAGAAGCTGGGTGAGGAAGCCTGTCACATCAGGGACATTCCAGGGAGAAGCAGCATCATGGTCCGAAGCATCCCGGGGCAGGGACTGGGCTCCCTCCTGGATTGCTCAGCTGCCTCCCAACACATCTGGATTCTGCCACCACTCTCTGCTGGAGGAGCAGCTCTCCAAATGCCTCTGCTGTCTCCAGCCCCTCAGACAAAGGATGCAGTGCACGAAGCCAAATCCACTTTATTATCGTTATCGAGGAAGCGAAATCCTTTTCCATAAGTGGTTCTGTGTCATTAGCAGCAAAATAAGCAACTGCTGACAGCCAGGCTGCTCTGGAGAGCAAGCCCACATCCATCCTAGAAACTGGGACATGCCAACGTGGTGATGTCCCCTTTCATCTCCTTTTTCCTCTCCTGCCAGTCCACTGGGGACCCTGGGATGCTGACAGCAGCGGCAGGCGGCTGTGGAAGAGTTAAGGGTCTGTGTTTTCCACCGCCACTCTTCCTTCTCAGGGAAGACAAATGATTCATTATATTTCCCATCATTTTCACTGATGCCTGGCTGCCTCCCATCGAGATGTTGGGCCTGTGCCACTCAAGTCGTTAGCGTGATCCCCAAGAAGAGCTGTGGAGAGCCGTGTTCCCTATTTGTCTGTAGCAGCTCCTGCCAGGGGCAAGCCAGCGTGATCTGCTCTGGTTTTCTTTCAGATCTTCACAAAAATGCCAATACAGACAGATGTGCTATGGGAATATCACAGCAATGTCCAGATTTTCCTGGTCAAAGCAGAGGAAATTGTGGCTGCAAGAGGTTTTGCAAGCAGGTGGATGGAGAAGCTGCCCCTGCCCACAGGAATGACTGGGACCGTCACAACCTGGGATTGTCTCAGCCTGGGATGGCCACAGCCTGCCCACACTGAGGGTTTGATGTGGCCACTGCCAGCTTCCAGCCTCCCTGAAGGTAAATATCCAACTCATCTTCTCCTGGGCAGTATTTGCCTCTCAGATCCGTGGATGATAGTATTCAATTTAGCTGCAGGTAGGGTGGTGCAAACTGCATCCCATCATCCCATCTGTCAGAGCTGTTGTGCCTCACAGCAAGAGGCAGGCAGGGATCTGTCAGGAAACCATGGTCTGAGTGCTGGTGGTGGAGCTTTTGGCTAAAATTGCTCCATTTTCACTCACCAGAGCAACACACTGCTGAACTGCACATAGGACTGTGAGTAGGACTGTGAGTAGGACTGTGAGTAGGACTGTGCACGGGTTGGAGGATGAGAGCGATATTTGCAATGAAGCCTATTTCCAAATCCAGAAGTTTTTCAGATGGCACAGAGAAGCTTCATTTTGGACACAAATCAGACAAGATCATACGGATTCATGGAAGCTGAGGGAGTCTCCAGCACTGATGGGATCAGCAGGGAACCACTGAGTGAGGTCTGGGTGTGAGCCATGGGATGATGAGGGTTCCAAGCAGTAGGAAGGCTGATCCCACACAGATCCAGGACCCCAGTGCAGATCCTACAAACCCCAGCACATTCTGAAGCCCAGCCCTGCCTGAATGGAACATGTTTCTGGTTGGGAATGGCATTAACAGACTATCAACAGGACCAATGAATACATCAAGAGAGATGTGTATTTTAGCTTCTTGCCACAGGGATGTGTTATTCCTGTCACTGTGTTATTCCTGCTATTGTGTTATTCCTGTTAATATTTTTAACAATCCTCTCCTGCTCAGGGGCACTGGGGCTTGAAAGGAAGCAAAAATGTCTTGGCTTAAGGCACTGGGCAGAGAAGTGAAAACGGCTGTGACTGCTGGGGCAGAGAGGGAGAAAATCATGATGGAAATTAGGGATACTCTGCCTTTGGCAGTGGTGAGGACCCTGCTACCAGCTGGGACAGCAGCCCCTCAGCAGCCCCTGGAGCATTTTGCTGCAAGCAGTGCTGCCTGCAAGCATCAGGAAGGAGCTGGCTCCCTGCATGGCACTCACTGGTTTATTTTGATAGGCAGGAGCCATTCCTGTTCACAGCCGTTTAATGTAATGTGGGAATTGGTAATTTGGGATTGTGGCTGAAATCACTTTTGAATACATAAAACATAAATACAGCAAAAGCGGAGAAATGAGCCATAACTCTCCCTAATGGAGCCCCGGCCTCTCTGCTTTCTGTGGCACAGGGAAAAATGGTCCCACTATTTTCGACCATTAATTCTGTCTCAGCCTGAGCTGTGCTGCTCCTGGTTTCCCGAGCACTTTTTTACGAAATAATGAGGCTATTTATTAGCAGCAACGAGGCTGCACAGAAGAAGGTGTTGAGATAGTTTCTATAGTAACTCCCTGTGAAAACATTCAGTGCTCAACCGTCCGAAGCTGTTCTGCTGTCCCGGCTGCCCGGCTGCTCAGTCTGACCATGCAGCTCTCCCCTTTCTTCATCCCTTTCAGGACCCATATGATGGGCTCCATATGAGAAGATGCAGGAGCAGCAGTGTTGTCATATTGGGGTTTATTTGGCAACATTTTCCTGAGAAACCTCATTGAGCAGGTGGGACAGGGGGTGGGATGCTGCTGGCCTGATGCTGTCTTGCTCACTAAGGGTACATGCAGCAGCTTCATGCACTGACTGTCACAGCTCCTGGGGTGAGCCCAACAGCTCTTTTCTCTCCCTGCAGCAGCATCTTCTCCTCATCTTCCTCAGCTATAGGTCACATTTTCACTGGGCATTTAGTGTGTATTCTCAACCTCCTCCTTGGAGAAGGACTGCACTGGGATGGCCTAATGCAGGCTCGTGAGCATCCTGAAACTATCCAGGAGCAGCAGCTACCCTGGCTGGAAAGAAGCACTCACAGCTCAGGTTGCTCTCTGCATCACAGCAGAATTTCCAGGAGTAATTGGATTTGGCCATTCAGTTATTTCCTCAAATAACAGAAAACTCAATTGTTCACATTCGCCAGTTGGATGCCACGGGAACTTAGCACAAGTTCCATTGTTCTTAAGCACAGTTCTACAAATGGTTTGTATTGAGTAATACAGACACTATTACAGCAACTCCCCAGCACTGCTCAATTCCTATGTTCCAGCACATGGAGTAACCAGGCAGCCTTTTCAAAAGGGAGTGTCTGAATACCCACATTTTCACACCATACAGCTCTGTGTGAGTACTGAATAAATTCCAGGAAAGCAGGGGTACCTGAGGATTAAGAGGAGACTGAATTTACTGAGGAAACAGTTACTCACTTGGCCCTATCTGGCAGCTGGACAAACAGGGCTCGGGAAAGGAGGATAAATCAATCCCAAGCCATCAGTGTGTGCTGGGGGAGCGGAGCATCCTCCAACCCACACTCGGGTTTGCCAGCATCTCCCATCCCCCGCGAAATCGTTATTAAAGCTGGCAAGCCATCATGAGAAATAAAGATTTATCGTGGCGTAATTTCCCAGGAGGGACAGAGATTAATGCCGAGGAGAGAGGAACCAGCAGCCGCTTTCTGTTTGGGTAGAGGATGAGCTTTCTGCTCCCTGGGGCTCTGTGCTCCTGCCGGGAGCCGGCAGCGGTCCAGGCGGGGATGAGCCTCAGGGCTCCATCCCAACCCTGCTGGCACCCAGCCCATCCTGGGTAAAGCATCCCAGGACACCTCTGCCTTTTTCCTTCTTAAATGTCTTAATTTTCCTGCTCAAATTTCTTAATCTTCTTGCTTAAATTTCACTGTTTTAAGCCCCTGTCAAGTGGTTCTCCATGCACCAGCAGGACCCCCACACTGCGCACAGAGCACAGGGAGAGGAGGAACATGAGGAGAGCTGCAAAGAAGAGGGACAGTGTCTTTTAAGTGTCTTTTACAAGGATAAATATAATCTGTGGACTGAAGAAACTGAGTCATACAGACGCTGTCACAAAAGGCCCCTATTTTTGTTGCTGCTTTGCCTGGACGTGTCACGGGAGGAGGGAAGGGATACAGCAATGCACTTTTCAATTTTGGCTGCAAAATTTCCATCGTTATAATTTTAATTAAATTGCTCTTTGAAGCAGTTTGTCTTCAGGCTCAGCCACATGAATCTTTGCTTTCATGAACACGGGAAACTAGAAAAATAAAAATGACCCTATTTTATCCGGCCCTGGTTTCAAGGACAGGGCTCATGCTGGAAGCACAGTTGCAGGATGGGATGGAGTGGGATGCAGAGTGTGGTGTTCAGGCCCTGGAAGCATCTCTGGCTTGCTCCAGTGCAGGGAATTGCTCCTGGAGCAAGGGCAATGCCTGCCCCAGCATGATGCTGAGTGAGGTGCACAGAGCCCCATCCCTTCCCACCTTATGCAGAGTTAAATGAAGCACAGCAGCCAGTGCATCTTTGGATTTGAGCAGTGCCCAGTGTGTGATGGGGCAGCCACACATTGATGGGAGCCCTTGGGGATGGCAGAAGGACAGGTCCTTGCTGCCAACACTCACCAGCCTCCCCTGCCTCTGTTGGTACCTTGGGATGGGCTGTGAACACCTGTGAGGCGGGGATTATGCAACGCTTCCGTAAAAACAACTGATGTTCAACACTAATTTATGGATACACCGAATTATCTAATGCAAATGTGAATAGGATTTACAAAGAGATATCAGAGAGGCACCTACAATCAAGTGACTCTTTGCAGAAAAGCAGAAGACAGAAGGTGGAAAAGGAGCCCAGTAATTTATGCATTTGCGTGTCCCGTTCCGTCCTCTGGAACGTGGTTCCCAGTTCCTGCGCCTGTCCTTCATAACTGCTCCCAATGTCATCTTTTTAATGAAAATTAAGTGCTTTGGTTGTACTCCACAGAAGCTGTGCGGACATGACTAATTGCAGCACTGGGAGATGGCAACCTCATTTGAAAGGAAGCAAGTCCCTCCCTCCCAAGGGAGGATTCAGCACGGACTCTTCCAAACAACAGACGCCATGGACTTAGAAGGACTAAAAATATTTCCCCTGCATCTGCACAAGCCGTTTCATTTCCTCTTCATTTTCTCTAATTTTCTTTGTCTTCTGCTTTAACCGATTTGATGCATCCTAATTACGAGCACATCTGCCTGCTCCTGTGGCATTCTGGCTGACCTGTGCCAGCATCCTGGCTGGTGAAGAGATGGAGAAGGGATGGATAGCAGGACTTGCTCTCCAAGAACCTGTGCACATCCCTCTGGCCCAGGATTTTGTACAGACATCCCTGAGGAGAACTTTCCACATGCCAAGCTTCCTGTGCTGTAGTCCTGTGTTGAGATGCCCAACTATTTTCCCACAAGTGCAGTCAGTTTTCCAGGAGCAAGAATTCCCAGGAGCTCAGGATTGCCCTGTCCCAGCTGGCCCTTGTGTCCTGTGAGCAGGGCTGGGGCTTGCCTTTTCATGTTAGCCATCGCTTAGGAAAATCCTGTGTAAATCCAGCACCCAGAAGCCGTTTATTCTGCTGCTAATTTATGACAGTGTTTTTCATCCTGATGTTAAAGAAAATCCATCCTCACATTGGGGCTAAAAGCAAATCCCCGGCAAGATTAGGTTAGCCTAGAAAAACTCAGCCCACAAGCAATTACCCAGCGCTTCCGAGGTGTTTTGTCTCCTGCACAAGGAAATCAAAATCCCCAACCAACGATTCGTGGGAAGAAGTGGCTCCAATACGAGAACAAGATGCGTGTTGTGTCCTTTCTTTAATCAAGTTAATGGTCATCATTTTACATGCTAATGTCTCCTCCGTGGTCCATCAGCCGTGCAGCTGCAGCCGCCTGCAATCCACCGTGCTTTACCTAAGAGACCCAATTACTGCTCGGCTCAGGCTGATGTGGAGCATTGCAGAGCAGCCTCCTCCAGCACCATGGCCACACCAGAGCTTCCCCTGCCATTGCCTGGGCCAGGAGAACCATCCCGAGGGTTCTGGTAGAAAAACAAGGAGCAGAGCAGCAGAGCAGCTTGTGTTCTGCTTCACTGGGTTACAGAGGCTGTGGGGCATGGGGGTACCCTGACTGAGGGGCCAAGATCACCCTTGAGGGGTTGTCTCAAAAGCCAGAGGCCATTCTTATTGCCATCCTGTGGCATTCTCTCATAGATGCTTTTACACTTATATTTTACCCAGTCCAAAAGAATTGATAATAAAATAGCCAAACCCAATGTTTTGTGTTTTTCCCCATAACCTTTGTGCTCGATGGGGGTGCTGTGCTGAAAGGCAAAGCAGAGGTGGTCAGTAACACAAGGGATGCACCACTTCTCTGTATTTATTACCAGAGGGTCACTTCCACCTTCACTGAGGGGAGAGGCTCCCACCCTACATGCAGGTAACCTGCAGCACACTCGATTGCTGGCTGGAGCATCCTCATATTCCAATACTCCCTGACGGCCCCTCCGTGCCCCAGAGCACCCAGTGCTGTCAGGAGTGGGTGGATGTGGATGGATGAGGATGGATGGAGTGGATGGATGCAACCCCCTGACGGCTGCTGGCAATCTCCAGGGGCTGAGAGATAAGGGGGCTGTCAGGGAAAAGCCGGGCCGGAGAGATAAGGGAGCTTATTCCGTTCAATTACTGGGCAGATAAGGAAGCACAGGCAAGCCCGGCTCTCCTGATTCGTCCCAGCCATCCTCAGAGTGTCAGTCCCTTCTCCAGGAGCCATCCCCAGTGGGTTGCAGCACTGCCCAAGGGCTGGGGATGCCCGCTGCAGGCAGAGCTGGCTGCCCTACTCAGCCTCTCTGGAAATGGAACAAGCTCAGGGCTGCTCGGGCTCGTATTTCCTTTGAAATATGGCCCTGGCATTTCTCACAACCTTTGCACAAAGGTTAGGAGGGAGCGTGATGAGATTTGCTCGATGACAGGGAGTTGGGATGGGCTGTGGGCAGGGGTGATGGAGCACTCTCTGGGGAGGCAGTGGCTGGCCTGTGGTTTGGAGGGCTGGTGAAGAGAGACAGTGGAGGAGTGTGGAAATCCTAGGACGAGAGACAATCCCCTGCCAGGAAGGCTGTGGGCAGGGGTCTGCAGCTCCCTGTGCTGTTTGGAGAGCCAAGCACCCAAACAAGGATGGAATGGGTGGCCAAGGTGTGGGGAGCAGGACAGGAGAAGCACAGGATTCCAGGGGGGAAAGTGGTGCTGGGAAAGGCCACTCACACAGGGAAGCAGCATCAGCCTTTGGGGGCAAACACCAGTCCCTGACACCTCCTTGGTGAGGGGACAAACTCTGCTGGAGCCACCAAGGCCAGCATCAAGGAAGAGCAGCACGCAGGAAATTCCTCTGTGGTTTCACCTGGATGCTTTAGTTTACCCACAATTATTTTGAACCATAAATCTCCACCTGCAGTTACTGTGCACACAGGCCTGAGGATGGGTACTAAAGTCTTTCCTGTCTCCCTGACTGGTGGCTGTCACTGGTCCTGGTGCATGCAGGCAAGGACAGAGCCAGATCCTGTCCTTGTCTTGGCTCTTCCTCCCTGGCTGGTGGCTGGTCAAGCTCATTCTCATGGCACGGTCCCTGTGCACTAGATCCCAAAATGGATCCTGTGCTCCCTGGCATTGCCCTCCCTGCAGTGGGATGAGTGATAGGATGGTGATACAGTTTCCAGAAGGTTCAGCATCCCTAGTCCAGGGCTTGGATGAAATTGCTACCTGGGAAAGGAGCTCAGTCAGCTGTGCCTCACTGTCAGCTGCAGGAGTGGGAGCAAACACACCCTGAATCCCCCAGAGCGTGGCTGGGCTGATGGGGAGGCAGAGCTGTGGCTGGGCCGGGACAGCTCCGTGCTTTGGGGAAACTTCCTCAGATTTTTAATTATTGCAGGCAATTAAGACTTTAAATCTGCCAGGCTCCAGCTGCCACAGCTGGCGCAGCTCCAGCAGGCAGCGTGGGGATGCTGGGCATGGCTGAGGAGCCCCAGGACAGGGCTTGTCACCAAAGCCCCTGACAGAACCAAGGTCGTGCTGCCCCATCAGCAGCACCCAGAGCTGGGGGAGCAGCTGGGATTCTCCCAAGAGCTGCTGGGACACCTCTGAGAGGAGTACCTGGAAAATGCTGACAATGCAGCGAAAAGTCAAGAGTTTCCCAGAAGGCAGATGAACAAGGAGAAAAACGCAGGGCTGCATTAAAAACATCTCAAGGAGGTGAGAGATGTGGCTGGGAAATGAGAGCCTGGCTGAGGAGAGGTGGGTACAAAGGAGAGGAAGAGGGAGGGGGAACATTCAGCCAGGTGAGGATGGACGAACAAACTGCCACAGCCCCCAGGGAATGCCCTGGGCACCATAAGGCTCTGGCTGTCCCACAAAGCCATCTGGGGAAGATGTGACAGCACAGAACCAAGCTCTTAATACTCAGAAACATCATAAAGTGCTCTGGGTCCCACTGCAGCCACTTTTCTCTTTCCATGGTAAAAATTTATTCCAGAACTGATAAAGGGAAAGCCGATGCAGCCATGACATGCTCACAGGGGGATGTCTCCTCACAGCTGCCTTCTGCCTTATCACAAATAAATATTGCTGCAGATCACAGGAGAAGTGTGAGCTCCACCTCATCTGGTGTCCCACCATGTAATTAGTGAGCACAGACCAACTGGAGCCTGAAAGATGGGGTAGAGGAACAGGAGGATCTCACTCCACGAAACAGAAAACAAGGAGCCTCACCCAATGAATGAGCTCTCTCTAAATATAACCAGGGCTGCAAAATTGTGTCAGGGAATAATTCATATGCAGAAATAGCTCTAAAACCAAGTGGAAGCATGAGAGCTGAATAGAGCAAACCCCGAGGAGCCGTAAGGAAACGGCACAAATTTGGCGGAAGTATGGGAGCAATCCAGGAGCTTCCATTATTCTAATCCACGATTAGGAGTATCCTGAGACAGTTCCTGTATGCCCAACCTCCCTTTCTCCCCTGCTGAGCCCTGGGCTCCTCATGCTGGCAGCACAGAGGTGATTAATTCCCACAGCTCCTGACACTGGCTTGTGCCAGCACCAGCACCCTCAGCACTTTGGGGCTCTCCTGGACACTTAATTTAATATGGTGTGATTGGATTTGATTAAAAGCTATTGATTGGGAGGACAGGGGCTGGTAAAATTGTGGCCATTTGTCAGTGGCTGGGCAGTGAAATCTCTGGGCTAATAAATCAGGGCTGGCGCTGTTGGTGCGCAGCGACTGCAGTGCAGGACATGGTCAGGCTCCTTCCCCTGGCACCAGGGAGGGACTAATCCCATTAAAAATTACGAATATTTCCAGCATGGAGTTGCCTCTGGGAAGAGCCATGGAGCTGGAGGGTGAGTGCTGAGGTACCCAAGGCCAGGGGTGATGTCCCCATTCCTGGGTGCAGACAGGATGCTCAGTGCAAGGCAGCGATTTCAGAGCCCATCCTCAGGGAAGCTCCTTGCTCTCTTTGCCTTTTCCTTCTCTTCATCAAGAGGGGCTGCTCCAGTTCCCTGCTTCTGGAAAAGGCTGGGATGCAGGGAGCTGCTGCACCTCCCACCAGGTGCTCCAGCATCTCCCAGGGGATGCTGCTGCCACCTCCACAAGCTGCTCCTGGCATGAGCACCCACCGGGCTCTGCCACTTTGATTTGGAGGAACCATCCATGGGCAGCTCCTTCCGCAGCTGTGACACGCAGGAAAATTACGGAACGACGCTCGCCAGCTCTTTAGCAGGGTATTGACACAACAGGGATTGGAATGATGAGATGTGAGACTTCTGATGCATCTGTATTATTCCCAGCACGCTATCACAGCTCCCAGAATGGGGATGTCAAATGACTTCCTCCGAGCATTTTGTATGTCTTTAAAAATGAAATGGGCTGTGCTGATGCCTTCAGATGTCTAATGGGTGATGCGAGTGTAAAAGTGCCACTTCATGCTTTGAGATGTCACTACAGTAAATCAATCCCATTTTCACTGCTTTTATAAGCTGCAAATATTTTCTCAGGGCGGCTGAGCAGGGAGGGGCGCAGGAGGCAGGGACTGTTGGCAAAGATGAGGGTGTGCAGGTCAGCCTATGGTCCAGCTTGGCTGGTCCCTCATCCCATCAGGGATGTGTGAGGGGCAATGGCTGTGAGCTGGGGTGCTCAGCAGCCTGGGGGTGTGGGAGACATCTCAGCACCATTATCTCCTGCCTCTCCTGGCCTTCTGCACCACCCAGCGAGACCTCCCTCTGTGTATCTCTCCTAAGTGCTTTGTAACAGCTGACACGGAGCCAGGGGAGGCTTGACAGGTCGGCGCTGCATTAAAAATGATCCACGATAATAAAAGGGGAGGAAAAGAGGCCTCTGCCTTACAAGGAGGCTGAAGGCATGGAAGATTAGCAGTGCTGCTGTATTGCACATGATCTGTTTGGTTTGGGGAGAAAACTGTGCTTGGGATTCCTGTGTGTGCGGGGAATTTAGTGCTGCCAGAAACTGCCAGGACCTGGCACATGGGGAGCAGCAGGATGATGATGCACACAGGTGATGCACACAGGTGATGCACACAGGTAATGCACACAGGTGATGCACAAAGGGTGATGCACATAGGATTCCTGATCATGCATACAGGTAATGCACACAGGAGATGCACAGAGGTGATGCCAACAGGGTCCCTGGTGATGCACACAGGTGATGCAGACATCTAGGAAGCATCCTGGCAGGGTTCCTCCTCACCTCATTTATCATCCCCACAAAACCCCCTCCAACAGCCACACCACTTCCCATTAAAATAACTGCCCTAATCGTGACGGCCCTAGGCATCATTTTAGCCCTGGAAATTTCAAAAATATAGCCCAAACACTTATTCTCACAAAACAAACCCCTCTCTCAAACTTCTCCACATCCCTAGGGTACTTTAACCCTTTAATCCACCGCCTAAGCACAACTAATTTCCTCAACGGGGGACAAAACATTGCTCTCACCTAATTGACCTTTCCTGATACAAAATACTAGGCACAGAAGGACTAGCCAACCTACAACTAATAGCATCATCCTCATATCCACATACAGAAACAACCAATGGCCCTCAGGGTCCCTGAGTGCCATCCTGAACACCAGAGCTGTGGGACCCCTGATGCCCCAGGAGCCAAAGCCAAATTTTGAGGGAATGGGGAATTTCTGGAAAGGCTCAGGAGAGCTCCAGGTGGCTCTGCCAAGGGGGAGCCTGCAGATGAGGCCAAAGGCCTGGTGTGGATTAGAGCAGTGCAGGAGGATCCCCACTCCTTAACTCAAGAGCCACACCTGCCTGCTCTGTGGTGATTTACGCATCTCGGTGACTAATGCAGTCATAATCAAAATGGACCATAATTGTTATGGCAGCAAAGCAATCCTTGCCTGCTCCTATTTACTAATCTTCAGCTTCTCCTTGTGACCTTTACTTCAAAATGTTTCAATATAAATAATGCACTTCTGTGAATATATTCTTCTGATTATTTCCCAAAGCTCTGATTCTCCATGTGCGACGGTCCCTGAAGTGGTAATTTGTTCTCCTTCCTGGTAATTGCAATTTTAGAAATAGCTTTTCCAAATGCTCCCAGCCTGAGATCTTTTTTGATATCATTCCTTTATTTTCCCTTCTATAACAAAGCTGCTTTCCAGAATGGGGAGAGGGTCTAGGTCAGGGGGAGCCCCAGGGCAGTGGGGACTCTGTAGGTGCCTTGAGAAGTTTTTGTTGCCCCAGGAGACTCTGTCTTTCCATTAGGCCCCTCCTAATCTATTAGGGCATTAGGTAGGAATCAATTTATTAATCTTAGATTAACTCTTACTGATTCCAGTTGCAACTAAAATTTGACTACTGAGGTCTTCACTTTTGGAAGGACAGAGGGTCTCTGGCTCCTTGTCCCAAGGGAGATGCCACAGCATGGCCAGCTCTCCTTTTGGCAAAGCCACAGCCCCCAGCTCTAACCTTGTGCAGCCAGTTGAGAGAAATTGTTCGTGATGAATTTAAGCTGAAGGTTAAGAGCCAACATAAGCTAGAAAGTCAATGACTAATCTATTAAGCTCCACAGTAACTTAATTTACATGTTTTTAATGATTACTTCCTACCTGGGCACTCTGAAAACTAATTGGACTTGAATCGTTAAGTGCATTCAGAGGTGGACTCAAATTAATAAGCACCACTCCTGTCTGCTTTTAGATGCAGGAGAGACTCAGGGCTGGCTCTGGGGGCTGCCAGACACCTCATTGCAATGCAGCCACAGCTGCTCCCCTTGGGCTGGGGGTACCTGCTCTCCAAACAACCCGCTCAGCTGCACCCACTGCCATTTAGGAATTAAAACACTGATTAAGGGCTTGATGCACTTCTTGGAAACTGAGTTTTTTTTTTTTTTTTCATCCATTGGAAGAGAAAAAGCTGCTTCAGGTTACAAATGGGACCTGGACCAAGCACTGCTTCCAGTTAATGGTGTTCTCAGAATTGAGGGGCTGGTGAGGATGGCTCTGTGGTTTCTCCACTGCTGGGTCGTGAGCTGAATTCTCTCTTCTTTTTTCTCCTCTTCACCAGCTCAACTGCAGATTTCATCAGCACTGGTCCCAGTCCCATTGCTCCCTCACAGAAAACATGGATCTCAGCCTCAGCAGGTTGGTGGGACCCCAGCCATGCCAGCATTTGGCTTCTTTCCCCATCTCTGTGCATTCCCAGAGGGTGGAGGGGGCCAGGAGACAGAGGGGACCTGGGCTCAGCAAGGGCTGCCCCAGGAATGGGGTTGTTACAACACCCCAACATGCTGAATTTGCCAGGAACCTGCACGAGAGAAGCTGGGATGTTTCTGCACAGGCAAGGGAAGCTCCTGCTCCAGGGAGAGCAGCCTGGCCAGCAGGGAGGGAATGTGGCTGGAATGAAAAGCACCTACTTAAGAGATAACCTGGAAGCCCTTTCAATAAACTGTAATGGTAAAAGGCAAAATGAGGCTTCGAGAAGCAGTGCTGGTTCCTCACTCAAGGCAAGGATGAACACTTACCTTGGATCAGTCCACAAGAAAAATATACTATTTGGGTGTTTATTTCCCTGAAAAGCCCAGCATTTCTGCTGGCACTGCGTGATATAAAATTAATTCACCCAGCAGCAGTTGTGTGGGGCTGGTTTTGCAGTCATGGGGGACTTGGCTGGCAGCTGGAGCTGGAGCCAGCTCTGCCACCATCACTGTTTGTGGCACCCAGAGCTGTCACCTCTTGCTCCAGCAAGGGACTGACTGCGCCAGAGCATCAGCATCAGAATGAAAGCGAGGATTTCACAGTTTGCCATCAGCTAATAGCTGAGCAAACAGAACACGGCGCTGGTGCTGGGGAAGATGCTTCCCCCTGAAGAACAGTTCTTTTAATGAGGCTCATCATAATGCTCATTAATTTGTGTACATCTGGATGCTCAGGTTGGCAAATGCGGAGGCAAATGGCTTTGTATTGTGTTGAGTCACACACACAATTGCTTCTCCTTCTCAGCCCCATGTGGCTCAAGGAATATTTGCTTTGCTGAGGGAAAAAGTGGAAAATGCCCCTGTCTGTCTGTCCAGCTGGCAGATCCTCCAGAGACAGAGCTGTGGGGTGCTGCACCCCTCACTGCTGCCTCTCCCTCCCCACCTATCCCACTGAACCCATGCCAGCATTCCCTTTATGAGCAGTGGGTTTGCAGCTCAGCTCTGTGGGAATGCAGATTTTCCCCCTCTGTAGGAGCTGTCACTTCCATCTGTGCCACAGAAAGGGTTTTCCTGGGGGTGATGGCCCCACCAGGCTGCACCCCCAGGCCCTGGGTGCTGTGGAAAGTGGACGGTTTGGAGTGCTGGAGGATCTCTCCCTGGCACAGAAAGCAGGGAGAAGCCTCACTCCACCCTGCCAGGCTCCCTCCCAGCACAAACATCATCTGAGCCGGGTTCCCTCACTGTCCCCGGGGACTGAGCCTTTCATCCTGGGCTTTTCATTAGTGCTCCATGCTGGAGTTACACAGATGCTGCCTGCTCCCCCCCCAATGGCAAGGAAATTATGCACCTGGGCCAGCAGCCAGGATGCTGAGGATTTATGCTTTTCAAGGTCTTTTATTAACTTGGCAACATATGGCTCTATCCTCAGAGCATCTCCTCCACCTCCTCCTCCTTCTCCTCCTCCTCCTGCTCTTCCCTCTCCTCCCAGAATGCTGGGGCTGGAGTGGGGCTCTCCCTGACTCCCTGTGCCCTTCATGCTGGGTTTGTTCATCCCTGGGGAAACAAGCCCTTTGGGATGGGTGGGATGGTAACAAAACGACACGAAACAACGTTCTTATTAAAAGTGTATTTCAATTCCCTTCTCTTTCCCAGATGTGAAATCAGTCTTTAAAACACCAGTATTGAATATTTAAGACACTGAAAACTGTTTTCTTTTTGGCATGTACCTGGATTTGAATAGCCAGGATTGCTGGATGCTGCAGGCGCTGCGTGCACTTTTAAAGGGCTTCCCTTTCCTCACTTGATTTTTATCTTTAAGATTCAGGCAGCAGCTGCCTTCTCCCCAGCTTTGCATCTAGTGAAGTGCAGGGATGCTCTTGGAAAGGCACCCTGGAGGCAGTGGGGCCATGGGCAAGGAAAGCCACCCTCTCCTCTAAAGGAGCAAAGCCAAGTGCTGGGTTTGGGCAGGTGGAGGAGCAGGAAGGAGAACTGCCAGGGAAAGAGCTCACCAGAAGTTTCCTGCATGATACATGTCTGAGGAATGTCTAACGATGTTGAACTCCAATTGGCTGGGAGAATGTCATGCTGCTGCCTGGCTACAGCCGTGTCTCTTCCCTCTCTCAGCTGAATCTTTGCCTGTGGACAAACCCAAACACCAGCAGCAATGCCAATCCTGCACCCACCAGGGCAGCATCCATCCCACAACACCCAGGGTGTTCTGGTGACAGTGCTAGAAATGCCATCAGGAGCAGAGAAGAAGTCGGGAACTGCCATTTACACATTCGTGAATATACCAAGTGCAGCAAAACGTGGCACAGTCCAATGTGGCATGGTCAGACCTGCTGCATCCCACCGAGCCACCAGATCTTCCACGCTCTCAGGAGAGCTGTCGCAGACATCTTTTCATGAAAAATCCTTTCCTTAGGATTTTTTCCTCCTGAGAAGGTGAGAGGCCTCAGGAACAAAATGTAAAGCATGGTTATCTGCTGCTGTGGAATGCAACAGGTGGATCTGTGATTGGCCTCATGTGGTTGTTTCTAATTAATGGCCAATCACAGCCCAGCTGGCTTGGACACAGGGCCCGAGCCACAAACCTTTGTTATCATTCTTTTCTATTCTTAGCTTAGCTAGCCTTCTGATGAAATCTTTTCTTCTATTAATTTAGTATTGTTTTAATGTAATATATAGCATAAAATAATAAATCTAGCCTTCTGAAGCATGGAGTCAACATTCTCATCTCTTCCCTCATGCAAAAACCTCTGTGAACACCGTCACAGAGATCAGGCTCAGCTTTCTCCTTCCCTGCACATCTTCCAACCATCCTTTCCTGAAGCTACAGCCTTGCACACCCAGACCTGGAGGATGAGTTTGTGTACCCACGTGCCTCAAAGTGCAGAGCGTGAGGCTACAGTGGCATTCGAGTAGCATCGAGTGCTTTCAAGATTACACTCGCTGAAGTAGTAATTAATGTTTGTTTTATTATGTTCTGGGGAATGATCGTCCAACAAGATAATTCAAATAAAGCCGAGCGTGTTCCGAGTGAACGCTGCTTAAAGGCTGATTCATTGCAAACTGGCCCGTGCAAAGGACCAATAATTAGGAGAAAAGGCACAAGTAGGAGCATACTCGCCACTTATCTGCCTTTTATGTAATTAAAATGATGGAAATTATGGCTTAATGAGTGGAAATTAGATGTGCTCTTGAGAGTTTTGCGTGTCTTATTTCCCTGCAAGCGCCGGTCTCCAACCGTGTCCCTCCAGCTGTGTACCCAGCCTGGGGGCACTGCAGGATTGCCAGGGGCCCCTTGGGGACAGAAAGCTGGCAATGATGGTGCTGACAGAGCTCCCACCTGCCGCACCCAAGGGTCTGCACCACCCTGGGTCAGGGAATGAGGGCTGAGAGCGAGGATTCTTGTGCCAAACACTCAGCAAAAGCTCTGCTTCCCATGATTAACTCCTTCCTCATGTCTCATTAAATTACACACAGTGAAACCACTCTGTCACATTATATGGTAAATAAACCTGAGGAAGGCAGCGCATCCAGCAGCCTGAAAACCACCTGGTTTTATCCCACGGTTGAGAAGTACAAGGGGTGTAGGAGCATCGGTGGGTAGGATGGTTGGGACGGATGGAAACGAGAGATTTTTGAAGCCAGGGCTTGGAACTTGGGGTTTATTGCAAAGGGCCTGAGTGCAGGGCCCTGCTGGGAGCTGCCAGCCACAGCTCAGAGCAGGCCCGAGAGAAGAGAAAGGTAGAGAGGATGAGAGGGTAAGAGAGTAAAAGGGGTAAGACAGCGAAGTTCCCGTTACAATACCATAAATCTTCTGTGTTGAATATTCTGATTCTCACTAGCCAATCTCGTACAATATACAAATCCTACAGCATTTACATATAGCCTATAAGAATCACTATATTACCATACTGTGTTACATTTTCAACCCTAAAAACTCCTCTTTGGACCCCTTCTGCCAAGCTGTAGGGTCTGCTCTGAGCCTTGGGCCTGTCTGCAAGCTGAGTGTTTTTCCATCAAAAGGGGATCACCTTCAGCTGACCACGCCATTGTTTTCCAGTTGTTCAGTAACTGAGGTGTCTCAAAGCTTGCTTTCATTTCAGTCTCGCTTATAGCTTCAATATTCTCAAAATCTTTTGCCTTTTTATAAGGCTTTCCCATTTCATCTTCCCCAACCGAGGGGGAAAGGCTGCTGTGCCAGGCTGGTGGGAGCTGGCGGTGACAGTGCCAGCAGAGCCCTGGTGGCTCCACATCCCAGCCCGAGGCTCTGCAAGCTGGTAGAGCGCGGTGTGTCGGGTAAATGATGAGAGGAAAATCGTCCTCCATCTGTTGGAATAAATTCCACCACATTTGCTTCCCTCATTAGCTGCACAGGGGCGGAGCGTGGTGCTGAGGCAGGGCGGGTTAATTGGGGTGCCAGAGGGTGCCAGGAGTGGGGACTCCCACGCTGGCAGTGCCAAGGCGACCCACGCTCGCCCAGGTGTGGCTGCCACCTTCAGCTCCTCGAGGGAGCATCTTCCACAAGATGGAGCCTGTGGGCAAACCATGTGTGGCCGGGAGGACGGCGAGCTGTCTGTCTGTCTGACTGTCCAGCCGCTGCGACACACAGGGGTCTGTCCCGTCCATCTGTCACCCAGGTGATGCCCGCAGGGAGATGCAGAGCGGTCTGTCTGTCTGTCCATCTGTCCGTCTCCCATGCGGTGCCCTGAGAGCGATCTGTCTGTCTGTCCATCTGTCCATCTCCCATGCGGTGCCAGGCAGTGATGGACAGAGGGGACCAGGCAGCCCTAAGGGTAACTCTGTGCCAGGCTTCCCATCAGGGTGAGTCAGTGCCAGGCGTGGTGACTTCTGCCTGCACTCAGAGGGCACAGAAAGCTGCCCCGCAGGAGTCTTGGGCTTCCCATCCCTCTCATGGGATGCCAAAGCTGCCTCAGTTTCCCTCTCACCCCTGTGGCTGATGCAAGGCTCTGGTTTGGCTGAGCTCACCTTTCTGTATCAACATCTTGCTGCTTTGCCTGTTAATCCTGAGAGGGAAGTGCAAACCCAAGATGGATCTAAATAAATGCCAGAGCCCAGGGAGAAATGTCAGCAGCTGTCAGGGGGATGGCTGGGTGCCCTGGGGAGGGCTCCCACATCCCAGCTCACCTTTCCAGAGGAAACCTCTCCTGGCACATGCTGAACTGAGGAGTCCTGGCAGAAAGGCTGGAGCTTGCTTGAGGGGGTTCCCATCCATCCCCCCCATTCCTGGGCTCCCTCCTTCCTCCCCCTCTTGCTGGGAAACCTGAGGCAGAGGGGGGGCAGCTCCACACAGCTCTGCTCTCCATGCCATTTCCACATTATGCTAATGCACAGCTGTTGAATCCTCCTTCCCAGCGTGAATTCCAGCAGGTCCTTCCTCCTAAGTGGGAATTACTTCCATTTGCTGCCTTTTTTTTTTTTTTTTTTTTTATATATATAATTACCCAGCACTTAGGAAAGTGTCTCAGTGCATGGGCTGTGGCAGCCTGGGGATGCTTGGCACAGGCAGGGCCCCGTGGCAGGTGATGCCAGGCACCTTTTGGTGATGCCAGGCACCTTTTGGTGGTGCCAGGCACCTTTTGGTAATGCCAGGCACCTTTTGGTGATACCAAGGACTTTTTTGGGAGATGCTGAGGAGCTGGTGAGGCTGACAGGAAGATGAGACAGCTCTGGGTGGGTGAGGGGATGGCGGCGCTAGGGGACAGCAGCAGTTCATTAATGCCAATAGAAATGGAAAGAGGATTTGGAGAGTGAGAAGGGACAGATCAGCTGTGACAGGGAATGTGGAAACAGCAGACTTTTGTCAGCCTGAGGAAATCAGTACAGAGATGCAGAGAAGAGGGATATGGTATGAGACACTGGGGACACCCAGGCTGGGGACAGCAGTGCCAGCACCACACCAGGGCTGAGGAGACCCAGACGTGCTCCCCTGCCCATCATCCCTGAAATCAACCTCACCACACACACTAAAATGGCAATAAATCTCAGGGATTATGTCCCTCTGCTGTTCTTTGGAGAGGTCTTTGGTCGGATTTGAGGAGAATTCTTATTTGAACAATAGGTCAGACGTGAATTCACCTTGCTGCGGACACAGGAGCTCCAGTGTGGGAGGCTTTTAGCCCTCTTGCAGGAAGAGAAAAGGAAGAAAATCCTCACTGTCTAATTACACTGGTTACAGGCAATCAGCCTCGCAGCCATATTCTGATGACTTTTATTTGACACCGATTGATCACTCTTTAATTGCCACCCAGGGCGCAAGGAAAAACCCTGGTGAGGAGAGAAGTTTTGCAGAGTTACAGAGAGCACAGGCACAGCTGCTGCAGGTCACAGGCAGTGCCCACACCTGCCCTGCCTGGGAATTGCCTTCACAGAGCTTGGCTGAGAGCTGGGAATGCTCTGAAGGGAGCAGATCTCTGCCCGATCTGAGCCTGGCTCTGTGTCACAGCGCCTGCAGACAACAACTGCAGGCAACAGTCCGCTGGGAATGGAGCTTCCAAGGGGGAGAGGAGCAGCCAAACACACCTTTGAAAGTGTTCCAGTATCTTTTACTGCACTGTAGCACTCCTCCAGCAGATAGCGGAGCGGCTCTCACACAGAGGAGCGTGATGCCACCGATAAAAACTGATTAGGATTTTTCGAGATAGGAAAAGTGCATCAATTCTGAATGCACACGCTGGATTTATCGCTGCAGAGGAGTGTAATACTCACAGCCTGACCATCCTGCGCCTGCTCCCAGCATCTGCAGAGCTCAGCAGGGCCACAGCATTTCATGGGTCTTCACTGCACACTCCCCCCATGCCAGGCAGGAAAATATTCTGCTGCAAAAGGAACAGAAAAGTGTGATGAGAAATTCTTATGTTCTGTGGAAATGCTGGTTTTTGTACACAGGGGCAGAGCTGCAAACACCATGCTTCAGAAATGGGCAGCTCAGCCCCCTGAGCCTTGGGAGAGCTCTGCATGACCAAAGCTGTTTCACACACACTGCTGGGAGTGCTGAGGGTGATTCTCTCATGTGATTCTCACTGGCAGAACAGCACAGTGATGGGCTGAGGGGCAGCCTGGGCACCCTGGCATGGGTGAGATGTGTGGGCAGCACCCAGGGGGAGCAGGGCATCCCAATTCCATGGGATAAACCTCACAGAAACACCAGGATCCCCCAATGTGAGCATGATAAAGGAAAACACTACAAAACACCACATTTTTTTTAGACCCGAGTCATTCAAATGACAAAAGGAGACAACCCTGGCCCCTTTCAGTAACTGTGCCTTTAAATCTTCATCTGTAAATGCATTAAATATCTTTCAATGCAGCAGTTGTTTGGGAAGAAGTCCAGACATTTAAATATTGTGGCCAGGACACCACGGCTCAGAGTCCTTGTGCCATGCTCCAGTGGAGGACTCGGAGCAGGCAATCTCCTCCTTCCGTGGGAAGGGTCAGCAGGGTCAGGGCTGATGCATTGTAAATCAGTGCCTTGACAGAGCAGCACCTTGTTTTACTCTGCCTGCTCTCGTCAGGTTGAAATTCATGTGCAATTCTAACACTGGCTGCTGGGGAAGCAGCTCTCAGGGTGATAACAGCTTCCCTTTGGCACCCAAATGTGAACAGTAAACCAAAGCATGGGCTGCTGCTGGGGCATTGCTACGCTGGGAACACAAGGAAGAAGTGGAGTAAACGTGTTTTTCTGTCTCTCCTGAACATGTGGCCAGCTCTGAGGAGTTACAAAAGCCTCATGTTCAGTGTTTCATCTTCACCATCCCTGCACTGGCACAGGTGAGTTGGTGCCAGCACTGCCCTGTCCCCTCCAAGCCTTGCTGTCCCTCCCTGCTCAGTGGCACGAGATGATGTTTGAGGAACCACAGAAAAGCCAAAACCCTGAAAAGCTCAGACCAGGCCATGATTATAAAACCAATACTCAGCAGTGAATATTCAGCATCTCACCTTGGTCCTGGCGCAGTCCTACCTGGCTGGGGCTGCGTCAGGATGGAGAGCCCAGGCAAAGCTAACCTAGAAAAGAGACAGAAAAAAAAGGGGGAAAATCTCAGCTTTGTATTTAACAAAGAGCAGATGACATGGCTGTGTCTTGTTTGCTTGGAGCCGAGCGAAACCCTGCTGCTCTGGAGCAAAACGCCGAGTTATTGAGGTGAGAAAATGCGGGGGCTGGAATCTGACCCGCCGCGTCCCTCCCCTGCCGCCCACGGCTGGGTCCAGCCACCACAGGGACAGAGCAGCTCTGTAACGAGCTCACCAGAGCCATCCCTCAGCCTTAGGCAAGGCAAAAAGAGAGATGAAAAAAAAAAATATAACCCGGAGAGAGAATTTAATTGTAAACTCTCGCCGGTGGAGGGGGAAGCATAAACCAATAAATGGTAGGAACGCGTCTGATAAGCCCTGCGAGGTGAAGATGAGAAATGTGTTGGCTGCACGGGGGAGTGTGTGGGATGATGAAAGGCTTTGGAAGTACCTGCAGCAGGGGAAAGGCCGTGGGGAGTAATAAACAGGTTTAGGGGAGCTTTAGGCTTTGGTCGTGATGATGCTCTCACCTTTCCCTGTGGGGAAGAAGAGCCGGGAGAGACAGACTGCCTGCAGGGAAAACTCAGCAAGAGGGATCTGAGAGTTCAGCTTGGAGCTGGAGGTATCCGCAGAGGAGCCTTGGCTGATGCTGGCTGCAGGCAGTGGGTGTGGGAATCTACAAAAGGCAGGCCTCAGAGACAGCAGAACTGTGAGCAGAGCTAAGCAGCAGCCATGAGATAGGTCAGCAGAAAAAGCATTTAAACTGTAGAAAAGCAAAGGCAAATAGAACAATGGTCTGTGTACTAACTGTGTACTGTGTCTAAGCTACAGAAAGTTTATCTAGCAAGATATTAGGAAGGTTAAAGCTTAATAATGGAGCCCTGCGTGTTGTGTTTTAAGGCTTTACTTGTATTTGAAATAAGCAGGCATTGTTGTAACCAAAGGCACTTGTGCTTGTGGTGATTGGATAGAACTACTGTCAATGTGCTTTTGCTTTGTGTGATTGGTCAAGAAGCTTACAAAGTGAGTTGTAAGATTAAGTTTTCAGTCTGCTGCCTGGAATGTGAGCTGCTGGCATCTTCCCATTGTCAAAATCATGTAATGAGACTGATGCTGAAAAATAAAACAGCTCGAGGCGCTTTCGGCAGCAGCCCCGTCTCATTCGTGTCTGTAAATAACCCCCCTTACCGGCACCAACTGGGTTGTACTTACTACAAGCTGGTTGTACTTACTACAAGCCTCTCTGAAGCTCTGCTGCTCCACCTGAACCTCGGCAGGGACGCCAGCCCTGGCTCCAGGAGGGGAAGATGCTGCAGCTCTGCACCCCAGCATCCCTGGGGTGGCCTCACCAGGACCAGAGCAGGAGATCCTATGTTGGGGAAGATGAAACAGGAAAGCCTTATTAATATGATTGCCTGGCAAAAGATTTTGAGAATGTAGAAACTATAAGCGAGATTGAAATGAAAGCAAGCTTTGAGATCCCTTAGTTACTGAACAATAGTGTGGCCAGCTGAAAGTGATCCTCTTTTGATAAAACAACACCCTCTGCAAGCAAGCAAATCCAAAAATCCAAACAAACCCTGCCAATTTAGCAAAAAGAGTCCAAAGAGAAGTTTTTAAAGTTTAAAATGTAGCACAATATAGTAATGTAATGATTCTTATAGGCTATATGTAAATGCTACAAGATTTGTATGTTGTACTAGATTAGTTAGTGAGAATCAAAATATTCAACACAAAAGATAATTTATTGTATTGTAACGCAAACTTCGCTCACTTACGTACTTACTTTCCATACTCTTACTTACTTACTTTTCTATGCTCTTAGTTCTTACTTACTTACTCACTTACTTTCTATACCCTTGCTCTTGCCTCTTAACTCTTTCCCCTTTTACTCTCTTATGCTTTTACTCTCTTATGCTCTACCCCTCTCTTCTCTCAAGCCTACTCCGAGTTGTAGCTAGCTACTCCCAACAAAGCCCTGTACCCAGGCCCTTTGCAATAAACCACAAATTCCATGACTTAACTACAAAAATCCCTCATCTCCATCCGTCCCAACCATGCTAATCCCCCGTCACCTCTACAATCCTGTAATAACCAACCCACTTTAAAAGCAGCACCAAGTACTTTTGGTTATCTGCAGCTGGGAACACACCCAGCTTCAGATATTCCAGTCTGTGTAATTGAATTATTTAGGGGCTGGAATGGTGTGATGAAATAGGCTTTCTTCCTATTTTTAGGTTTCCATCTACAGGGCTGGAAATTACAGCCATTAAAATGTTCTATTAGTAATGATATATAAAGGGGAAAAAACTGATCAGACTTTTCTAGTGCACATAGAGCATTAGGATATCATTAATTTTAATGATAGAGCCCAAAATTACAAAGCTATTACAGTCATACTTGAAGTTTCCGAAAAAAAAAAAAAAAGAGAGAGAATCAGTCTAAATTGTTGTTAATGAGTAAAAAAATATTTAAATCATATTTAACGGACCTTACAATTATGGCTGATGTCTCTGTGGGCTGATGATGGCTTAGACTGGGGTTGTTCCCTGGTGCTGACAAAACAAATGTCTGGGACGAGATAACAGTGAGGAGAGTGCTGGAGTGTTCTGGATGGGAACAGAGAGAGGCCACATTCCTTGAAGGGCTGCTTTTGGCCTTTTATTCCCACCTCCAAGCTGTTGTTACAGGATTCCTGCTGCCCTGGAGGAGGTTTCCAACTCTATCAGCTGCTGAGAAAAAAAAAATAATTCCCAGCCCTGTGCAATGTGAAGCAGGCAGCAATTAATGGCCCTTGGAGGGCTGGAGATTTTCATCTTGGTTTTTCTTTAAAAAATAAATGACTGAGGAAAGAAGTCCTTTGGGAAAGCAGATGGGGGAAAAGGAGAAAGTTGGAAAAATGAGTGCTTGAGGTGCTTTGTGCTCCTTGACCCTCTGGCACGAGGGGAAAGGATGCAGCACCCAGAAAGCAGCTGGGATTTCCCTGACCTGCAAGCCCAGGCAAGGGGACTGCGTGCTGTGCCAGGGGGAGCTGGATCCTGGATTTATTGAGGCATGCTTGCAATAATTCAGCAAGCATCCCCTGGCCTGGGAGCAGTGACAGAGCCGAGTCTCTGCGGAGCAGGGCTGTGACCAAGGGACAATTTACTGCCTTGTCCTCGACAGCTCCGGTCATCTCTAAGTCACCAAACCCTTGACTTCCTCATGGAAAGAAGGAAAAGCTTTTTTCCAAAGGAAAAGCCCTCTCTGCTGAACCTCCCCCTGCTCCTCCTTGCTGGCAGCTCTCCCAAACCCCCCTGAAACCCCTGAGCAGAACACCTGCAATATAACTCCACAGGCTCATAATGCTCTGGGTGACATTAAAGCTATTTTCCAGGTTCCTGCTACTTGAGACACTGCAGTAGAAGGGTCAAAAAGTTTTCAAATTCATTAGGCCTCCAAATAGCTGCCTCGTTAAGCACCGTGGAGACGGCCGATAACGGGAGGCGAAGCAGAGCGCCCCGGAGATTGGATGTGCACACCAGGCTGATAAATGGCTTCTCTGTGGCCATTCCAGAGCTGGCAAGGGGAAAAATGCCATCCCACGGATGAACAGGTCTGGAGTTTAGTACGACAACTCTCGGAGCTGCCTTGGCTGTAGTGAAACATCTCTGCCTTTGGCTCGAGGCAGCAATGTGACCTTGGGGAGAGGGGCTGCAGGAGAGCACCCAGAGGCCAGGGGGATCTGCATGCGATGCAGAGCATCTCCATCCTTCCTCAGTGCATCAAAGCAGCACCTGCCCGGGTGCCTTTGCCTTGGACGGCTGTGATCTCTGCACTAGGGATCCCTCCTTCATCCCTCCCTTAGGTTTAAATAATCCTACGTGTCAATCCAACCTCTGCAGCACGTGAGGAGGGACAACACCTCGTGTCCTGCACCCCCAAAGGGTTTCCACTGAACTCAGCTTGGTCAGCCCTGGCTGCAGATCTGGGACATGCAGTACACCAGGGCACTGAGCTGCTGTCCCCTTCCTGATGGATCAGAAGGACGATGAAGACAGACAGTTTCCTCTGACCAGGGTAATAGAGTCAGCAATTCCACTTGGATAAGCACATGGATTTTATGTCGTCCCTGCGCAGCCCCGAACAAAACACGCCGGTGGCAGAAGACACACAGCACTCTCTGTGGCACAGTATTCCCCACATGGCAGCTTACTGCTTAAGGAGAAAGCACTCAAACACTTTGGAAAATGGGAAGATCCCAAAGCTGAATTTTAGAGTGTGCTCATCTTGCAGCTCCCAAGTTCATTACCAGCAGCAGCGAGTGCTGGGTGGCACCGATCCAAGCTGTGCTTAGCACGCACAGCACTTGGAGTGGACCCACAGTCCCAGAGTAGTTGGAGGTGTTACTCACATCCCAAAAATCCAGCATCTGTAAGAGGTTTTAATGTTGGCGTTTTTTCCATTTTCTTTTTAATGCCAAGACTGGCACCAGCTTCATTCTCTTCATTCTCAGACTCATTCCCTATCCTTGCAAGGCAGCTGAGACTGGAGGTCCCATTGTCCCTCACAATCCCGAGGCTCTTCCTTGGGCTCTGCCAGCATGATTTTCCCCATTCGTCCTCATTTCACAACACCAAGGTGTTTTCTGGTTTTTGGAAAGCAGAAACTGAGAGAAACACTCCCCACCCATGCACATACTTCTTGTGATGCTTCTCCTGCTGCTCCCGCTCTTCAGTGTTTTGGGCCTCTCCTTTGGAGAGTGCTTGGAAAGAGAAATCACTTTTAATGGAAAGGCTGGGGGAAAAGATGATGTTCAGGGTGATGCACAGGGGAGAGCTGCCCAGCTCTTGGGGCAATAGGGCTCCCCAGGCAGTCAGTGGGAATAATCAGGGACAAAGCCTGCCCTCCTGGAGTAGGTGCAATGGGCAGGTGGGGATGAGCAGTGGGAAGCCAGGGAGACTTTGGGGTTCTTCTCACAACTGCACCGAGGCTTGTCTGGCTGAAGGCTGGCAGAGGGCATCTGTGAGTGCCCAGAACCACCTGGCAGCAAGGTTTTCTATCTATTTTTCCCCTAATTTTGCACAGCCCAAGCTCCCTCTGTCTGCGGCCATCCCTCCCACCTCCCTCCTCCCAGCATCCTTCCCCACGGTGCTGCACGACCTCAGCCCTGCCATCCTTGTCACGGAGGGAAGTGTTGGTCTCTTCGTCTCCTCTCTGCCCTTGCCTCTGCTGAAATTCAGGTGAAAGCTGATTTTGGCAGGCAGCAGGGCTGCAGGGCACAGCCTGGCTCAGCCCCCCTGTCCTGCCCTGCCTCTCCTTGGAGCTTTGGGTTGTCACTGTGATATTTTATGATAAATCCCTTTGCCATGATTTCTTCTCCTGGGAAGATGAGAAGCCTGAGCTTCTCCACGTTTTGCTCCTCTGGAATGTGGTCTGGAGATTGTTTATCCAAACAAGTGAATTGTTTTTAATAATGGCCAATAACAGCCAGCTGTGTCAGGCTCTCTGAGTAAGTCACGGGTATTTAGGTTTTTATTATTCATTCTTTTCTAGCCTTCTGAGGTATCTTTTATCTATTCTTTAGTATAATATAATATAATATAATATAATATAATATAATATAATATAATATAATATAATATAATATAATATAATATAATATAATATAATATAATATAATATAATATAATATAATATAATATAATATAATATAATACAATACAATACAATACAATACAATATAATATAATATAATATAATATAATATAATATAATATAATATAATATAATATAATATAATATAATATAATATAATATAATATCAGCCTTCTGAGAACTTGGTGTCAAATTCTCATCTCTCATCTCATCCTGGGGACCTGACAACACCACAGTGAGGCATCAGCCTGAGCAGGCCCAGCCATGCACACAGCTCAGGAGCTCAGCCCAAACCTGTTCTGGTGCACCATGAGAGAGCCACGATACCTGCAAATTCAGGCTGAGCTTCTCCAAATCTATTTGCTTGATCAGATTTATGTAGCAATTCCAGGATGAGGTGAATAATGAAAATGACTCATGAATATTTCATTCTTATAAATCACATAATTCATATCTATTCACAAATATTTGCTTTGCCTTATAAACTGGATGAATAATTTACAGAAATACGGAGCAACTATTTTAAAGGGAATATGAAATCCATTGACTACATTAATCAACAAATATTATTCAACTTTTACAGGTTCAGCTTGCTGACAGGCACATTCCCTGTTTATGAGAGGAGCTGGAACAGCAGATGACATTTCCCATATTAAAATATGTGGAGATGGAGCTCAGTTATCCCCATATGAGGGTATTTCCATGCTTACCTGCTCAGTCTTGGCCGTGGCAGTCAGTGCAGGAGCCCCAGATTTGTGTTGGCAGAGGGCCTGTTTGAGGGGAGAGAGCTGTAGGAGGGTAAAATAAGTGCTTATTGATCCCACTTCTTCTTGGCTGGCAGCTCTGACAATAAGTAGTAAATAAACTGTTAATTTTTCTAATTTTTGCAGTAATTCCCTCAATTATTGAGCTTTATTAAAAAAAAAAAACCAGCTGCTTAAACAGAGTATTAAGTGACGGCATTAATCCACCTGTATTTGAATGATAAAGTGATTAATCTGACTCATTTAAATACTGTGATGATTGGGTGATGAGTGTCCTGATGGCAAAAAGAGCCTGATGGCCAGGCAGGCATGGTGGATGCATGGGGACAGGCACAGCCCCCATCCTGGAAAGGTCACCTTGGCCACTCCAAATCCATCATCAAACAGCTCCATGGCTGTGGCTCCATCATCAAACAGCTCCGTGGCTGTGGCTTGCAGCGTTCCCACCTCGGATCCTTGGTCTGGGGAATTCTCCTGGAGTGGAAGCAGAGGGGATGGACAGTGCCAGAGGGACACATCAACACATCACAATGATGATGATGCAGATGCTGTGGAGGAAAACAGTCCATCAGGGGCAGAGTACAAGGACATTCATTGTCACCTCCTGTTTCTGCAACCCAAAGCATCTCAGGGATGCCAGCGCTTGTGATCTTGCAAGGAAAATCATGGGGAGACCTGGCAAAGCCCCCTCTGCCCCCTGAAGGTGCCACTCTCTGCTCTGTGGGGAGTGCAAGTGCCTGAGACACTTGGTGGCCATCCCAGTGTGGGAGAACCTGGGAAACTAGGAAGAGCAGAGAAAGAGCCTGGTCTGGTTTCTCCTCTCCTTTGCAATGCAATGCAATAATATAATATATTAGCAGGGTGAGGAGGGATGGGGCAGCTTTGTGATGCCCAAATTAAGCAGCTCCTAAAAGCCCCCCAGTCTGAGCTAAGCAGGGATGGGGTGCAAATGTCCGTGTTCGAGCTGGGTCCCTGAGGAATAGGGCCAAGGCCAGCACGGATCCTGGAATTTCATGCTGGTTTCTGCACCCCAAGGCAAGCAAAACTCAACATCTTTTTAGTATTCCTACCACTGGCAGCCTGTCTTCCAAACTATCCATCTGTAACATTTGTAGGGCTATTAAGAGGGAAATACAATTTCATAGTCACAGATAAGAGATTAGACAGATCAATTCCTCCCCGCCACATGGGCTGGGAGAGAAAGCTCAATTCCAAATCGCAGTGGAGGTTTTTGTTCTCCTGCTTTATTGAGCTGTGGGTCCTGCCACCAACTTTCCTGGTTGTTTCCTCATTAAGAGCAGCACGTTCATGACTGATAAGACAGCCAGACGTGCAGTCAGGAGGGACCTGGCTGTGGGGAATCCTTTGGGATTAAGGAGGATGAGCCTTCCTCGGCAGCCATCCATCTCTTGCTTTGAGACAGCTGTGGCAGAGTGCCTTCTTCCCTTGCCCCCTTTCTTATAATTGATATTTTTGCCCCATGTCTGGTAGGAATGATGAGGAGGAGTCCATCTTATCAGAAGGCTAATTAATTACTTTATTATACTGTATTATTCTATATGATATTACATTATATGGCAGTTGTGGCACAGTGCCTCCTTCCCCTGCCCCCTTTCTTATGGTAGATATTTTTGCCCCACGTCCATTAGGAATGATGAGGAGGAGTCCTACTTATCAGAAGGCTGATTAATTACTTTATTATACTGTATTATTCTATATTGTATTACATGATATTACATTTCATCTAAACTGAATTTGCCAAGCACTCAACTGCGCAGAATCTCGTGACTGTCAGCCCATAGTCCTGACACACACACACCTGGATCCAGCTGGTCAGTGAATCAAAACACTCACACCAGAATCCAATTACCAATTCCCTTCAGGTAAACAATCTTCCACCATGCATTCCACTTGTGAACAAACGCAGCAGCAGCAAATGGGATAAGAACTTTTTTTTCCTTTCTCTGAGGTTCGGAGAATGCGAATCCCAGAAATATTCTTGGGAAGCCGCGCCTTGCTTTTCTCCGTGAAGAGAAACGCGGCTCCACTTTCCCATCTCTGGGGTTTGGGCTGGGAATGGTTGAATGGTTCCCCCTGGGAGGGCTGGGGCTGTTTTGGCACGGGGAGCACGGGGTGTGCTGGCACGGAGCACGTGGTGTGTGTGCCGCGGAGCAAGGGGACTGTTACCCTACAACATGTCACACTGTGCTAGGCTGCGAGACGAGAGCCTGTCAAAATATTTAGCAGCAGAGAAACTGAAACCTCTCCATCCGAGGATGGGGAATTCCACACAGACAGCTCTCAGAAAAAAAAGCCCTGCAATGTTTGTGGAAAGGGCTGGCAGAGGTGGGCAGAGCCTGGCGTGACCCACAGCCAGCCAGGGACAGTTCCTCTCCAAGGTTTTGGATATAGACACCAGTGTGGCTTTGGGGCAGAGCAGCTTGTGCACAACTCTTTGGAGGGTGGTGGGCTTGGCCAGTTGGTTCTGCGGCCCCAGCAGCCATGGAAAACTTCTGGCTTCTCCCAGCACCTTTGGCAAGGAGCGCTGCTGATATCTGCTGCAGCAGTCAGGGGAGTGGGTGATGTGGGTGCAAAGGGACAAAGCAGAGCCAGTCCAGAAAGGCTGGGAAAAGCACAGGGACACTGCTAAGAGAGCTGTAGGATGGTGAAAGGGCACTAATCTCCCAGGATCTGAGTCATCCCAAGGCACTGTGTGCTCCTCACACCTGCTCACATCAGCTCTGTGCCGGAGAACCCTGAATTATTTATAGCTTGTTATCATCCCCCAGGTATTATTTGTGTAACCATTAGTTTCTGTAAAGTGTATGAAAGAAGCTGTAAAACATCAAGCATCTCCTCACTTCACCTGGGAGCTGATTATTTTCTTGCCTGATTTACCAAGCTTCAGCTCAACAACTTTAACCCTTTGTGACAGAGGCGTGCAAGCTCTTCAGCATCTTGTCAGCTCTCAGCTGCTCCCCCAAGCAAAGCCTGGATCTTTGTCACCATGCACAGGGCAGGGTGGGACCCACTGCCACCAGTGCTGTCAGTGAGGGGACAGCTGGAAACTCCTGTGGTGGAAGAGTTTATCCAAGCAGGAGCAGGTCTTGACTGAAAAGCTGTGGCTCCTCTCTGCATAAATACGTTTTTTTAAAATAATGATTTATTCAACAGTATAATGAATTCAGTGCCTTTTAAATGTGACAGTGGATAAAATACATCGGCCTTCTGCAGGCGTAAATGTCATCTGGAAAGATCAGGCTTTCTTTTCCCTCCCCCGTGCTCGTGGGCAGTCCTTTAATTCACTGCTTTTTTTCCCAGGTGCTCAGGGACGGGTGTGGCCATGGGGCACAGCATCCCCACATCCCTTCATCCCTGAATCCTTGCATCCTCACCTCCTCACACCCCACAGTGTCCCTGCTCAAACCTGACAAAGAGAAATATGGGGAGAAGGATTTGGGGGGTGAAAGGCAGACCCCAAAAAGCTCAGGGAGCTGCCAGGGAGGTGAAGGTCTCAGAAGATGGCAAGGTGTTTCTCTTCACACTCAAGTCAGCGAAAGCAAACAGAATTATGTAGAGAGCCAACCAAAAAGTAAAACAGACATGACAAAGCTGACTAGCAAATAGCCCTGAAACTCACTTAGTACCGACGTGACAAGAGGCTCGGACAAGGCTTGAGAAATAACTCTATAAAGAGAGCACTTTAGAAACCAAATAAACTGTTCCAGAGACACAAAACAATTACCCCAAGCAAGCTCACATCGATTTCAGGCACCAAGCCAAGCTAGCAGCACGCAGGCCCTCATGCCAGCAGTGCCCACTCAGCCCCAGCAGCTTCCCCACCACCTTCTGTGGGAGAGAACAACCTAAAACCTGAGGAGAAAACAGGTGACAGCAGCAGGAGAGAGGGGCAAAAGGGAAACCACAGGAGAAAGCAAAGAGATGCAGAAAATGCAGAGAAAGCTGCAGAAGCAGCAGCATAAACATGACCAGGCACTGCCCAGTGATGCTGATAAAGCAGAGAGGAGTCTCCACCTCTGACACCCCCCAAAAATCTGATATTTTGGGGTGTTCTTTCAAATGCAGGCACCATTCCCACAGAGGTTTGTACATTTTCCTCCTCAAATGTTTTTCTTCTCCTCTTGCTGCCGGGGTTGATGTAGGCATTTTTGCAAGGATGATTTTTCTGCCATCCCTGGTGGTTCTCCTTTTGTCATCACCATTTCCCACGTCGATCCCTCCTTGCTCTGCAAGGGGCTTTGTGCTCAGCTTACCCACTGGAAATGGCTGAAAAACTGCTGGAAATAGAAAGCTCATCAAGAAATATGGAATAAATAACACCTTTTCTCTAAAATAATTCAACTGATTGGATTAATAGCCATTGAGCATCCCAGGGCTGCAGGGCAGAGTCTGGCCATCACCCAGCTGGCCAGAAAGCTGCTCCCTCACTCACAGCTCCACAAAACAGCCTTTCCCTCCCTTGGAGAGCTGAGGAGCCTTTGGAAATGCACACCAAAGGCACAAAAACCCATGGGAAAAGTCCTCCAGTCTTCATGCAAGTGCGTTTGGGAGAGGGTAGCAAAGAGGGAAACAGCGCATCGGGCAACGCTGCTGGCGCTGCAGACCTGGCCGAAAACAAAAATAGCAGAAAGCCTCAATTTGCAGCTTTTAACGCCAATGGAGAGGCATGAAAAGTGGGATGTTCAGAGGCATCTCAGCTGTTGCCCAGCATGGCAGGGAGGGGATGCCCTTGGCACACTGGGCATGGCTCCCCACAAAGGGAAGCGCATCCGCAGCGCCGGCCGCCCGCTGAGCAGCTGCCCTGCCAAAAGCAGCAGCTGGTACACGGTAAAAAAAAAAAAACAAAAAAAAAACGAGGAATAAAAAATAAAAAACAACCCGCATTAAAATGTTTTTCTTTCAGATTATTGAAGCAACTGTAGCAAAAACTTCGCATTTAATATGCGTGACCTGCTCTGTGCTCTCCGCTAGAATAAATTGGTGGAACATCCTGCACAGCCAAAGCGTCAGGAGGTGGGGCCAGCTCTAAATGCCAGGGGGAAAAAACTCCAAGTAAAGTCAGCACATAAAACACGGACCAGTATTCTTATCTTGTCCAGCAGACTTTAGATGGCAAACCTGATCATGGGGAACACAACATCTGGGAGCTGCTGTAGTCCAATCCAGAGCCATAAGGGAAGGGGGAAGTGTGGGGAGCACCCCCAGGAACACAGGTGAAGGCAGGAGCCTTGATCAGCTGTTCCATTAAAAATCTGCTGCCAAACATCGTGTTTTTCCAGAGCTCCCATTCAAAGGTGTGTTGTAGCTTGCAGCTTTCTAATTACCTTGGATGTTCTGCATAATTTTTTTTTTTTTTTTAATTTCAGATGGGAAAAGACCATAAACTTGCTAATTAATTACTTTTTAGCCCCGGCGCATCGAGTGAAGCACACACTTCACACAGAGCATCTCCTCTCCACACAGCACTCCACGGGAAACCTCCTCGGTGCCGAGTGCTCCAGCAAGTGGCTGTGTTTGCAGGGATTTCACCAAAACCCCTGGGAAATGAAGGAAGGAGAGAACAAGGAGCCTGGTAGCCCTATTGGTAACTCTATTTTTGGCTTTGGCAGCAGCCAAATGCCCACCAAATGTACTGCTGTGCCCAGCTCAGAGCAGGGACAGTGGCAGGGGGACATCAGCTGGTGACCGGTGGACTTTGTGTTTCAGAAGCCCGTGAGCAGCCCAAGAGGAAATGTTTAGGGAATCTAAAGCCGCCAGAAGTAAATCTGGGGCAAAAATAATAAACTCAAAAAGCAAAAAGGCTGAGGAAGGAGGTGGCAGTGATGGAAGGATTGCCTGCTCCCAAACCAGCAGCCAGGGCTTGTTCCTGAACGTTCCAGATGCCTCAGTAGGTTTTGACACTTCTCTACCTGTTGTTCCTAAGCTCCCTGCTGTCCCTTTTCTCCCTGAGAACCTCCAGTTTGGGTTTTCCTGATCCCATCACGGTCCATGTCCAATGACCCCTAAGTTAAAGCCAGGCAGGATGATGAATTGAGGGGGGAATTCGAGGGAGCACTCAAACCTACCTGTGCAGGTGGGATAGTGGCTGCTTGGCACACTGAGCTGGAGATTTTTTTTTCCTTTGCTTTTTCTGGAATCACTCCTGTTTTCAGCAACTCGAAAAACAAACAGAAAAATGTAAACAACAGGGTTTTGAAATTATTACAAGACGGATAAGGTTTAATTTCCTTTAATTCCTAACGAGCGGACTTTAATGAGAGGTGGGAGCTCCATGGCCAGAGCAGGGGTAACAAGAGACACATCTGGACCAGTGATGAGAAGGGAACCTGACCCAAATCCTGTGTGGGGCTATCCCCATCTCACCCCAGAACACTGACCCATGGATTGGGATGGCAGAGCAGGGCTGGGGACAGCTCAGGGCTGAGTGAAGCCCCTGCACCACAGCTGGTCCCTTCTGGCACCCCTGCCCTGCCCCACTCTGCTGCTTACAGAGCCCTGTAAGCTGTTTATTCCCCTCGCCCCCCATCAATCATTTTTTCATACGTTTGGAAGATTAGAGCTCCTTATACACTACCTCCAGTCCAGCTTGTCACGGGAAAACTCTGGGGAGAAATTCACAGAGATGTATTAAAGCCATCCAACACTTTCTCCATGGCAACTGGGACCAGCACAAATCCCATCAGCTCTGCCTGGAGCAGGACGGAGCCTCTGCAGCTCTTCCAGCCGCCCAGATAAGGGCAGATCCAGGGGAAACATCTTCATTAGCTGGAGATGCCTCCCAACCCTCACACACAATAACCTTTGATTAACGCCAGAGCACTTAGCACTTATGAAATACATCTGTCTGAGGATCCCTGGCCTTTCCCCAGTGTGTCTGAGGGATCCTGTGCTCACAGGAAAAGCTCTGAGCAGGCAGGGAGGGGGGAGAATTGATGTAGGTGTGCTCAGAGGGGTTACTGACCTGGCTAGCAGAGACCTGGTGAGAGCAATGATTATGCCAACGCACAATTAACACCGCTGTGATTAGTTCTCAGAGCCTTGCTGTTTTTGCAGTGCCATCCTCAGCACGCCTGGGAGCCCCTGGACAAAGTGGGAGAGGGATTTCCTGCTGCAAGGAGCAGATTTCAGATGTTTCATGCTAAAAGTAATGGCCACAGTGAGTGCTGAAAGGTCTGTAAAAATAGCTCGAGGTCTGTGTGTGCACACTGCGAGCCAGAGGGATGTCCTACATTTCCCTGCTTTCTTAATCCCTCTGCCTGATGACAAAATCCCTGCTCATCCTCCTGGCAGGTGAGCTCTGAGGTGGACAGGAACCTTCCCATAATTAAGGACACTGCTGTTCCCTGTTATTCATGGGTTTGGGGTCCCATGGGGTGCCCCAAGCAGGGCACAGATGGGTGATGGAGGTGGGATGGTCTCCACACACAACCATGCCAGGTGTGAATTGCCATGCCATCCCCTCCATCCTGCTGCTTGGGCACAGCCACAGGGACAAGGGGACAAGGAGAGGGGTTTCAGTGATGCTGTCCACCCCAAATCCCTGCTCTTTGAGGGAAGGCAGCTGTCTGAACCGCTGGAATGAACAGCACTGTGACTCAACCCACACCAAACTGTGCAGGAGCGGAACCCTTTGAAGTCTGCCATGTCCAATTCATTATTAATCACTGTAAATCTGGTATAATCTCTACAAGCATATTCTGCTCCCTACAAACGGGCTGGTGCCAAGTTGCTCCAATAAATCCTGCGTCAGGGCAGCTATTGTGTCTGCTCTTCAGGCAGCATTTCCCAGCAGGAATATTTAAACAATAACACTCTCTATTTGGTGCAGTCACTTTTGTTTCAGAAGATTACGGTCTAACGTGTAACAGATTTAGAGTTTATGGAAAGGCTGGGATTTATGGCATGCTTTCTATCCAATGCATTTTGTATCTAATAATCCCTGCAAGGCATTAAATGTCTCCATGTGGGTTCCTCACTTGGTGCTGAAGCAAGAAAACTCTGCTCTTTCTACCTAAAACTTTGTGGCAAATTTCAAAGTTTCTGCTGAAAAGAAGCCTTTGTAAAGAAGCAATGACACCCCTTGCCCATGGACTAGGGATGATTTGCTGATGCTTCTGGAGGGTTGGGATGGCCCATGGGGAAAGAGAGGAATAGCACATGAGCACACAAGGAGCACTGGGGGTACTTACACACAAGGCAGGATTTGGTGTATGGGTTGACCAGTGCCCCATCAGCAAGAGATGCCAACCAGCCAAAGCACCCCAAAGTGAGAACAAGCCAAAAATTCAACCCCAAAATAGTCACTGGCCAGAAAGAGTCAAACATGAGGGTAAGAAAATGAAGCCCAGATTGTTCAAAGGGAAATGGAAGAGAAGGAAGTTTATACCAGGAGCTGCTCTGTAGAAACCTAAACAGGAATTTACCATTTCCATCCCAGCCTCCTCACCATGCAGATTCCAGGGAGGAGGGAGTGAATGTGGGATGCTCCAGTGAGTAATAGCAGCTTCTTCGAGCCAGGTCTCATAAGTTTTTGGAGGTCTATTACTTACCCAAGATAGCTCAGCTACCTTTGGAGGCATAAAATCAGCAGGATGGCTTCTGTTGTAGTGTTGGAAAAAAAAATGCTTAATAAAAGGCAGAATAACAAACACAAAAAAACTGAGCCAGGTGCAAAAGGTTCTTACTCTAGTTAAACACCTCACAAAAGCAATTAGTTTCTTTATTCACTTCTTTTTCTAGTAAATTGCCTAAGAAAAAATTTGGCTCTTGTCCAATTAGCTATCTTTAAGTTCGTGGCGCCTAAGTCCCCTAAGCCTATGAGATGCCTTTTTCACCTAATCGAAGAGAGGAACTTCTGGGTTTCTTTCCTTTTTAAGGAGACAAAAGATAGATAGTTTTGTCACTCTGTCAACAAAAAGCACATTCCCATAGCAGGGGATTTCTGGATCTGCTGCCTGGGGATGCTCTGCTGCTCTAATCCGAGGGCCAGCTCCAGATGTGCCTTTAGGGAAGGTTTAACCATTGCTGGTTAAACTCATCCTCATCTGGGAATGCCTGTGAGCTCCACCAGCTGTGAGGACACCGTCAGTCCCAGCACCAGCTTGTTTGCTCTCACTGACACATGAGCTGCAGATCCAAAAGCCATTTAGCCTGGGCACAAAGCATCGAGGACCCATGGCTGAGGCGCTCCAGGAGCCAAGCACAGGGCAGCTGTGGCAAACTTTGCTTCCAGGCACTTGGTTCTCACTTGATTTCCTCCTCTGGCAGCTCACAGCCAGCTCCACACTCTCCAAGAGGAGCGGTGAATTCCTGCCCGTGCCAAGGACTCCATCCAGAAAAGGATTTTTTTCCTCCCCTGACGCTACTCATTAATTTTGTTTGTTTTGCTGGTTTTTCTTTCTTTTTTTTTTTTTTTAAAAAAAAACAAAACGCTTTTGCTGGCTTCCCAATTAGGAGAGGATTTAAAAAAGGAAAAGAAGGGAAACTTGAGGCACAGAGAATTCAGCTGGATCCCTCGTGGGGGCAGTGGGGATTGCTGAGACACCAAACCCTTTCTTGTGTGAGCAACCAGGCCACCACGTCCTCACCTCCCTCCTCCTTGTGCCAGCATAACTCATGCTGTGCCTTGCCTGCATTGAAAAAACGGCAATAAAATCATGCAGGAACCCCAAGTTGGATCGATTTATTTCAATATTTCTGACACAGCTCCTGCAGGAGCTGCGGAACCAACAACAATTTCCTACCAGAGAGTCAGTGAGATGCTGGGCATAAATTACCCTGAAATGCCACAGATAACAAGGCTGCACTCAGGAAGGTTCCTCTCTGTTTTACTCCCATTGGAAATGCTCCAAGATGGCAAAGTGATGTAGGAACATCATGGCAGAACCTTTCCAACAGTATTAGAGGTGGTTCCTCTGCTGGTGCTGTGGGGATAGAATTGGGATACCCATCCTCAGAGCTGTGTTTTCCTCCCTCATCCCCCATCTCTGCAGTTCTGAGGCCAAAGCACGTGTCTAACAAGTGAAAATCAGAATATTAATGTTCACCTTTCAGGGAGTAGTTGGATGTGCCACTTCCAATGAGGAAGGGAATTAATTTCAATGCTCGTAAGAGCCGTCTGAGACAGTTTCCATCATGATCACGGAGCTTTCTGCTGGCAGGCAAGACCAAAGAGTAGATTTTTCTTTCATCATTTGCAAAAAAGACAAATACACCTCGTACTCCTGCTCTTGTTGAGCAGATTTCCAGCTGGAGTTCATCACTTTTTCCCACTCCTCTGCAGCTGGAATCTCTCTCAAATCCTGTTTGGAGCAGTGATTTTGATAAATAACCTGCTGGGGGTATTCCCTTCAGTTCAGCACATAAACGACCATTTCTAATGGCTCAGATCAGGATTCCCTTTGGTGCAGCAGTGACTAATTGCATCTCCTGACACTCCCCTACTTCAAGCTGATTGCAAGCACCTCGTTAGTGTGCTCCCCCAGTCAGACCTGGTGGCCTGGGGAGTGGGTAAAGTTGGCATGTTGAATATTGCAATGCAAGACGTTTTCCATTACCATCTGCATGGCAGATTACCTTTTGTCAAGTGGGCAGTTTGCCTTTGAGTGACCACATTCACACCTCCCTCGGAGGGGACATCTGCTGATAACAGACTGTTGAATGTCACTGCATGACTGATAAGAACTACAGCATCCCATTGGGAAATGCTCCGCCCAGAAGGAGGAGCCAAACATTGCTACCTGGGTATAATCTGGAGGTTCTGGAACACCAGCACGACTTTCTCCACTGGATTTCCCAGAGGAACAGCAGCTGCCTCTTTCCCTGAACCTTCAGAGGAAGACTCCACCCTTTCTACAGGATCCCTGCTCCAGCAGAACAACCCCTGACGCTGCAGGAGGGCTGCAGCCACAATTCCAATGGGACTGCCACCAACACCCTGACCCACAGGGTGTCAGGTTGTGTTCTGACTCTGTCAGTGCTGTTCTAGTGTACTGCATTGTTTATTTTATCCTTTAATTTTTTTTCTTTCCCTATTAAAGGACTGTTATTTCCTGCTCCCATATTTTTTGCCTGACAGCCCCTTAATTTAAAATTCATAGCAATTTGGAGGGGTGGGGAGGGTTTACATTCTCCCTTTCAGGGGAGGCTCTTGCCTTCCTTAGCAGACTCCTGTCTTTCCAAACCAAGACTCTGCACATCCCATCAGGTGGGACAGGGACCCCAGCTCAGGACTGGGAGGGCACCTAGGGAGTGCCACCCTGCAAGGGCACACACCCTCTCTCTTTCTTGGCACAAAAATGTATGTGCAGAGGGAAATAAGGGGAAGGCTGGAGCAGGGGCTGCAGCAACGACACGGATCGGCTGCAGTAACGAGCTTTTCCAAAAATATCTCTCCTTGGTCAGAGATGCTCTATTTTTAGAGCTCCAGGGTATCACACTGACAAGCAGCGGGGTCAACGTGTACCTTTAAACTTCCAAAATGCCTTTGGCCTTGCACAGGCACCTTGCTGCTCCGGCTGGAGAGCAAACACACCAACAGACACCTCTGGTGTGTGTGGCCAGGAGACCTGATGTCACCTCCCCCAGAGCCACGCAGGAGGGACAGCTCAGATGTGACTGGGCACTGTCTGTCCTATGGATCACCAACATCTTCACCCTGAGCAGTTGACACAGGTCTGTGAAAAAAACATCTGTGATTGAAATCCCCACAATGAAACCTTCAAGTGGGGAAATTGCCATTCTGCAGTTTTTGTATCAGAGATGTTGGCACTCAGGATGAGAAGTGACTCCCTGGGTGTCTGGATACTTTCCCCTGCTCCAATAGATGCAGTGGAAAAGGGCAGGTCCATAAAATTCAGCATGGATCTGAGAGCTGCTAGGCAGCAATGGAAATAGGGAAGATGACAGTCAGAGCTGTAGGACTCCTGTGTCAGCATAGTGAGCTGAGAACATGGGGTGTAAAATTAAAAATCCAACAGTCCTATTGTTAGGAATAAAAACCCTGTCATTTGCATGTTAAAACACCTCGACTTACAGCAGCAATTTCTCTCTTTAACTTTCCTGGTTTACCCAGTTCCCAGGATGAATAATGCAATGGAACTCCTCAGCAGCCACACAAATGAAAAAATTCAATAGGACTCCTTTTTCCCCTCTAAACCTACACATCTTCTGCAGGAAGCCTTTCCATTGAGACGTGGAAATCCCTGCTGCCAACGCCTCTGAAAGAGCTTTTTAACAGAGAAGGCTGGGGAGGAGCTGCCAGCCCCAGTGATAAACCCTGTTTGCCCAAATCCCAGCACAGCCTCTGCAGAGTCATGTTAACCAGACCTTGCATCGCTCCCTTTAGGAATAAGCAAATTAGCTCACGGGGGAAAAAAAGATTATCGTCAATGCAGCCCTGACTTCTGGAAGCAGATTACATCAAATTTGAATAATCTAGGTGACATTTCAATTTAAATTGTCCTCGCATCTGAAGAGGGAAGAGAATTAAGTGCGAACTCATTGATCGGCGCCTTGGGGCCGAGCTGCTGCTGCTGCTGCTGCTGCTGCAATGAGCATCCCCAGACCTAACAGGGACAGGAGTGACCACCCTGCTGCTGCCCCCTGCATGCCTCCCACCCCACCATGGCTTTGCTCACCAGTTCTGCCCATTTCTCACCCATTCCTGTGTTTTCCCAAGCTGCAGAAGTGGCTCAGAGGCTCATTTCCCTCCGTCTGGGGGAAATGATGTCCCCAGTGATGACCCCACCTTGCAGGTGCAAGAGGAAAGGCCTGTGCTCTGGTGTGCCCAGAGTCCATCCCATTGTCACTCATTCTGGGAGATATTCCTGCCTTTTTCTCCACCACCCATTCAAAGCAGACTCAGGGGGAAACACAGCTCTCCCTGAGCTTGGAGACTTGGCTTTGTGAGGAAAAGGAAGGTCTTTCCACTCCGAAACACAGAGAGAAAGGACATGAAGGCACCAAAGAAAATGGGACTGGGCCGGGTTTTTCAGTGTGAAAAGGGACCCACATATACAATTACATGGAATATTTTGGCTTCCATGTCCATTAACCTACAAGTAAGTGATCTTTGTGTGTAGGTACTATATGTAACCTGGTCACTAGAGGTAACAATCCTCCTCTTGTTGGGATTTCCCAGCATTTAGTGCTTTTAATGTTTATTATGCACAAATCTTCCACCAACCTCAGTGAAAAACCTCACTGGCTTTAACCAGCACCTGTTTACAGGAGCATATTGTGATCCTGGCACAGATCAGAATAATGTGACATTTTTGAAACAGCACCACACCGACGTAGAGGAGCCACCCTATCATTGCTGTCACCTCCAGGGAGACACCTCAAGAACAGAGCCAGACCTGACCTGAGCCTTCCCACAGGTGACAATGCAAAACAGTTCACTATCACAGCACATCTCAGTGCTTGGGATGCTGGGAATCCCAGCAAAAGTGAGAAACTCCATTTGCAGCAGGTTCAGGGCCAGAGGCCCTGGCTGCGCCTCACACCAGGGCTGCTCCAGGAACAGGCGTTTTCTATCAATGCAAATTTTTTGCTTGCGTTAGAAAATAAAATAATTTCCATTTATACATGTTAAATGAGAATTTCAAAAGCGAATAATGCAGCTATTGCTTCCAGGCTGTGTGCAAGCATCTGGAGCTGCAGATGAGGGGCTCTGCTGCACCGCTGGATCCCAGCCCACAGCTGGATCTCTCCTATCCCCTCCTGCAGTGTGGCCTCCCAGGCTCATCCCTTAAAATGTGAAAAGCATGTGGGCTCCTGAGCTCCCCCTACCCAGCCACCCGTGGCAGCAAAAGGGTGGGTCGGCTCGGCTATGAGACCAAAGCTCCCTCATTAACAAGCTGTTAAATTATTAATAAGTTTATATGTAATTTCTTCTGTGTACATAATCTCACATTTTTCAGAAAACTATCATCGCTTTTCACTTAGTTCCACTTGAGGGAACAACAGCTCCTGCTTTCACTTGAGCAGATGAATATTTATGTTGAGCTTGTTCTGTCTGGGGCTGAGGAAAACCAGATTATTTGGCTTCCCAAATAATGACGGTGGGGATGGCACGTGCCTGGCTGTCACTAGTGCCCCTCCAGACCTCCCACCCCAGCTAATGGGTCCCCAAAGTGCCTGAAAATTTGGCCAGAGAAGCTGTTGATGTTGTCCCGTCCCTGGAAGTGTTCCAGGCCAGGTTTGATGGGGCTTGTAGGAACCTGTTCTGGTGGATTGTGCCGTTACCATAAATATATGTACGAGGCCAGGGGTGCACATCTGCTCCAGCTTGGAGGAGCATCCTTCGCAAAAGCCCAGCTGCCCAGTGCTGTCATCATCCATCCATATGCTGCTGAAACGAACCAATGAAGGGGCTGTTGGTGTGTTTTAGGTGTGAGGAGTCAGCAAACAGGAGGGTTGCAGGAAGGCTTTGCACCCTTGGGAGTGGTGAAGGTGGCTGGCTCCTCATGGGGTGAGGATCCACACCTGTAGAATGATGTGACCTGATGCTCTGGCACCTCAATGTCAAAGCAGCCCAAGCTGAACAGAAACCTTTTGATCTCAGAATATTCCTTCCTTGCTGTAATGTCACAAATTTGTGGCTTGCTGCTCCTCAGCTCCCATGCCTTGACACGTCCTTCGGCAGCCTCAGCTTGCTGTGGAAACCAAATATTTTGACTCTGCTGTTTATTCCCTGTTTTTAAAGTGTGTTCTGAGTGAATAACAAATATGTTTTGTAAGGCAGCTGGTGCTTCTTCCTGTAATGTACAAGGTAAGGGAGAAACAAACATATTTGCTTTTGCTCTGTCTATTTATCCAACAATTGTAGCTGCTGTTTTAACGGCACAAAAATGTAATTACAGCACACGTTCTCACCAGCCCTAATTGGCAGCATGCTTAAGCATTCACTTAGAGACACTGCTGCTCCATCACAGCATTCCTGTAGGATCGTTAGGGGTGATGGGGCTTTACCCTCATGGGTCACCTTGTGCTGATTGAATAGCAACATCTGGGCACCCTGAAATCCTGAAATTTCAGAAAAATGCAGGAAATCCTGGGAATTTTTTTCCTGTAGGAATCCCAGACACTGAGAGCTGTATCTTCCCAAAGATTACATGTGGGAGGACAGCAAAGGGATCCAGCACAACAGCAGTAATGGAGCTTTACAGAGGGTCATGTTCCTCACTTGTCTACAGTCGAGGCTTTGCTAATCCAGGAGTTTTTTTTTTTTTATCTTTCCTCCTTTTTTCCCTTTGTATTGGCAGCAACAGTAGCTCAGTGAAAGCATCATTAACGTAATTAAGTGAGCAATTTTCTTATTAACAGATTGCAACCTTTTCAACAAACTTTGCTGGGTTTTTCCTTTTTGAAATGCCAGCTCCTCGTGCTCAGGAAGGAAAGGCTGCAGTGCAGAGGGGGTTGAGCTGTGTTTCTGTTGAAGATTGCACGCAAGATGTTCTCGATTACCATCTGTATGGCAGATTACCTTTGTCAAGTGGGCAGTTTGCCTTTGAGTGACCACATTCATACCTCCCTCGGGAGGGGATATCTGCTGATAACAGACTATGGAATGTCACTGCATGGCTGATAAGAACTATAACATCCCATTGGGAGATGCTCCGCCCAGAGGGAGGAGCCAAGCATTCCTACCCAGATATAATCCAGAGGGAGGAGCCAAGCATTCCTACCCAGATATAATCCAGAGGTTTTGAGACACCAGCACGGCTTTCTGCACAGGATTCCCCAGAGGAACAGCAGCTGCCTCTCCTTCCACTGGATCTTCAGAGGAAGAATACATCCTTCTCTACAGGACCCCCTTGCTCCAACAGAGCCACCCCTGACACTGCAGGAGGGCTGCAGCCACATTTCCAATGGGACTGCCACCAACACCGTGACCCACAGAGTGTCAGGTTGGGTTCTGACTCTGTCAGTGTTGTTCTAGCGTACTGCATCGTTTATTTTTTCCTTTTATTTTTTTTTCCTTTCCTCTATTACAGAACTGTTATTTCCTGCTCCCATATTTTTGCCTGAGAGCCCCTTCATTTAAAATTTATAGGAATTCAGAGGGATGGAGAGAGTTGGCATTCTCCCTTTCAGGGGAGGCTCCTGCCTTCCTTAGCAGACTCCTGTCTTTCCAAACCTAAACAGAATCTCAACCTCTGCCCTGCTTCATCAACAGGATCCATCTCAAGCTCAGTCCCCAAGGCTGAGTCTGCTGCCACTTCTGGCTCTGCCAACCCCCAGATTTCCTGGCTGGGGCTCCAGGAACAGTTGGTGTGGAGCAATGGGTAAGCTGCTGTCTCATCTCACCCCGCAGGAATAAGAGCCACCGGGGCTGGTGAGGCAGGATGTGAACAGCTCTGACATCACTGGATAGAGAGTTAAAAACTCCTGGGAGAGTTTGCCACTATTTTTCACTGTGCATTCAGGAAAAACAGCTTGTGCCCAGGAGACCTATCTCTCCTCCACAATCCATCCCACGTTGCCCTTCTCTGCTCTGAATGTAGACTAGTCTTTTTTTTTTTTTTAATTTCAATTTTCTCAGCGTGCTCCAAAGTAGGTGTAAGAGAAGTCAGGAGTGGTTTCTTTGCCCTGTGTGATGCAGGTTGATGCTTATTCTGGAGCTGTGCTCTCAACAGCTCATCCCAATGGGAATCTTCCACCCTTCTCACCAGAGAAAAGCACTTGGTGTTTCCCTGGGGCGGTTTTCCCTTCCTCAGTGCTCAGTTGCCTGGATATCTTACACTGCAGTATTAAAAAACATGGATAATTATTACTGTTCACCAGCATAATAGTTTCAAAGATCAGCATCCCTACTTTTCACAAGGAACACATCCCCAGGCGGTCGCCTTTGCGTATGAGCGCACAAAAAAAGTTCAAGTGAGAAAAAAAAACCCTATCAGCAAAGCACATTTATAGAGATGAATTATTTGGAAAATTTCTGAGCATCCAAACCCTTCGCAGCAAATTTGAATAACAGAATTCTGAGCAACAAGTTCAATTTGACCCTCTGGGCTGAAAAAGTTATAATTAGCGCCGGCACCATAAAACTGGCTTTTAATTAAATCAGCCTCGGAAGAGAGGGAGTTCTGCAAGGTCCCTCCCTCGCTTACATAAGGCAGCCGGCCTGAGCGGCCACCGTGGGGATGCTGTGGCACTCTCAGCCTTCTGCAGGATTTTCCAGAGAGGAAAAATGAGAATTGGGAAGTGGGGAGCCCACGGCCAGCCCCAGATCTCACCCTGCCGTGGGTCAAGGAGTGATCATCGCCGCTTGAGCTGCAAGGAGGGTTTGTGTGGGTGAGTTGAGCTGCGTTTCTCCATCCGCGGTGCCCTGGGTGATGGCGACAGCAGTTCAGGGCAGCCCCAACACGCACAGATTGGGCTGGGCATTGGTACCTCCCCAGCAATCCCAGCTCATGATGGGAAGAGCCAGCTCAGAGGCCACTGGTTGTGCTCTGAAGCCTCCAGAGCAGCCTGGCAGTCTGTCCTGCTGCCGTTGCCGGTATGATAATGGGCTGAGTGTATTCCCAAAAAAGCATATGCTGCCGTGCCGAGCGTGGCAATGCCAGTCTCACAGTTGTCTCTCTCTTTGCACTTTCAAAAGGCTGTAGGAAACAGTGACATATGGCACCCTGGCTTATGGTGGTTTAATTGACACAGGTAAGGCCAGGGAAAACAGAGCTGGGTTGAGGTATTTTCAGGGTCAGGAAGGAAATAATGAATCTGATTCCATGTTCTTAGAAGGTGAATTTATTATTTTATGATCTATATTATATTAAAGAATGTAATACTAAAACTGTACTGAAGAATAAAGAAAGGATACTTACAGAAGGCTTACCAAGATACTAATGAAAAACTTGTGACTCTCCAGAGCCTTGACACAGCTGGCTGTGACTGGCCATTAAGTTAAAACAATTCACATGAAACCAATGAAACAATGACCAGTTGGTAAACAATGTCCAAACCACATTCCAAAGCAGCAAAACACAGGAGGAGCAAATCAGATAACTATTGTTTTCATTTTTCTCTGAGGCTTCTCAGCTTCCCAGGAGAAGAAATCCTGGTGAAAGGATTTTTCAGAAAATAAGGTGGTGACACGGAGCGGCATTCCCCAGGGAGGACGCCCGTCCTGGTCCCACTGGGATGCTCCAGCTGCCTCCCATCCCCTCAGGTGCCAGGTCTGGCAGGTGTGTGTGTGCTGCCAGTGCCAGCCTAGTGAAGTTTCAGCCCCACGCTGGCACTGGGTGGATCAAATGACTCAGTTAACAGGTGCCTCCCCATCAACACCAGAGATGAACTTCTCGTTCTGCAAATATATAATTAAAGCACAGTCTCACAATTATAAGATTCTCTTCCACTCGAGCGCAGGCGGAGGGCTGGCAGGTGCTGGAGTCAATCCAATTGTTTCCAGTCTCTCTCCTTTCCTCTGATGCATGGCACAGCCTGGGCATGGGGCTGAGGGAGGGTGGTGGTGAGGCTGAGGGTGGAGCTGAGATGCCCTGGCAGAGGCTGCACCAGTGCCTGGAGTGGGTGCTGATTTGGGCTCTGGATGTGGGAGTGCTGAGGGCAGCGCTGTGGCTGACAGAGCCTCAGGAAGGATGACTGAATCATGAGACAGACCCTGGTGCTGTCTCAGGATGACTGAAGTCATGAGCAGTTTCAGGAGTCAGCGCTGGGAGTGGAGCCTGTGCTGGATCAGGAGGGGCAGGGAAGGCTGTCAGCACAACTACCTCGTGTAGCTGGGAAAGAAAGTGCTGCTATTTTCCCTTAATACCCAAAATTATCTGCAAATGCCTCTGCTATCATCTTCTATAAATGTTGGCCGCTCCCAAAGCCTCCTGCTCAACAGCCCTCCCCAAGCCCACTTTCCCCTTCAGACCATGCACTGAATCACACTGTTCCCTCCCAGGGGTGACAAAAGGCCACGGCAGGAACACCAACACCCAACTCATCGTGCCAGACCTGGAGACAGAAACCTGGAAAAATTCCAAACACGGAGGACACGAAGCGCCATGGACCATGGGAATGCATTCATCTCCAGGAAAGCACCCAGGGGATGACGGACACCCCTCAAAGCCTGTTTGGATAAAAGGAAAAAAAGCTTTTCACCTCAATGCTGAGCCAGAGAGAACTTGTTGAAGCTGGGTGGCAGTGGGAGGGCATCAGCACTGGAGCCAAACCTGGAGCAGCCACAACAGCAGCCAGCCAAGTGTGGGTGGGAAGCATCGCCTCCAGAAATCAAACCCACTGCTGTCCCCAAAACAGCTTGGAGATCCAAGGGGAAGGGCACAATGGGGATCCCCCCACTCAGGCTTTTCCCTGGCATGGTTTTGGGGGAATATTGGAGTTAAGGCTCAGACCCACCTCAGCAGGCACAAGCCCACCTCTGTACCTGTGTGGGCTGCTCAAACTGTGATGCTGGAAAAGCCAACAGAGACAATCTTAACCACGCCAACCTCTTTCCATGCCCTTGTCCCTTCTCCAGGGGAACAATCACTGCTGAGGATCTTTGCCAAAATTAGTTTCTTTAAGATCTGAGGGATCTTTCTGCTGCTGCACCGAGCAGTGGGAGTGAGCCCATAAATCCAGTTAGTCACAGTTGCTGGATTACATCGGACCTTGTCCTTCTGCCTTTAATAACACAATTGTTTGCTGCATAAGGAGCTTTATGTAACTGGGAATCAGGGGTGATCCGCAGCACTGCCCAGGCTGGAGCTGTCAGCCCTCCCTTCTCTCTGGGCTTGTGTGAACCTCCTGCTGCCAGGCAGTATCTGAGAAATAAATAACCTCCTTGCTGTGGCAGTTAAAGGTCTGACTCCAGCCCACTGCGGTGGTACAAGATTTCAGTCTGGTAACACATGGGTCAGGATCAGAGGTGATGCAGGGATGGAGTTACCCCTGGAAGCTGTTTCCCATCCCTTGAGGACAGCCCTCAGGTGCAAGGGGAGATATTTAGGCTCCCCCCTGGTGCCAGGCAGGAGACCAGCATGCCCTAAAGCCATCGAGGCTCTTTGGGGACAGCAGTTCCCAGCTCCTTCATCTATGAAGGGCAAGTACTGGGAGGCAAAGGCACGGGGCCTGCAGCCTGCACTGCCTGCAGCGCACACAGCAGTCTGGCCCAGCACCATTAAATCTCTGTTTTATTGCAACAGAGCAACCTCTGCACTCCCCCCACGCTCTCTGCATCCCTTTTCCCTCTCCATCTTTTTAAGTGACTCTGCCAAACAGTGTCTGCATAGCTGAGGCCATGCACTGGTCCTGGCAGATGGGCAGCGTCGTTAACGTCTCTAGCCATGAACGGCAACATTTTGGGTGAAGAGCTGATCTTTAAGGATGAGTTTGGAGATTTGACAAAGCAGCATGAGTCTGAAATTCCTTCACAGTTTCTCAGTGAAGTGGCTGTGTCCCTTTCTCAGGCAGCTGGGAGGTGGCTTCAGGCACCTGCACCACTCCCCTTGCAGGACTGGGTGGGTGGAAAGCTCTGGCATGAGGGAGACTTTGCATTTGAGCATGAGCAGCCCTAGTCCTCACACAGAGTTAATTTGTTTATTATCTTCTGGTTTACCTATCAAGTGCTGTAAAATGAATGTATGGCCTTGTTGCCATGCCACCACCCAGCCTAACTCCCAGGGCCAGCAGGTCTGCCCGACAGCAGGGCAACATTACTCATGCAGTTAGGGAAAGGAAGGCAGGTGAAGCTGCCAGAGCAGGGAAAACTTCAGAAAAACACAGGAAAAACCCTGCTCAGCCTTATCCAGCTACTGGAGGGACTGCTTTCCCCCCAAACCTGGGTGTCCCCCCAAGCTGCTTCCATCCAGCACGGCTTTGTGTCCCAAAACCTCACTGGATTCTCACTGGATTCACTGGTTTATCCTGTGGCCAAAACAGAAACTCTGAGCTCCCTGGTGAGGGACCTGTGGTGGCACAGAGGAGTACTGGCTGGTCCCCAAAACCTGGCAGGGTGACAGCTGGTGGCTCCAGAGGTGGTCTCTGGTGCCAGTTCCTGTCAGTGCAAAACACCCTTGGCAGCATCATCACACCCCGAGTGAGACTTGCTGGATAAATAAATATTCCAGAGATGATCCAGGTCATGTATTTTTCATGAGTTCGTTCTGCTATTGGGAGCCGCACCCTTTAAGAAGATTGGATGCATCTGGAACAGGAGTCATTTTTATAGCGAATAATTTGCTTGAAAAGCTGACTCTGAATATCTCGGTGCACGAAACACATCTTGGCTCCCTGGAATGATTCTGCAGGGACCCACCGAGTGTCAGGTGTGCCCCATGGCTCTGCCCAAGGAGACCTGCTCTCTTGGCTGCAAAAAACACCAATTCCTGAAGGGAAAACACACTGAAGCAGTAGTTTTGTGTAGATTCCAGGAGTTTTTGGGGAAAGCTATGGAGCCTTCCCAGCCTGGGGGCTGACTTGGGTGACTCAGTGCTGCCAGAGCTGGATCCATGTGGATACACAGTGAGACCTTTGGGATCCTGGTGGAACAGGCAGAACAGTATTCGTTATTGTGCTGGGTTTCGACTATGGATTTAGATATCAATGGAGTCTGCGCCTCCGAGCAAAGAGTGCTAATTAGCACCCGCAACAGAGAGCCAGCTTTTAATTAAACACAGCTTAGCAAGGGGGACTTGTTAGAGACACCGAGCCACGTGTGAGATGACGTGTGCAGGAGGATTTCAGGGCAGGGCTGAGTCTGGCAGGGCACAAGGCACTGGATGGGATCCCCAGAGTGGCACAGGGTGTGGGATGTGCAGCTGCACTGCCAGGGTGTTGAAGATTGCAATGCAAGATGTTTTCAATTCCCATCTGTATGGCAGATTACCTTTTGTCAAGTGGGCAGTTTGCTTTATCTCTCTCTTTGAGTGACCACATTCACACCTCCCTTGGGAGGCGATATCTGCTGATAACAGCTATTGAATGTCCCTGCATGGCTGATAAGAACTATACCATCCCATTGGGAGATGCTCCGCCCACAGGGAGGAGCCAAGCATTGCTACCCAGATATAATCCTGAGGTTTTGAGACACCAGCACAGCTTTCTCCACTGGATTTCCCAGAGGAACAGCAGCTGTCTCTCCTTCCACTGGATCTTCAGAGGAAGAATACATCCTTCTCTACAGGATCCCCCTTGCTCCAACAGAACCACCCCTGACACTGCAGGAGGGCTACAGCCACATTTCCAATGGGACTGTCATCAACACCCCACAGGGTGTCAGGTTGGGTTCTGACTCTGTTAGTATTGTTCTAGTGTACTGCATTGTTTATTTTATCCTTTTATTTTTCTTCCCTATTAATGAACTGTTATTTCCTGTTATTTTGCTTAAGAGCCCCTTAATTTAAAATTCATAGCAATTCGGAGGGGATGGGGAGGGTTTACATTCTCCATTTCAGGGGAGGCTCCTGCCTTCCTTAGCAGACTAGTGGCTTTCTAAAACAAGACACAGGGCCAAGCAGAGCCTCAGGGTTCCCAATGCCTCCTCCACCAAGAACCCTCCCATCCCTGTCACTGCAAATAACCAAACAAGCTGCACGGGGAAGAGAATAATATTAATATTTAAAAGGCATTTATAGTTTTAATCAAGCTTTGGGGGGAAAAGACAGCTTAACACGGCACTTTACACAGTTGATAAAATGTTTGACATTTACTGGTGCCTGTAATGAATCTTGTCTCAATTTTCTTTTTTAAAATGCCACTCCAGATACTCTATCTATCTGTAGGGTTTGAAAAGCACTTATACAACAAAGCATTATCACGATGGAGAATATGAAAGGGCGTCTTGGCAGAGTAGCATCAGCTCTAGAGTTTGCTGGCACCCAAGCAGGTCCTGCGTGGGGTGGGCAGAGGAGGGAGCATCAGTGTGGCTCCATGGCCCTGCTGCAGCCCAGCCCACCAAAACACCTCAATTTTCCCACTGGTCACAGCTCAGAACGTGAGGCTCAGTGTCGAGTGCCTGGGATACGGCAAACCCAAACGCTTTGGAGGCAGAGGAGGCTGGAAGTTTGCTTTGTCCCAGAAGAACAGGCCTTGGCTGACAGTGCTGTCCATGGCAGGACAGTGCAGGGGCTCTGGGTGTTATCAGGGAACCACAGTTGTCCTGTGCAAACAGAGCTGCTGCTCCACGGGCGATGATCCAAGGAGCATTCCTGCTCCTCCTCTGGAAGGACACTGCAGAGGGAGGTATCAGCAGTGAACACAGGCAGCTGCTGGCCTGGACTTCCCTTTGAACAACCACTCCAATGTCCTTTGCTTCTCCCTCTTTTCTTTACTTTTTTTTTTCAGAGGAAAGAAATGAATTATTCTATGGAAGTTAGTGTCTGTCTCAGGAGCCTGGTATAGAAAATTAGGTTTTAATAGCTTTGAAATTGAAGCTCTTTGGGTCAATAGGACAAGATTCAGACAGTGAAATCACAGGCCCATAAAGGGAAAAAAGCAAATATTTTGTTAGTCATCAGAGAGTCACAGTCCAAAGATAGCAGGCAGGAGCTTAAAATACTGCTGTGCTCGTCAGCTCCCAAAGTGTTTAGTCATAAGCTCCATTTTTCTCTTGTTGTCTCTCTATATATTAGCTTTGGGAATGCAGAATTTGGCTTTCCATCCTTGGACGTGCCTGGGAATTCCTCAAGTCACCACTGGAATTGGAAAGTTTACTTTGAGCTAAAAGCACTGTAAAATCTGTGAGGTAATGCAAAGAGAGAAGCCACCAACTCAGGCAGCACTTCAGATCACACAGGATGGAGAACTTCCAGAGAAGTTCTGTCAACAGGCTCTGGAATTATTTGAGTCATTATTAAAGGGATGAATGGATTGTAATTATTGCTAATTTCCTATTCAGAGCTCATTACCATCCCTAAGAAGGGTAGGTGGGGAGCCCTTGAGATCCGGCAAGTTACTTTAAATATTCATAGGGCTGAGAGAGATTTCTCATGGCTTGGGGCTGTGATGGGGAAATGGGCCAGATGTGCTGGTTTGGAGCTGTGATGGGGAAATGGGCCAGGTGTGCTGGGAGGCTCCTGTCCCATGGCCACACTGACAGCAGCACCAGACCAGCACTCAGAGCTAAGACACTGACAAGGGATCATCCAGTGGCAAGCAAGAGATGGACACCTCAGTGTTTTATCACCTTTTTGTGGCTATCCCAGGTTGTAGCCGCAGTGAGGTGAAGCAGTGGAAGGCCACGGGATGGGATGTGGCTCCTGGTGAGAGCTGCTGTCCTCTGGCAGGGGCTGATGGCACACGAGGCACCCCGAATGTCGCCTACAGCACACACACCCCTAACACATGGAAATGTCATATTGCTTCACCCAACTTCTGTCCTCCAATCCGTGCCCAATTTCCTTCCAAGGATAAAGCTGTCTGTTATTTTTGGCTGCCCACTCCAGCTCAGGGCACTCTCATTTTCCCCCGTGCACTCAGAGCACAGACGCTCCCCGTGACTGCCTCAGAGCAATGACAAAACAAGCACATTCCTAATGGCTGGCAGAGCACGTAGGAAATGTATTAAATGTATTAACTTTGGCACTTGCTGGGTCTCGGGAGGAGCTCTTGGAGCTGCTCCTGTGCCTCACCTCCACTCCCCTGGCTCCTTTATGCTCTCCCCTTCTGCTAGGAAATTTCCCCGTCCCCAAACCGCGCCTGCATGGGGGTCACCAACATTTGCTTGGGGCTCATCTGAGCCCTGCTGGGAGTGTCCCAGGCCCACGAGGTGAGGCTGGCAGATGGCACTCAGCCACCCCGTGCCACGGAGCAGCTGAGCCAGGCCAGCAGTGCCTGGGCTGGGAGATGCTCATTGCTCCCAGGGGCTCGCACGACCCCGGAGCCAGCTCACGAGCAGAGCAGGGAGCATGGGAATGTGTCCAGGACAACACGACCAACTGCTCTGTTGGCTCAGGAACACCCAGGCTCACAATGCCCAGATGCTTAAAGCCTGGCTGAGGCTCTCTGTGGGCTGTGCTGCGTGGAGCAAAGCCCTGGGAGGAGCGAGGTTCTGGGAGGAGTGAGGCGAGGGATAAAGCAAGTGGGAAATCGCTTTCTTGCCCCCACACTGGGATGAATCCCCCGGCTGCCATGTGGGACAGACCACCTCAGGATGCCCAGCAGGAAAATATGAGAGGGTTCCTCCGCTGTGCCACCTGCCCAGGGTGGAATTGTGGCTGGCATTGGCCATGGAGCAGCCACCCACAGCAAAGCCAGCCAGCTGCACGTGGGAAGCGCTCCCCAGGGCTCACTCCCCGGCCACACACAGCCTGGAATCTGATTATGTTTTCAATAAAAGAAGTGCTGGAAGATAACCCCCTTGAGTGGCATCTGCCACGTGGGCTGCTGCTGCCAGGATGGGAAAATTGCCCTTTGTTCTTCACAAATAAATCTGAGGGAAAGCCTGCTCTGAGCAGGCAGCGTTCTCTGGGGGCTGCTGAGGACTTTGCAGGCGTTGCCATGAATAACAGTTTATCTACAGAGTTTCGTTCAAAATGAAGCCTCAGACACAGCCTAAAATTATGGGGATGCTGTGAAAATGGCTTTATAAACTATTGCTTTTTCCTTTCTGAGCAGCAGCAAAGTACAGGCCAGACAAAAGCCAGCCGAGACTCTAACTGTCATAAATAAGTCAGCAGAGCTGATAAAAATAAAGGATGAAATATAATTCAGCCATTCAGTGACAGATCCCATCTTAGCTGTGATATAGGGTCTGTTGAGACTGTCATTGCTTCAGGAAATTAAAGAATGAGCCCATTAGTGAGGATATTTAAAGATGTTCATATTAAGATTATGACTTCCCAGACTCAGCCCGACCAGGGAACTCACTCGATTCCAAAGTCATTTTTCACAGTCCCTTTTCAGTGCTGCTCCAAAGGAGCCGTGGGGGGTTCTGAGATGAGGAAAAGTGGGGTCTGTGGGTGACAGCACCCAGCTCAGCTTGTCTTGGCAATAGGAATACCTGTCCAGAGCCAGAGAGGCAGCACAGAGGGGACACTTGGTCCTGGGAGAGGGATGCGACCATGTGCCATTCCTCAGCACTGCTGCTCCTTGCACGCACGTGTGAGCATCTCCTCTTGGAGCCAGGAGCAATTGCTGACGTTTGCTTCCTCTCCTGTCTGCCAAAGCAAACACAGATTATGGCAACAAAGGAGCAAATCACATCCTAAGAGTGGGTGTCCCATGAGAGGGAGCCCCAGGGAAGAGGAGGAATGGGGAGCCACAGGTGCTCGTGGATGCCTCTGCCTGAAGGGTTGTTGGATAAAAGAGAACAGCAATGGCAAAAAAAGGTGAAGGTTCCAGTCCCGGGATGTTGGAAAACTGATGGATAATTGTAATTAGCTTTCAGAATTTTTAATTATAGAAGGGGTGTAAATAATCACAAAGCACAGCTTCACTAATGAGAGTCCTTGTGCTCAGAAACACGGGGATGCATTTGTTAGGGAGACTTTGAAAGCTCTGCTGTTAATTAGGTGTCTCACAGCCAGCAGGGTTTCAGGAGAAGGAGAAACATGTATACATTTAAATCAGGCTCATTGTGAGAGGTACCCAACATCAATTATGGGATAGCAGGGTGCTAAAATGAACGAGCTTTGTAATTAGAGAGTGGATCTGAAAGGCAGAGAAGAGCCTTTGCTTCCCCTCAGGCGCCTGCCAAAGGTGTTTAACGTTGGTCAGGACACAGGGGAGGAGGAGATGTGACCTGCCTTCCTCACCGTGGGGATCATCCCATGGCAGTGACCTGCTTTCCTCACGCTGGAGAGCATCCCATGGTGGTAGCCATGTGTCACCCTGTTTTTTTTAAGATTTTCTGATGTTGACATGCTTGTAGTGAACTTTCTCGCACGCTTTCTGTAAATAACTCATTGTTTTGCACTCCTTTATGGAGGAGGAGAGAGTTGATGGACTGTTGGTTTGACCAGTGCCACTGGAGAAGTGGCACTGTCACCCTCCAATCCACTGCCACTTTTGGAAAGCTATAAATGTTGGAGTCAAAAAATAAACTGCCCTTTTTTCCCTTCACCTTGAGAACAGCAGTGTGCACTCATGTTTTCTCTTGTCCCATCGTGACAACCATGCCCTGCAGAACATCCCAAGGCATCCTGCGGTGGGCTGGGCTGGATCAGAGCTTCATCAGGAGATCCCCATGGCACTGCTTTTATTGGGAGAGAAGCAGAAGGGGAGGGGGAAGGCTAGATTAGCTTAATTAAGCATGGGGGAACAGATTGCATATCCCCACCCACAAAAGCAAACACAGGGGAGCTGCTGGCTCTGCTCTGGCTTGTACCCAAGGCTGGAGGGAGGTCCAGCCCTCCTGTGATCCCCCATGGGTGCACAAAGTAAAACAGCATCTAAAGAGAGCAAGTGAGGATGTTTTCTCCCTCCACTTCCTTTCTGGGGCCACCTGGTGTGTTTTCTTGGTGGTTATAAACAAGCAGAAAAGGAGATGACAAAGGCTGAGAGGCGCTTTTTGAAGCTGTGTCTGTTTTTTGGCTGCTCTGAGAGCAGCAGTGAGCTCAGACCCCGAGGCCAATCTCCACAGTTCCTCCTTAGGTTTTTCTCTTTTAGCTACAAATTTCAAGCCCTGCCACTGGAGTTTATGTAAGTAATTATGTTTAGTTGGTATTTGGCTAAATCTAATGAAGCAATGATAAACAGCTCAGCGTTTTCTTCCCTGATGGCTAATGAATATTAATTTCTCTGTCAAAAAGGAACCTCTGCTCACTGCAAAAGATTAGATTCCCATGCTAAAACTCGGGGAAGGGGTAGAAGATCACTGGAAAGGATGGAATTTTGGGAAAGTCTGCATCTGGCTCCTGTATGGAGAGCAGCAGGCTGGGTTCAGGTGCCTTCACAAGGAATGGCCATCAATCCCTGTCTGACCCATCAGCTTGTTTTGGCAGAAACCTGTCCAAGCTTGAGTTGTGAGGATGTGTCAGGCACTGAGTGTCCCATGGCACAGGTAGCAGTGATAGTAAAAGGTTTTAAAATCATAAAATTCGGGGAATTAGAAAGAAGCTAGACTTAGTGGGGCCCTGGAAAAATGTTAAAGATAGACTCTGAAAGTGTTAGGCCTTGTGTTTGCCAGATCATGTGAAATTGCACCTGCGTAAGCAGTATGATAAATGATATAATTGTTAGATGTGATGATTGTTTAGTAATTAAATATAATTATTGTTAAATCGTAAGAAGAATCATGAGAAACTATGTTAGAAGTTTGAGGGGGACCATGAGGAGTCCATGCTTGGATGAAATCTATGTATACAAGAGAACAATATAAGTTTAATAATTAACATGAAAGTTATATAACGATAGAATATAAAAACGTGTTCATCCCGAACCCATGTCGGGGTCAGATTTGGGTTGACACCCCTGACACCCAGAGCTCTTCAATAAAAGCACCTGCATGTAATCATTCTCGTGATTATGTGTTTCTGAATGCTAACAGCAGTGTCCCCAGGAATCCTCCTGCAGCCAGGGAGTGCCTTCAGCAGGAAAATGGCCCAAAAGTCTTCTGCAGGTGATTTTCCTGGCAGCTTGTGGCTATCCCTTTCTGGAATTCCCAGCTCAGGTGTCAATCTGCCATTCTATGGTCATTTCTGGCAGTGTGGGAGATGTGGTGCTGCTGTCACCACTGGGGATGGCTCTGCCCTCCAGCACCCTGTGGGATGTTCCTGCTGCTGTTCCCATGCCAGCCCAAGGGCTTGGGGCTCTCACCCCAGCTCCCTGTGCTGCTCTGTGCTGCTTGGAGAGACGACTCCATGCCAGCATCGTGTTAAACTGTTCTAACTTTAATCAGCTCGTGGGCTGCACTGAAACACAGCTCACACATGATGTGAGGGGAGCCATGTGGCAGCTCCCAGGGAGGGAGGGGCCAGCATGAAAATGGATCTGCCCAGGTGGGAAAGGGGCAGCAGGACCCAGGTGGCAGCTGCAGATCACAAGCAGGGTCCCTGTGTGGTGATATTTGCCTTGCCATCTCCTTCCAGCACGCTGCTGGCTGCCATCCCTCCCACTCTGAGGAGGGAATTGGATCTTCTTCTTCCCAGCAGCTGCTCTCAACAGCCCAGTAGGATGTGTTGGGATTCTTGTGTTGATTCTTGGCGTTGTTCAGCGTTCTTGACGTTGTTCTCAAGCATCAGCACCCTGTGCCCGAGGCGGTGCCAAAGGCTGGGGAAGCATCCTGGGTGCAATGGGGGTTTGGGTCTGTGTGTTCTAAGGGCCACAGAGGGACCGGGGCAGCTCCTTGGCAGCTGCATCCTCCCTGTTGACGTCTTGGCAAGGTACCAGGAGGCTCCTGCAGGAGCACACCCAAGCCAAGGCACTGGAAGAAGCAGCGCAGGGTTTATTGTAAAAACAGATGCTAAACTTTGATTTTGGCAAAAAGAAGCGACTTCAGCATCTGCTTGAGGAGATGCCCAGGCTGGGGAACGTGGGAGCTCCCAGAGCCCAGCAGCTGCTTAACCAAACTCATTTTTTCCTACTCATACTTGTGCAGCTTGGAGACAACAGGAAAATCACCAATGAGTTCACCCACTGACCGGTTTGAGGCATTTCAACGTGCTGAAACATTTCCCCAGATTGTGGAACTTTGTTCCCTGCCATCCAACATCCCAGCAGCGCTGTCACCCACCCACTCTGCACTGAAAACCTGCTCATGTCTCCAGAGCCAGGCTGAGAAAGGGATGAGAGTGATGCCTGCTCTGCCACTGGTGGGTACAATGAGCGCTCCTTAGAGCAAGAATGAGGGGGAGAGGAAAGGGTGCCCTGTGCAAATACCATCTGCATTCAGATTCAAATAAAATTATAGCAAATCTGCAGCACTGGAGATAAAAATGGTAATGAGTTTTAATAGTTCCCTTTGATTTCTGCTATTGAAATGGGCTCCGGGAGGCTGATATTGTATCGGGAGATGTTAGATCCCTGGCCACACATCAGGCAGCTGCACTGCTTCCAGGAGTGAGGGAGAGGGACTGGAGCCACTCTGGAGCATTGTGGTTGTGGCAGGAGTGGGGAGCTGTGAGAGGCAGCCATTAGAGCAGCCGTGCAATTAGTCCAGCCATCGATTGTTAATACACTTTTAATCAATAATCTGGACCTGGATTGATGTCGCAAGGGCATGCAGTAACCATAAAATTGTCATCTGAGCACCCAGGGAGGTGAGTTGCTTCTCCACTGCTGATTAGCTGGACGGGGCTGTAATTGGCTAGGGAAAGGCAGGAGGTGATACCAGATTATTCATCCTAGAGTGCAAATCCCTGCCTGACACACACACACCCCTGCCAGGGTGACCGTGCTCACAGGGGTTCTTGGACTGGGGAAGAGACGAGGACCTGACTCCATGTTTCAGAAGGCTTGATTTATTATTTTATGGTATGTATTACATTAAAACGATACCAAAATATAGAAGAAAAAGTTTCATCAGAGGGCTGGCTAAGAATAGAATAGCCAAGAATGATAACAAAGGCTTGTGGCTTGGGCTCTGTGTCCAAACCAGCCAGGCTGTGATTGGCCATTAATTACAAACATACAACATGGGCCAATCACAGATCCACCTGTTGCATTCCACAGCAGCAGATAATCAGTGCTTACATTTTGTTCCTGAGGCCTCTCAGCTTCTCAGGGGGAAAAATCCTAAGGAAAGGGGGCTGCCGGGAGCTCAAGGCTGGAGGCTCCGGATGTGCCCTGTGTGCTTCTGAGCAGCCATCTGGGTCAAATAGCAGGAGGAAAGCTCAAAACCTCTTTTTTTGTTTTTCCTCTCTCAGAGCTCAAGGGCAAAATTTGAACATCAGAGGCAGGGACAAGTCTTCCTGGGCTGATTTGTGAACATCTTGTTGAGACATCCAGGATCAGATCTGAGAATATTTTAGTGATGCAGGGAGTGATTCAGAGTCATCCGGGTTATCCCCCCTCGCCGAGGAAGCGATTGAAATGTTTGTGGCTGAATCTCACCCGGGAGGAGCTGAGCAGCCACACTGGCACACAGACTGTCATGTTTATATCCCAGCATCTCCTCAGCCTCCCAGCAAGGCTGAGAGGAGCATCCATCATTTTCATACTCGGGCTCTGCGCTGCAGCAGGGCTCCCTCACTCAGCGCCACTCCTGGGTCTGACCCAGCTGCTCCAGGTGGGTGGGCCACAGCCCCTTCTCTGGCTTCCCACACAGCAGGAATGAGATGCTCAGGGGAAAGGCCAGGGATATGCTGTGGCTCAGGAAAAGCTGATCCCTGCATTTTTTACACCAGAATGTTTTAGCGCAGGACGTTAACTTCTACAGCTCGTGGATGCAGCTCAGCCCGGCGGCTGCTGCAACAACCAGGGCCCAAGGGGTGTTTAAGATGCTCAGGTCCCTCCATCTCCCACCCTGGCATCCTCTGCCATGGCAGCACCCCTGCAGTGCTGCAGGAGTCTTGGGTTTTGGTTGTTAATTGCTGCCCTGAGATGTGCAGGATGTCTCTGCTTTGGCCCGCGCGGCTGAAGAACGAGTCTGGACTCTTCACTTTTTGGTCTTGAGGTTGTTTATCAATTCTTATCTATAAAATTTTCTTTCTGCCCAGCCGAGGTCTGCTCAGCAGGGCAGCCACAGGCACTCTGTGTTGTCCTTTTATACTACAAACTACATATAACATATTTACACTTAATTCCCAATACCTATCACCTATGTTAGACAGTGCACTTCTACCCTAAACCAATCCCAAAGTGCCAACATCACTGCAGAAAATGGGGAACAAGAAGAAGAAGGAAGAAAGGCTGGACACGCCCAGATTCCTCCATCTTGTCCCCATAACCCCCATACCAAAAATCCTAAAATCTACATTTTCACCCTGTGATAATTTTATTTTTACACTACTCAAACCTGTGTGACTTTCAGGTCCTCATACAAAGCTGGTAACTTGCTCCAGGGGTCACAATCAGATCCCCAGGTGTTCTGGGCTGTGTGCCAGGGTTTCCGAGCCCCCCAAAGGGGTCCTTGGCAACTCTGGACACCCAGAGGGATGCGCTGAGTTCCTCACAGTTCTGAGCACTGGCTCTGAGCTCCAAAGGGATTTCCAAGCACCTTTCCAGCGGGTGCTGTTTTGCTTTCCCGGCTGCCGGCGTGCGCGGATGAAACGCTGCCTTGTTCCTTCCCTCAGCGCTAGCCAGCTGCCCAAAGACAAACTGTCCTCCCTTGGGGGGTACATTAGAAATGCTTAAGCAAATTAGCCATAAATAGAAAATGTAACATATGGGGCTGTAGATAATGTTTCATTATAAATTATCATATTCTCCAGGGAGATACGCCTCTTCCCTTCACACCAAAGACTCTGGGTTTCTTCTTCTGTGCAGATTTTGAGTTTCTTCTTCTTTTTTTCTTTCTTTCTTTTTGGTAACTGTTTCTGACAATGACTGGACTCAGTAGTTAATTTCCTGGGTGCGGAAATTGGGATGTGTAGCTCACTTCTGCTGCAAATCCTCTCAGATTTAAAATTCCCTCATTACAAAAGGAAAAGAAGTGAATACAGTCCTGATGGACGGTGCCTGAGTGAAGGCCCTGAAGATTAAATGAGGCTGTTTATCCACCACAGAGTCACACCAAGGAGAACAAGGGTCCTTCCTCTGCTCTGTCCCAGCACTGCCAGACCACAGTCCCAGTTCTCAGCCACATGGAAATCAGGCACTTTCCAAAACAAGAACACCCACGGATTACTCCCTTCTCTTGCTCAGGCTGAACAGCTCAGGAGGAATCAGCCTAGTGCAGAGGCATCTCCCTGGGAGCCCATCCATCATCCCAGCACCATTCAGCTGTTGGGGATCCTGGTGGGCAGCGCCAAGCTCCTCCCTCCTTGAGTAAATATGAGAAAAGTGGTACTATTCATCCAGCTACAGAGTCCTTGAGGGAACAGATTCCCCAGACAGCCCAAAATTCATCTTTAACATCTTGAAAATTGATTGGTATGTTTTTTTTCCTGTTTTGCTTATAATTTCATAAGTGATCCAGAAACAAGTTCCAGTGGCCACTCAGGTCCCATCTTGCTCTGGGTGGGCATTTTTTTTCTTGCTAAAACCTCCCTGAGCTGACCTCCACTGAAGTTTCAATCCTTACACAGATGGCAGTACAAAAAAGATTTTTTTTAACCTAAAATATTATTGTGTATGCAGGCAGAAGCCACAGCACAGGAAGTAGTTTCCTGCTCCACAGCTATGGGTGCATATTGATGTTGGTCTCCAAAACCCAGAAACTGAACCCGTTAGAAACACTTCAAGTGAGATTATTGCAGACGCAGAGATTTACCTGCTGTAATTGCAGAAATCTTGGCGCTTACATCCTGGAGCTAATTGATGTCATCAAAGCACTGAATGACTCCTGATTTTGGTAGTTACAGTCCCACCTGGCACCTCCGCCTCTCCGTAATAACCACAAGCTTAAGGGAAAGGAAATACAGAAAGGAACATCTGTGGCAATGCAAATTTTGGGAGGATGGTGGCAGCTCCTACCGGAGATGTTTCCCTGCCTGGTTGCACGTGCAATGTGTCCACTCCTGGTTTGTCAGCATCCTCCTCACCTGCTGGCGGGATGCAGAGCACTGGAGCTCATGTACCACTAGGATGCAGGGAGTGTGTCTTGGTTTGGAAAGACAGGTGCCTGCTAAGGAAGGCAGGAGCCTCCCCTGAAAGGAAGAATGTAAACCCTCCCCACAACTCTAAATTGCTATGAATTTTAAATTAAGGGGCTCTCAGTCAAAAAGATGGGAGCAGGAAATAACAGTTCTTTAATAGGGAAAGGAAAAAAAATAAAAGGATTAAATAAACAATGCAGTACACTAGAACTACACTGACAGAGTCAGAACCCAACCTGACACCCTGTGGGTCAGGGTGTTGGTGGCAGTCCCATTGGAATTGGGGCTCAGCCCTCCTGCAGTGTCAGGGGTGGTTCTGCTGGAGCAGGGATCCTGTAGAGAAGGATGTATTCTTCCCCTGAAGATCCTGTGGAAGGAGAGGCAGCTGCTGTTCCTCTGGGGAATCCTGTGCAGAAAGCCGTGCTGGTGTCTCAAAAACCTCAGGATTATATCTGGGTAGGAATGCTTGGCTCCTCCCTGTGGGCGGAGCATCTCCCAATGGGATGTTATAGTTCTTATCAGCCGTGCAGTGACATTCAATAGCTGTTATCAGCAATGTCCCCTCCTGAGGGAGGTGTGAATGTGGTCACTCAAAGAGAGAGATAAAGCAAACTGCCCACTTGACAAAGATAATCTGCCATACAGATGGTAATAGAAAACATATTGCATTGCAATCTTCAACAGAGTGTTGGTGGGTTATGGAGCTCTGAAGCATTGGTGCTGGTGGGTTCCTGTCCTTCCCGGGACCACAGTGAGCCTGGCAGGGTGGGATGTGGCTGTGCAAGCAGCTGGTGGGATGCTTTCCCTGTTTTCCCATCCCTGGTGTGCTGTCAGAGAGGATTTGCAGCGGTTCCCAGCGGCACCGAGGGGTTTAGCGGATATCCCCTCCCGCTGGGGACAGGTGACTTAACTGGGTCAGCAGGCTTTGCTCTGCAAAGGCTTAAACCTCTCCATTAGCTGCCTCTGTGTGTCTCCTGCAAACTTCAAACCAGAAGGAAAAGATGCCTTTAAATTTATGTGGAATTTTGTTCTTGATGGAACCCGGTGGAGATGCGCCCTTGCCTTGGCATTGCCAAAAGGAGATGGGTGCTGGGGTGGTCCTACCTTGCTCCCCACAGGATGCTAGTATCACTGACAGGGTCACCAGTTATCACAGAAGGGATATTGGGCACAGACAAAGGTGATTCAGAGACTCCATCATCAGAAGGTGTGAAAAAGTCACTTTGTTATTAGAAATCCACAGTTCTTATAGAAACAATGGTGGACCTAAGACCTGATTGGCCTTTAGGAATCTTCTCACACCTATTGGTCAAGAAGGGATAGCTCCTTCTTGTAAACATCTTTTACAAATAGAGATTGCCTGCTAGGTGCAGAGATTGGGATAACAATTGTTTTAATTCTTTTTCTGAGCTTTCTCACAGCTTCCCAGCAAAATCCTGCGAGAGCTATGTCTCTGTTCAGAGGGGATTACCACATATCCTGGTAATGCTGGCATGGCACTGGGGCTGGAGGAGACCTCACAGTGCCCACTCATCCCTCTGCCTCGCTGTCATTCTTGCAGAAGATGTGGGTGCCATCAGGGCATACAAACACTGGGTTGTCTCTCTCTGGAATCACCCCTGTCCCTTGGGGTTTTTATGCTGTGTGGACCCTCACAAGAACCTTGGAGTGAGGCGACAGTGGTGGGGCCAGCATCCCTGCTAAATCCCCTTTGAACATTCCAGCTGTAAACAGTGGCTGTCATGGCTCAGAAGGCTCGGAGAAACTTTGTGCCCAAGGAAATATTGACCCTTCCTGCAGAGCAGCAGAGCGCAAGGATGAACAGAGCTGCGCCCTCAGCACCCGGCTGAGAGCCGAGCATCCCGCAGATCAGCCCCGTCAGTTAAAATAAACAACAACCCCAATGCATCCCTGCCAGGGCACAGCTTCAGCTTATTGTTCCAGTCAAAATAGAATTATCGCCCTGAGGCCTTGGAGATCAGAAAAGGGGGAATGAGCAGCGAAGGCAGTGAGGGAATTGCTGGAGCAGCGATTCTCTCGCCAGCGTTGGGAGCTGATGCTGGATTCCTGTAGACACAGGGAATGATGAACTGCCGAGGGTGGGAGTTGCAGCCTTCTCGGATGCTTGATCCTCTTTCACTCCTCAACAACCTCTGGCTTTCACAGCCTTCCACTTGGACTTATTTTTTTTAAAACACAAATCCATTGCTCATTTTCTTGTGGCATGACGCACTCTGTGACGGTGTTCACAGGGGTCTTAGGATGAGGGAAGAGATGAAGATCTGACTCCATGTTTCAGAAGGCTTGATTTATTATTTTGTGATATATAATGAATTAAAACTATACTAAAAGAATAGAAGAAAGGATTTAATCAGAAGGCTAGCAGGAATAGAATAGGAAAGAATGATAACAAAGGTTTGTGGCTCGGCTCTCTGTCCGAGCCAGCTGCGCTGTGATTGGCCATTAATTACAAACATCCAACATGGACCAGTCACAGTTGCACCTGTTGCATTCCACAGCACCAGATAACCATTGTTTACATTTAGTTCCTGAGGTTTCTCAGGGGGAAAAGTCCTAAGGAAAGGATTTTTCATAAAAGTTGTCTGCGACAGCACTCTGTGCGATAAGATGGACAAATGCAAGGGGGATCTTGAGCATGGGACAGCACAGGCTCTTACCAGCAAACCCTCCATGGCCAAAAACGTCGGAGTCCTAATCCTAGTTGGAACAGGAGAGGGAGGCAATGCTCTCTGGACATCTCAGTCTCCTCTGGAGGCTGTGACAGGCTTTGGGGCAGGATCAGTGATGCTCTGGGCACACAGAATTCCAACCAGGCGGGAAATCGAGGCAAAATCCGCCTGGTGTGCTCTGTGTGCTGGCAATGAATTATTCACGCCCTCCCAGCCAGCATTTCCAAAAAGGAAATTCCAACAAGGGCCACCTCAGTGATGAAGGAAGGTGGCGGGGCCGTGGGTCCTGCAGGAACACCAGGAGCGGAGCGGGCGCGTCTCCCGCACGTCTGCGCAGAGCAAACACAGATTGTGCCGTTTCTTCAGGCCTTTCATTTCACACGTCATTTTTTCTATCTAAGTATAGGTTTACACGAGAGGTAATTACCATCCTTTCACAGCTCTTAGTGCAGAGCAAAATGAGACGGAGTATTACATTCGTAATCTAATCGTAAATAAAAAGGGCCGTAATAACCCCCAATTAGCACATTAAAGTGTGTCGAGGACTTGTTTTACCACTCCGGTGTAAACAAGACCCCTGGGAACACCTCACATTGCTGAGGCAGAGCTGGTGGGTCCCTCTTCTCCCTCACGGAGCCAAGTTATGCAACACCCTGAGCACCAGCTCTTAGCTGGAGTCAGACATGGATTTTTCATGAGGATAAATTAATTATGGGCAATTCTGTTCCCTCTGCTGACACATCTGGTGCCAGGCAGGGAGGAGACGGATGGAGTTTCCTCTTCCAAGCTGTTGGGACAGCACTGCTGGTTCCCATTGGAAGGTTGTGGGGAAGCAAATAGAGATGAAGCAAAAGGGTAGTGTGAAGATGAAGGTCAAAAATAACCAGGAGCCCATTGCTGCTCTCAGAATTAGGCACTGAACACAGCATTGGATGAAAAACATCTCCCAGCACTCCAGGGTGGGCAAAAACTGAGGTGGGGGCTGATGGGGTCGCCCCCATGCCTGGTTTCAACCCAATGGAAGTGAATCAGCCATCCAAAAAGGAGATAGTATTTTTTTGTCACCTTCTGCAAATACATGGAAGGCAAACAGGCTCAGGCCTTTCCCAAAGCCGTGATTGCAATCCCCCAGGGAGACTCATTTTCAAATGATCTTGTTAGACATTGTTAGGAATTGATATATTTGCATAGCATGAATGTTAAAACTCAGAAAGAACTCAAATGCCAATTAGAACCACGGCGTTTTTTCCCCCCCCTCATTAATCAGTCATAAAAGAGCAGCTCCAGGTGTTTTTCCCTGACTAAATGCCGGCAGAACTCTGCTGTTATTAATCTTGATGACCCAAGTGCCATCACCATACACAGATTTCAGCAAAGTGATGGAAGACTGGGAGTGGTGCAAGAAGGGAGGTGTGAGCGCATCCATGGATCATTCCCAGGGCTTGGGGACCACCCCGGGATAGCAGGGCTGGGATAACCCTGCTGGGATAACCCTGCTGGGATAAAACAGGCTTGGAATGCAGCAGTCAGGGAATGCTACTGGGATAGCAGCGCTGGGATAACCCTACACTCAGCAGAAAAATCAGCAACAAACCCTGGAATTTCATCTCAGGAAACAGCAAAGAAGTGATGAGTCAAGCAAGACCAGGCTGAGAAATGCCTGTGCCAATGTTCCAAGGGAATGACTGCGGCACTCAGGTGAGGGAAATGCCATTGGGAAGGTAAAAGGCATCACAAATCAAGCAAACACACAGATGGGTTGGGCTGTGGCACCTGGCACAGTGCAGATCTGTGCTGAGTCACCCCCTTGGCATCTGGGCACCCAGAATTTGCTTAGTAGGGCAAGATCCCTCTTTTGTCATCACCTGTTTTCTTTGCTGGGCTTCAAATGGTGCAGCCTAGCATGGGGGTTCCATGGCAGCTCAGCCTTGGTGGGCATTGGTTGTGGAGAGAAAGACCTTGGAAAGGTCCTCATGAAGGACCTCATGAGAAGGACCGCATGAGCAGAGCATGAGGGCAAGCAGGGCTTGAGGCCCGTGCCAGCCTTGTGGTCATCCCAGGTGGGACATGTCAGAATTTTGGCCATCCCAGCTGTGACATGCCAGCCTTGTGGCCATCCCAGCACATCCCAGCCATCCCAGCTGGGTCATGCCAGCCTTGTGGCCATCCAAGCTGGGACATGTCAGTCTTGTGGCCATCCCAGCCAGCAGATGCCACCCTTGTGGCCATCCCAGGTGGGACATGTTAGCATTGTGGCCATCCCAGCTTGGACATGCCACCCTTGTGGCCATGCCAGCTGGGAAATGCCAGCCTTGTGGCCATCCCAGCACATCCCAGCACATCCCAGCCATCCCAGCTGGGTCATGCCAGCCTTGTGGCCATCCCAGGTGAGACATGCCAGCCTTGTGGCCATGCCAGCTGGCACACACCAGCCTTGTGGACATCCCAGCTAGCAGATGCTAGCCTTGTGGCCATCCCAGCTGGGAAATGCCAGCCTTGTGGCCATCCCAGCACATCCCAGCCATCCCAGCACATGCCACCCTTGTGGCCATCCCAGCCTACAGGCAGTCAGAAGGACATTGCCCGTCTGTTCTGAGCCCTCCCAGGAGGAATCCAATCATCTTCACGGTGATTAATTACCCAGCCATAGCCTCAGGTGCAGCGCTCCCCTGGGACAGGACAGGGCAGAGGCGCAGCCCTCCCCTGGCTCCCACCTGGGAATAAAACCTGCATGGCATCAGCTGTAATTAGCAGCATCCAATTATACATCCCACTACAAATGATGATGAATAAAGCAAAAAACCCTGAACTAAAAATATCTCCCCTGGGAGAAGTGTGGCCAGTGTTTAAGCTGATAAGACAGAGAGGAGGAAGATGAAGCGGCAAACTGTCCTTCCACTTAAAAGGTAGGGCTTCAGATATGCAGATTTTCAATAAGCTTTTGAAATTCTCCAATAAAAATACTGTTAAATATTAATTATATTGCTATTTATAAATCTATACATAATTAATAGGAAAAATTAATGGAGCAAGGATCGGTTAAGAACTGTCTTCTAAATATTTGAATAGTGAAACATAATTATGTTTTGAAGTGAAAATGTCAGGAATACACTGAAGTGTTTTTCTATTATTGAAATGAGCAAAACTTGCCGGGAGCTGCAGCCCTGGGAAGGGGCTGTTTCACCTTGTTCCACTTGACCCACCAAGTTTTTGTGCACTTTGCTGCCTCTGGATGGTGAATGCCACCGAGAGCGAGAACTGTGGACACAACAAATTGTGTTTCATCCCTTTTTCAGGCTACAAACCCCATCATGACCCAGCTGGAGACCCCCTGACAGAGTGGGGACAGAAGCAAAGCAGTGGCCAAGGACAGACCACACACATTGTGGGAACCTTGCAGAGATACCCAAAACACTTGGCTGCTTTGCCTCCTTTTGGGGAGATTTCATGGGAAAGAGATGCCAGGCTGTTTCCTCTGGAATTTGTGACCTCTGATGCATTTCAAGTGAAATTGGGGTGGAACCACCATGGAGGGAAGTGCTTGATGTGATATCAGTCTTGGGCAGCTGCTGGGACCTGGAGAAGGGTTTCCTGGGCTCCCCAGGAGCATTTTTGGGAGTTTTTGGGCAGAGGCTGCACTCACCACCCTGTGCTGCATGTGGCATCTCCAGAGTCCACTCACAGTCCTGCTCCGTAGGTTTGGGAGGGCTCTGCACTAAAAACAACGCAAATCACACGTTTTCCTTTGCAGCAGAACACAGAACAAGCTTTTGCACTTAGCCAAAAGGCTTTTTTACCTTAAAAGTGCGATTTGCTGCAAGGGAACAATGAATTCCAAATAAGTTTTATTTGCGAATAGTCTTATGTGCCAGCTTGCTTTGTCCCGAAAAACTCCTTGATTCTGTTCTGTTTTTTGTGTTTGCTGATGAATAGGGTAATTGAGAGATGGCTGGGATGGAGGGCAAGCCCTTAACCAGGCTCTCTGGCCTGGCCCTGGCTTGCAGCAGGGGAACTCTGGCCAAGGAGATGGAGGCTTGGGGACCTCCTGTTAGGGAAATGGCATCTGTGAAAATCAGATGCAGCTGAAGTCTGAGCATTCAGCACGAGGAACACTGTCTCCGTCACAGCATTGGATCTGTTGTGGTGCTGGGGTCTTCACCCTGTGTCTGCCCCCAGCCCCTGGGATGGTGTTCACAGGGGTTTCAGGGGAGGGAAGAGACGAGAATGTTGGCTCCATGTTCAGGAGGCTCGGTTTATTATTTTATGATATATATTGCATTAAAATTATACTAAAAAGAATAGAAGGAAAGGTTTCATCTCAGAAGGGTAGCTAAGCTAAGCTAAGAACAGAAAGGAATGAAAACAAAGGTCTGTGGCTCGGAGAAAGAGCTCTGCCATGACTGGTCACTAATTCCACACATCCACACGAAACCAATCACAGATCCACCTGTTGCATTCCACATCAGCAGATAACCATTTGTTTACATTTTGTTTCTGAGGCCTCTCAGCTTCTCAGAAGGAAAAATCCTAAGAAAGGATTTTCAATGAAAAGATGTCTGCGACAAGCCCCTGCCCCTCTGGCTGCTGATTTGGCTCCCTGGGGACCCCCACACCAGCACAGCAGCTGGATCCCCCCTTGCCATGGCATGAGGGCAGAGCCATTGAGGTCACACATCATTCCCGTGGCACCAGGAGCTCATCCATAAATCTTCCAGAGGTGTTACACAACACCACGAACCCAGCGCTGTGAAGGATGTGGCGCAAAACACGAGGAATTCAGTAGAGCGTGTGAAAGATGTTACAAACCCATACATTTTCCCCTAATTCAATCCTTATGCAGATCTGGGCACGAGGCTGGGCCCTCTCTGCTATCACTCACCCTGAGAAATGGAATTTTCCCAAACTTTTGCACATGAAGGAAAGGTTTGCAGTTTGGTTTCCAGGTCTGCTCGTTTTTAAATGCGTAACATGAGTGATTATGCCTCAAACCAGATGCTTCAAAGGCCTTCTAACTTTCTGGAAGATTCATGGCACAGCTTCCCCATGTTTTTTGAAGAGGAAAGTACATTTATTTATTGCACTTTAAGGGAGAGATGGTATCTCTCAGCCAATTCCCTAAAACAGCTCTGCTGTCCTAAGGCACTTACCGAGTATTGCTCTGCTCAGCTAATGTATTACTATATAAAAAGGGAACAAATGACCTTAAAATTCGGACATCTGTCTCTGATGGGTTTCTCTGTGGTTCTTCAGAAAGAAGTAACAGAGACAGACCTCCCTCAGGCCTGTGCAGAAAGCAGGAGCTATTCTGGCTGTCCTGCTGCTCCTGCCAAAAATCTTTGGCTGGAGCAGTGCCTGAGCATCTCTGTGTCAGCACAGGGAGAGGTGCCCTCTGCAAGGATCTGACCCAAAGGCAGGTTTTTCTTCATGATTTTTGGGGACTCAGTGTGATGTTCACAGGGGTCTCAGGTTGAGGGAAGAGATGAGGATCTGACTCCATGTTTCAGAAGGCTTGATTTATTATTTTATGATATATATTACATTAAAACTATACTAAAAGAATAGAAGAAAGGATTTAATCAGAAGGCTGGTTAAGAATAGAGTAGGAAAGAATGATAACAAAGGTTTGTGGCTCGAGCTCTCTGTCTGAGCCAACTGGGCTGTGATTGGCCATTAATTAGCAACAACCAACATGGGCCAATCACAGGTGCACCTGTTGCATTCCACAGCAGCAGATAATCAATGTTTATGTTTTGTTCCTGAGGCCTTTCAGCTTCTCAGGAGGAAAAATCCTAAGGAAAGGATTTTTCATAAAACATGTCTGTGACTACTCAGGACTTGCCCCATCCCTGGGCTCTGCCCCACAAGTGGCTTTGGGACATGGTCACAGCACCTGGTGGGAGGCCAGTGGTGGCTTCCAGTGCTCACACACAAGAACATGTTGAACATCCCCAGGTTCCTGCAGGCACTTCCCTTCCCTTTTGGTGGGGGATGCTGAGGGCCCTGAGCCTGAGTGATGCACCAAGTTCCTGGTGCTTGGATGTAGAGGAGATGAATCCTGAGGCAGAACACTGGCTGTGCCTGGTCACCACGCTGTGTCACAGCTGGTCCCTCTGACAGTGAGGCCCTGGAAAATGTTAGACTCTGAAATTGTCAGGCTTTGTGTTTTGCCAGATCATTGCACCTGCGCAAGCAGTGTATGATAAATGGTATAATTGTTAGATGTGATGATTGTTTAGTAATTAAATATAATTATTGTAATAATCATAAGGAGAATCATGAGAAACTATGTTAGAAATTTAAAGGTGGAGCCATGCTTGGCTGAAATCTATGTATACAATAGAACAATATAAGTTTAATAATTAACATGAAAGTTATATAACGATAGAATATAAAAACCTGTTCATCCCGAATGCATATCGGAGTCAAATTTGGATTGAATACCCCTGTCACCCAGAGCTCTTCAATAAAAGCACCGACATATAATAATTTTTGTGATTATGTGTTTCTGAATGCTAACACCTCCACTTGCAGGCTGAATATCTACCTAGTGCCATCCCCCTGGCAGGGCCCTGGGGCACATGCTGAGCCCCAGCCTGTGGTCTGAGCTGCTGGAATCAGCACTAACCCCTCTGTCCTTCTGATTTTCCCCCAACTCTTCCCCCCAGTGTTGCAGGCGATCAAGAACGGGCAGCAAACGAGCAGTCAGCATTTGTGCTTGAGATGTATTTAAAAAGGTTAAAGCAAAACAGATCAAAACATCCTTTATTCTACAGCCTTTTCCCCAAAGCAACACGTTAGCCCTAAGGTAAAAATCAATGTTCAAAGCCTGTACCAATTTTCAGAGAGATAAATGCCGTGTTTAACACTTTGCGTCCTCGGCGCTCGTGAGGTGGTGCCAGTGGCTCCCAGTTAATGCCTTTGTACTGGTGAGGTGGTTCTGCAGATTGAGGAGAAAAACAGCTAAACCAGGCCCTTGTGAGAGCTCCTTTCACAGCATTTCACACTGAATGACTTTAGAGGATGCCGACACTCTGGGTTTGTCAGCCGCATCTCCCTGGGACAAATTCGGAATTGGGCTTCCATGCCAAACCGAGGCAGCACAGTTCCTGAGGATGTGCCAAGAATGCACTGCCCAGCCCCCATGTGTCACCCTGGTTTTTTAAAGATTTTCTAAGCCTTCTGATGTTGACGTTCTTGTAGTGAACTTTCTCACACACTTTCTGTAAATACATCATTGTTTTACATTCCTTTATGGAGGAGGAGAACACTGATGGACTGTTGGTTTGACCAGTGTCATTGGAGAGGTGGCATTGTCACCCTCCAATCTGCTGTCACTCTTAAAAAACTATAAATGTTGGAGTCAGAAAATAAACTTCCCTTTTTTTCTTCACCTTGAGAACAGTGGTGTGCACTTGTGTTTTTTTCGTGTCCTGTAGTGACACCCATGTCCCACTGGAAGAGCCTCACTGGGACCAGCATGATACCAGTTTTGATGACCTTCTCAAGCCTTTCAACTCAGCAAAACCAGCAGCACCTCGCTCAGACTTGTAAGGAAAAGATTGGTTTTGTCCGCAGGAGCCTTTCAGAGTTTGTGAAAGGTCAGTGGGGGATGTGAAATTCACCACGGAACCACAGTGGATTGTTCAATTTACGAGCATCATTTGTTTCAGTGAAAGCAGAAAGTTTATTCAGGTCCCTGCCTCAGCCCTGCCTGCTCTCACCAGAGGCTCTGGATCAGAGCATCAGTGTCAGCCCCGAGCCCGTGGGTCACCATGGCCCAGCAGAACATGAGAGATGCCAACAAGGCTCCTCATTAGCCCACAGCAGTTTAATTACTCGTTGCATGGATGTCTCCTCAGAGAGAGGACAAGGGGCATGGATTCTTGCTGCTTCTTTCTAAGCTAATGCCACAGGTTTAATTCCTACATTTTCCTGATTAGAGGCTGCCCCAAGTGCCAGGGAAAAGCCAGCAGCAGTGGAGAAGAGGTTCAGGTGCCTCGTTGACCCTTGCTCTCCACAGGGATCCTGGCAGTGATCCCTGATTCCCATCCCTGCAGAGCTGCTGCTGCTCCTGCAGGCAATGGCTCTTCCCACACAGAAACGTGTGGCCGATCAAACACGAAGCAATAAAAAAATTCCCTCAGCCCACAAACACCTTCCCCAGTCAGCTGGGCATTTTCTGAGCTAAAAGGGCATTTTTCTTCCTTGATGGATCCCTAGAACGATAATTGAACGATTTGCTGTAATAAAAAGTTAAATTGCATAAAATTAATATTGATCCAAATTAAGCCATTTGTCTCCCTTCCCTTTTCGGGTCCGCAAACACGATTATTGCTTTGGCTGTTACAAACCAAATACAATCACAAGTTGCAACCACAGCTTGTTTTCTGCCCTTTGCTCCCCCTCCCCAGCTCCCTTCTCTTGCAGGGGAGAAGGCAGCACTTTTTGGATTTTCTTGAGCACCAGGATGCTTCTCTCACCCTGGCACATGCTCCAGCCTCAAATGTTTGCAGGAGGGACCACAGTGGACCAGGAAGGAGGAAATTCCCCATTGACACACTTCAGAGCCAGTTCCCTCCTGCTTTCTCTTCCCCTCCACCATTTTCTCATGGAGATAATTGGAAAGGAAGGAAGGAGCTATAAATACCTCTGGAAATTAAAAGGAGCATGTACAGTCCTGGCAGAGAGGGAAAATATCTGGAGGGTCTTGGCTCCTCTCCCCTACACCTGCTGGCAAGTGTTTACTTTGAAATTTTTCATTTGTCTCCTCTGGGATTACGGGCAAAACAATATTTGACAGCCCAGGAAAACTGCGGTTTCTATGGAGCCAGGGATGGAAATCTGGCTCGGAGTAAAGCAGGCGCAGGAAAGCAGGGTCTTAAAAACGAGAGAGCCTCTGCAGTGGGATGTGGGAAGAGATGCCCCCACTGCCTGCAGTGAACATCAGAGCAGGGATGTGGCAAAAAAAGCACTCCTGGAGCTGGTGAATGGAGCCAGAATTCCAATGTCCACCTGCAGGTGGACACAGCACTTGAATTACGACACAGAATTCCCACAGCACTGCTCAGAGAAAGCCTGGGTTTCCTGAAAAACCCCCTGGCTACTTTTCCCATGTCCATGCCCATCCCCAGGAGCAGCTCAAGCCAGCAGCCTCCCCACCAAAACCTTCTCTCCACAGGCCAGGCAGCTGCTGCTCAGTGGCTCTGGGGCATCCCTGCTGGAACCAGAATTTGCTGGGGCAGAGTGAAGCAGAAGGAAATCCAAAAAACACATTTTTGCTGCATCTGGGCTTGTTCCAGAGCAAGTCTCTGAGTGCAGGGCAAGTAGCCAAGTCCAGACCCCAGCCTGGGAGTCAGAGAAAGTTCATGGGACTAAAGAGGTTTCAAACCAAACATCCTGGCTCAGGGCTGTTGCTGCAGAGACATTCCAAACCAGCCCCAGTGCCAAACAGGTTTATTCTATAAACTTTGCAGATGCCGAGGCAGGGCAGAGTGACTGAAATAGCTCTCAATGGGCAGGTTTGGGGCTAAGCTGCTGTGTAAACCCCCATGGAAATGTTCGAGGTGAGCAGCTGGGGCCAAACTCTGCCAGAACTGAGCCCAGAGCATCGCACAGGACCAGGGACAGCTCCCGGCTGCGGTTCCCGGCGTGCTGGATTTACCAGGACCAGGGAGGAAGGAAAGGAAAGGCAAAGGCAATTGTACATTCAGCTCAACCCTGGGTTGTTCTTTCACCATGTTCAGCTGAGCTTTACAGTGCTTAATTTAAAGTGCTGTTCCGTGTGGGAAAGTCGTAAAACAACGCGATCCATATTTATTATCTCTTGATGGTTCTGACTGAAATCTTCCCATTTGGTGAGATTAAGGGGAGGCAGAAAATGCTCGTGCTGCTGTGCCAGCTCTGCCAGAGGGTCACACATGGGTCTGTGCAGACTGACTATTGTATTTGCTGAGAGTGTCCCAATGAAGGCAGGAATAATGAATCTGACTCCATGTTCTCAGAAGGCTAATTTATTACTTTATAATACTACATTATATTAAAGAATACTATACTAAAGAATACAGAAAGGATACTTACAAAATGCTAAAAAGATAATAATAAAAACTTGTGACTCTTTCCAGAGTCCCAACACAACTTGGCCCTGATTGGCCAAAGAGTTAAAACAACTCACAGCAGAACCCAATGAAACAACCACCTGTGGGTAAACACATTCTACATGAAAAAAAAAAACCACAAAAAAAGCAAATAAAATAAGAATTGTTTTCCTTTTCTCTGATGCTTCTCAGCTTCCCAGGAGAAATATCCTACACAAAAGGATTTTTTCAGAGAATGTAAATGCCACAACTGACCATGATTGCTGCTCTGCTTGCCCACCTGCACAAGGAAGAGTCTGCAGAAGAAACTTGCCCTTGCCAACATCATCCTCCTACCCCTTATCTCCCACTCCTTCCCCTCCAGGAAAACACAAACCAGCACCTCCCACAGCCTTGGAGAAAGGCAGGTGGACAACGCACAGCCACACACCCCCAGGAGCTTAAAGAGAAGGGAAAACCATAGCTGAACCTTATTTTTCTTAATAAATAGGTAGAACCCAGCAGCCTAATCTGTCCTTTTCCCTGGGAATCCACCGTGAGCAGCTGCCCCGGTGCTGCCCGCGCCTCGCCGCCGCTCTCCAGCCGCGCTCTGCTCCTGCCTATCCTCTGATGCCTTGTTGTCCTCCAAAGTGAACATGAATTGCTGCCAGCTCAAATTAGCATCTCCTCACACAACTGAGCTGCTGGAGGAGGAGAAGGAGTCAGGATCTTCCAGCCTTTAGAGTTTGTTCAGCTTCTGTTACACACTGCCGATGGGTGCCTTTGGAAATTGGATGTCTCCGTCTCCTCTCAGATGGGAACTTAGCTCTTCTTGGAGAAGCCATAGAGCAAGCCTTTTGCACAGGGATCTCAGACAAGGCTCTGAGGAGGTTAATTTGTACACAAGACAGAGAAGCAGGAGCAGTTAAGCCAAAGGTACCACAGGCAGGGTTTCAGCAGGATGGTTATAAAAATGTAAACCAACCGACCAAACCAACCTACAACAACAAACTGGCCCCAGGAACAGCTCAGTGATCTGCAGCTGGCCACAGCAGCAGCTCCTGCAGAACATCCTTGTGCAGGAGTTGGGGAAGAGGGGAATCCCTACTGCATTTCCCCAGAAACATGAATAACTGCAGGGAATGAGCTGGAGGAAGAAAACCTTCCACTGGGGCAGTTGGTTATTTGATCGTGTGTGGTTGATTGCACAGCTTTGGTGTCTGACTGCCTCACATGACAGACATCCCCTTGGAAATGGCATTTGGCTGCCAAAAAAATGAACAGGAGACAGAAAAATCCCCAGCTCAATCCAGATAGTTTTGCCTGGTTATTTGTGATTGTCCTTCCAGTCTGCTTGCAGACCCTGTGGAGGAGGATAGGTTTTTTATTGACCAGATAGCTGTGGCTGTAATCTCTCTGAAAATGCACATTAAAGGAATTTTAAAATCGAGATTATGTCTGTGAGTAGTCCTTAATGACTCCTTCGCAGCTGTTACAATGCTTATGTAAATATTGCCAGTGAATATTTAAGGCTCTATTAAAGAGAAATTTACTGTGCTGTCCATAATTGAATCTCTGCATAAATCCCACTGCACAGGTTGGCTCTCTGGAGAGTCACTGCCTCCCTGTTCAGCTCAGTGTCAGGATCCTCCCCTCCACAATCCTTATAGTAATTGTGGATATGATGCCTGCAGCATCCTCAGAGAGACACAAACCCCTGGAGGGGACCTGCACCCCAACTCCTTTAACTTTAAAATGTGGGAATAGTGTTCAAGTAAGGGAAAAAAAGTTAAACCAGGAAGATGTAACAAAATGTGATTGAATTGAGTATAAATTAATATTCCAGGTGGGAGCAGTACATGTGTATGTATGCACAACTGCCATCAGCTCTTTTGTTCTGAAGCTGGAGGAGCATGAAAACAGAAACTCGTCTCCTATCTGGGCTCAAACCTGCCAGGAGTAGCTGAGACATGAGGAGAGGCTTTGGCATTTCGCTGGGCTCATGAGGAGAAAGCCAAATGAATTCAGATTCATCTGCACTTGAAAAGCCACTTCTCTGCAGGGCTGGAGCAGCAGATGGATGGAGAGCAGGAGCACCAGGAGCCTCCAGAGCATCTCCCAGCACCCAGAATTGCTGTGCCCAGGACAGGAGCTGAACCAAGGGCTGAGCCACACAAATTCCAGCTTTCCCAGTGATGCTCTGAAAGGTCATTACAATAAACTGAACAAGATGGGGTTCTCTGAACCAGATGGGTCTTTTCTTCTCCTTCTCCATTACCAGGTCTCAGTCTGCCCACACACACCTGCCCCTGTGGTCTCAAGCCACAGCCATGCACTCCCAGGAGCTTAAAGAGAAGAGAAAACCAGAGATCACAGCTAGCTGAACCTTATTTTTCTTAATAATTATTATTATTGAACATTTACAAGCAAATATAGCATCAGGATCTTAGGAAGATTTAATGGAAAAAAATTAATTTTCCTAAACTAATGAAGTACTTGAGCTCCAGGGCAACAACTGCTAATGGTGCTTCTATCTCAGCTGAAGAGGCAAAAAATTGTGTTTAATAGTAATTTTAAATATAGATTTGAGGTTCTTTCCCATAAATCATGAAGTCAGATAAGGACTGCGCATAATAACTTGTCAGATTACATAAACAAAACTGATTTCAAACACTTTAAAAAACACTTTTATTCCATTTGCAAGGCTGCGTGCTTGCGAGGAGACTTCACATCTGCCTGAGCCACCACGCACTTAACCCTTCACTCACAGCTCTTCTCATTTAATAGGAAGAGCCATTCCTATTGTGGTCATCACACAGCCTTTAAAAAAAGAATTTAAATTGTACGGACATGAATTTGTCCAGGGAGGGATCCTGGTGGGTGTGCTCAAGGAGGAGAGCTGATTCCCACGCAGGGGTTTTGGTACCTGTGAGGAGCTGGAGGGAACCCGCTGAACCCTCTGTCCCTGGCCAAGGAGCATGGAGGGAGCAGGGCCAAACCTCCCAGCAGAATCACTTCCAGGGGCCAGCAGCACCTGGGACTCCATGGAAAGCCCCAAAACCACTTCCCTTCTCCACAACAAGCAGAGGGACCTAATATCTCCATCCCAAATGCCCTACCCTTTTCTGTGCTTTATAAACTTTTTATCCAGCTGTAAAATTTCTAATTATCTGAGGTAACTAACCACCGTTGCATGAACTCAAACCGAGACTATTCCAGTCAAATACATAATTAAAAATTTCTGCTGTGCTGGTTCCTTCCCCCCAGTTACATAAATTACTGTGCAGGGTGCAGCACCACAGCTGGGACCCCAGTTTGGTGGTCCTGATTGTGGTAAATGCCAGCACCAGGAGGGATGAGCTGCACCTTTCCTTTGCCCCCACTGCTGTAGCACTGGCTCTGCATTCTCAGCTCTGCCAGATGTCATTCCCTGCTCTCTCTGTCTGCACTTTGGAGAGCCACAAGCACTGGGAGCCCCAGGAGCAGGCTCAGCTGGCAGAGGATGCCAGGATTGGAGCAAAGCTCATCCTCAGCTCAGAATCCACTCTGGGAAATGTTGTTCTGTAAGGACCCAGCAGCAGCTGGAGACTGGAAAGCCACAAAGAGGAGAGATTGTGGCAGGGAAAGCCACAAAGAGGAGAGATTGATGCTCCCAGCTTCTCCAGGCTATGCCTGTCCCAGCTGCTGGGACCTCAGTGTTTGCATCTCACTGAGCATCTCACAGGAAACTTCTGCGTCTCCCCAAGCTGTGCCAGAAAACCTGATTTTCCTCCTAATGATTCACCTGCCTCCACACTGCATCAAAGGCATCAAGTGGGTCTCATAGCAACTGCCAGATTAGCACTTCTCCCTAAGCCAGGCTTAGCACCACGAGGGGAAGGGCTGGGAGGGAATGTGTTGGGAAACAGGAGCAACTCCTCCTGACTGCCACATCCCTGCTAGGGGTGAGCTGCCACTGGGCATTTAGAAAGGACAAGCAGGGATGAGCCCCTGGTTCTTTGCCTGGCTCCTAAATAACCTCTGCCCTGGCCTAATCAAGCCTGGAAGGCTCCTGTCCCACAGGAGGAGCTGACTTTCAGAGCTCTGCTTTGGCTCAGCTGCCTCCAGCTGCAGCCTCTGGCACATCCATGTGTGCCATGTTCAAGATTCCCTCAGCTTCCCACACACAGTCCATGTGTGTCACTATAGGACACAAGATAAAATTGCACACGTGCTGGAACCTCCAAGGTAAAAAGAAACGGAGTGTTAATCTCACCGCAGATTATTGGAGGGTGCTTTAAACCCCAGGGCCGTTATCTGAGCCTAATTTTCCGTTCCAGCCCCTAACATTTCAATTTCCCCCTTCACTGATCTCTGGCTTTAATGGCTCTCCCAAGCTTTCCTCTAGTTGAGAAGTGCCCATTTGGTACCGTTCCTGCTGCATCCTACCACTGCCTCTTCTTTCTTTCTTTCTCACACCCCTTTCCCTTTTCTCATCCTTTTCACCTTGAAAGCACAACCTCAATGCCCTCACTTCCCTGGGAACTGCAGCACTGGCCCTGCCCCTGTGGGGGATGCTGCATCCATTCCCCCTCTTGGCTCCCTCACTTGGGGCTGCAGCTGGACCCTGGGAAGGAATTTCATGGAGCTTGGGAACCTTCACTTCCCCTTTTCTTCCCTCTCTTTGCAAGCCGGGCTGGCACTCCCTGAGCTGACACTTCATGCCTCTCTGGCACGACTGAGGGCAGTTCTTGGCCACCAAACAGCTCCAAATCCTTTCAGTGGGGCCCAGCAACCCTCAGTGGTCTCCAGTGGCTTGGGGGCCTCTCATTCCCCTGCTTTGTCTGCTCTGTCCATGTGCCCAGGGCTTTTGGCTGGCTGCCACCAGCGAGGCCGCACTGTCCAGTCCCTTCCCAGCCCCCTGGGGATGGGATGCTCAGCTTTGGCAGCTGCTGCTCGGTGCCACTCAGCTGTCACTGCCTTTGTCCCTGCCAGCAGGCTGTGTCCCTGCTGGGAAAGGGGTTTCTCACCCACTCCCAGTCTCCCAAGCAGTGCTGTGGGCTCTGAAGGGAGTTTTCTTCATTGCTTTTTATCCCATCCAGCCTCAGAGCTGCTCCTCTGGGATGTGAGCACTGCTGTGCCCTCCCCTCTGCTCAAGGGGAGGCGACCTCAGTCGCCAATGGGAGCCAATTACTCAAAGCCAGACAATTCTAAAACCTGCCAACACTCAGGGAAAGGGGTTTATTGGCATTTAAACTATCAGTCCTGGCACCTGGTTTTCAGCCACGCTCTCTGCTGGACTTGGAAAAATGCTGGACACTGAGACAGGTTCTGGGACAAGGGACACTGAGCCAGGTTCTGGGATGAGGCATATTGAGCCAGGTTCTGGGATAAGGGACACTGAGCCAGGTTCTGGGATAAGGGACACTGAGTCAGTTCTGGGATAATGGACACTGAGCCAGGTTCTGGGATAAGGGACACTGAGCCAGGTTCTGGGATAAGGGACACTGAGTCAGTTCTGGGATAATGGACACTGAGCCAGGTTCTGGGATAAGGGACACTGAGCAAGGTTCTGGGATAAGGGACACTGAGTCAGTTCTGGGATAATGGACACTGAGCCACCTTCTGGGATAATGGACACTGAGCCAGATTCTGGGACAAGGGACACTGAGCCAGGTTCTGCCCAGGTATTTTGGGACATGCAGCCACAGCAAAGCTTCAGCCTGCCAGTGTCTGCCCAGAAGGGAGAGGTTTTAAGGGTTCCTATCTCCTTAACCCCTGGGAGAATGCCAGGGCAAAAGCAGCAGCCCAAGCATTAACAGCATCCATGGATGCTGAATGGCTTTGGCCAAGAGACTCCTAGGGCTGATTGAAAGCAAATTGGTGATTGTGGGGCTGTTTCTCTCCCAGGGGCTGAGCATGGCTAACTGCTCCAATGGACAGCTTTATGGACTGTTACATGGATATGGCTCTTCCCATGGCTTCACAGACCCATTTCACAAATGGTGCTGGCTGCAATCCACTGCTCTGTGCCGAGCTGCTGGTTGGGACATGGTCGTGGAGGCTGAAGCGACGAGGAGGAAAACAGGGATGAGAAATAGACAGGGAAAAACAAATGTCAAGCTGTGCTTTTTATAGAGCAAGGGCAGAGCACTGGCTGGGCTTTTAAGAAGGGAAAGATGGGCTGGTAATTGGAAAAGTGTTGGAGGGAGGGTGGCAGGGGTACCTGCAAGCACTCAGGACCCCTGGCCAGCCAGCCCTGGGCTGGGATGCTGTGACCGTGTTCACAGGGGTTCTTGGATGAGGGAAGAGACGAGGATCTGACTCCATGTTTCAGAAGGCTTGATTTATTATTTTATGATATATATTACATTAAAACTATATGAAAGAATAGAAGAAAAGGTTTCATCAGAAGGCTAGCTAAGAATAGAATAAGAAGGAATGATAACAAAGGTTTGTGGCTTGGACTCTCTGTCCCAGCCAGCTGACTGTGATTGGCCATTAATTAGAAACAGCAACATGAGACCAATCACAGATGCACCTGTTGCATTCCACAGCAGCAGATAACCATTGTTTACATTTTGTTCCTGAGGCCTCTCAGCTTCTCAGGAGTAAAAATCTTAAGGAAAGGATTTTCCATAAAAGATGTCTGTGACATGGGAAACTAAACCCTCAAGGCCACACGTGGCCAAACCTGTCAGTGCTGTCCATCGGACACATCAGGCGATGTTTTCCTGCCAGTGAATCCTGGGCTCTATTCCTAAACACGGTGTTATTGAAGGCCAGAGTGAGTATCAGGCAGAGAAATCAAGTGTTCCCTGATCTAAGCCGACTGGAATCAATTGCTGCAGGGGGAAAGCGCGGTCAGCCACCTCAGAGCCCTCAGGCAGGTCAATAATCACACCTGGGAGGACACGCTGCCTGCAGGGGTGGATGTGCTTCCCCTGGCATTGCTGCTTGAGCGATGCCCTGCTGTGCTCTGTGACCTGGCTGTCACACGGGCTTCACACTGCAATGTCACCTTGCCCCACCAAGTGCCACCAGGGCTTTTGCTGCTCCTGCTCTCATCCTGCTGTGGCAGAGGCTCCCAGCACATCCACCACCAGCTCCTGCCTCCGTCCTCTGTGCCAGACACAGCATTATTCACGCTTGAAAATTTGCAAGGGAAAGATAATAACCCCCCCAAGAAAGTCTGTCCCTGTTTTGGCCTGACAAGGAGCTAAGATAAATGTCAGAATTCAGTTAAAATCATGCTCGGAAGATGAGCAGGAGCAACAGGGATTTCATTCTGCTACGTTTATTAAACACAGAGAGACATGTCACTGCTGGCAGAGCCAAGCAGGTCCCACAGCCCTGCGGCTCAGTCAGGAATACCCAAGATTAGATCCCAATGCAAGCCTGGCATTTGAAACCTGGGGACTGCATCCTGAGTCCTTAGGAGAAGTCCCAGGGGAAAGCCAGTCCACAGCACAGGTCATGAGCAGCTGCAGTGTCCATTCCATGGTGGGCTGGAGGAGATTTTGGGCCCACTCTGGACTGAACCCACCATGACAAGCCCCACCATGGGCTGTGTCCACATGTGCCATGCAGGCTCCTCCACTGCAGCACCCTCAGGGCTCTTCCTCTCCAAGCCCTCCTGCCATAACTCATCTCTGCTGAGAGGCGTCGCTGCCTTGAACTGCTTATTAGCCCAAATTGCCTGGCAGTAACAAACTGCTCTCTCAGCCCTCATCATTCACCAGGAGCGCCGGGCACGGCCAAGAGCGGTGACAGAGCCGGGCATGTCGGCATCTCGCTGTGCCGTGGGGCAGCAGTGATAAACCCTCTGTTCTGCAGCAGAGCTGACTGAGGGATTGTGGCTGCAGCTCTCCTCACACAGAGGGGTCAGCTAATAATAATAAGGGGTCAGCTAATTCCAGTTTTAATAAGAGGTTTTGTTCAGGCTTGCTTGGGCTGCGTCATCTGTCAGGAGCTGGGCATGTGCTGGGGGTTGGTACCTGCATAGGGAGGGGGAAGCAGGGAGTAGGGATGAGCTGCTGGGCAACCTTATCCATCAGTGTTCCCTCTGCTGTGCCCCTGAGACACTCTGCCTGCCACCGCAGGCACCCACATGTGGCCCCCCATTCCTGTCCCCCATCCCCTTGGGGACCTAAGGGCACTCAGAGGGCTGCAGAGCATGGAGATCTTGGCTGTGAGACCCATCAGCTTGGGGTGATGTACTTACACTTTTAATAAGAAATAGCACTTGATACAGAACGGTTCCAGCATTTATTGAACCAAAGTGCCTTCCGCTGCTTCAGCGCAGAGCCCTGAAGCCTGTCCTGGATGATTTAAGAATGATCCATCTGGAAAATGATGCAGACAATTTGTTACATCCAGCCAGAGAGCCATAGAAGCCACCATAACAAGCTTAAATGATTTCAGCATCACTACATCATCCAGCCCCAGCCAATCTTCCTCAGAGCTGGGGTTGCCTATCCTGCATGGCTCCCCTTCCTGAAGCTGATGCTGCTCCTGCAGCCCATCCTGTTGCTGCATCCAGGCTTCTAGTCAATGCTTTGTGGGACATGGGGGACCCCTTTCCACCTTCCCACTGCTTGTCTCACTCCCCTCCACCCTCCCAAATCCCTGTTTTAAGACAAGAAGCTCCAAGCAGCTCACAAACCCTCCCGGTGGGCTCCTCTGGCTGCCAGCAGCACGGGTGCCTGTTGATGGTTACCACCTCGCCCTGGGTAAATCAGGGCTTCGGTTTTCAAAATAGCGTGTTGATTGAAGCTTAAAATATCCCCAGCAATTACTTCGCCCCGGTATAATTATAATAATTAAACTTGGATAATGCTTAGTCCTACTTTCTATCAGAACTGTGCGCTGCGGCACCAGCGTGTGGTGTTTTGTTTCCCAGCCTCATTTTCCAGCCTCGCCCCGCCGAGCAGCGCTGGAAGGGACATGAGCTGGCAGTCTCCAGTGCTGACAAGGGGACAGTGGCCCTGTCACAACCCCTCCAGCCCTGGGCACCACTCGTGGCACCGTTTAACCCAGGGCATGGTGTGTGGTGGCCGTGCCCTCGCTGCGTGGTGGCACGAGCAGCAGGAGGGGATGCTCCTGGCTCCATGCTGGGGCAATGGGTGCTGGAGGGAGTAAGGATGCTGGTTCTTCCCTTTGGCTGCTTGCCTCGTCCCACCCCAATCCCTCTCCCACAGCTCAGCACAATATTTCTCCTCCACGCTCCCAGCAGCGTCGCTTGGAACAGCTCGGGCTGGTGAGTACGTTTCCGGCTGTGATAAATAGCAGGGAAAGCAACGAGAACCTAACACTGTATTTCATGCCCTGAAATCCCACTTGCATCTGGAAATGAACAGAGTTCTCCGGTTGATATATGCAGCTCTGAGGCCATTCGCATCCTGTTCGCTTGTACACATTGTCTCGGTGATTTAAGCTGGCAATTTGGCCCTAAAATGAAGAGCAGCTCACTTTGTCCCTCCCAATTTTTCTATATATTTTCCTGCAGAATGGAGCTCTTGGAGATTGGCTGGGCTGGGGCTGGGCATCCTCTCTGGTCTGGCACGGAGAGCTGTGGAGGGTGCTGGCACTGCGGGAAGGCTGCTGTCACAGCCTGGGAATGCAAGTGGCAGGTGGCTGTGCTGGTCTCTGTCATCCCAGGCCATGCCTCTTCAAAGCCAACAGGGACACCAATGAAAGCTTTTCCCCCTTTTTCCAGGTCAGATGGCATTGTGAGGATGACAGCTGTGCTGTCTCGCAGTGCCCTGGGGAAGGGGGGTGCTGTGGGAGCCAGGGGGGCTATGGGAGCTGTCCCTGCTGCCTGGCAAGAGCCCTCCTTGTGCTGCCCAGTCCCCACATCCGTCTGTCCATCTGTCTGTCCATCTGCTGAGCAGCACAGCAGGGCCAGCCTGAGTGTGACCCATCATCACCTGCTCCACACCCAACGTGCAAACCAGAGCCACCACTTACCTGCTCATGGCCAGGACTCCTCCTTGGGTAAAAGATGTAGCTGGGTGAAGTGATTTCACAGCAGAGCTGCTTGTTTAAGGCATCTTTAGTGATGCTTAATTAACTCCCCAACGGTGCTGTTCAAAGTCTTCCCTCTTCCAAGCAGCTGTCCCAAGGCACACAGGGTCCCCTCAAAGCCCTGGGGGACACTGGGTGAGCTTGGGGACCTGGCACGCTCCTGCCTATGCCACAGGGCGTGGAGGTGGCACTGCTGTGGTGGAGATTCCAACGGGATGCACAAGACCCTCTTCTCAGGATCAAGGCAGGGCTATTTCCCTGCTGGTCACCAGAGATGTGCACAGCTGGGAACAGGGAAATTTCCCCAGGAAATCCTTGCTGAGACATGGATTCCTCTGGAGACCAAACCAACCCCGTCCCCTCCCCGGGGACCGCGCGCGGAGGAACCCAGTGACCAGCGGCTGCGCGGTTCTCATATCAGTTTTAATAGCAACATCAGAGTACTAAATATACAGAGGGCAAGGGGACAGGGTGGCATTTACAGTGCTTCCAAATACACGGCTTCCACGGACAGAGACAAATTAAAAACCGCTCAGGAAGAGAAAAAGATCCTTTTGGCACTGCCCCAGCTCGTGCCGTGCGCGGGTTGGGCAGCCACAGTGCCAAAAGGCGACGGCGCTTCCACCGGGTGCCTCCTGGTGCAGGATTTTCCCCAGGAAAAGAAAGAAGTACTCAGTGATGTAAAACCGGTTACAAAGGAAAACTGTCTCATGTTAGAAAACGGGTTTTGGCAAAATAAAAATAAAGTGTAAACTTCACTGTACATGTCCTATCAAACAAAAAAATAAACCCCTCGGAACCTAAAATAGAAGAATCTGGGTCAGAAATCTGTGCCCTTAGTGTACATTTTTGTGCAACATATACTTTTTTCAAAGTAAATATTATCTTCACTCGTGACACTATTAAAAATGTACCTACAAATGCTGAGAGTAATTCTTAAAAATGTGTGAGAAGCGTTAGATGAGCTCGGGAGACCAAACCCACAGACTTGGAAATGGCAAGGGATTTCTTGCTGGTTTTGAAAAAATCGCGTACAGATTTAATATCTGGTTGAACGAAAATTCCAACCACATTCATCCTGAAATGGGTGGGCTGAGATAGGATAGATATATTTTTTGTTCTATTTTATTTTTTTTTTTAATTTTTTTTTTTACAAAATATATATTATGTGTAGAATATCTACTATTTTTAACTACCGTTTCAGCCGAACTACCTTCCTTCCTTCGCAAACAAGCTGCCAGTGGAGAAGAGGTAACCTGAAATCCGTCCCCGCGCCAGCTCTGCCATCGTTGCGGTGACCTCCTGGCAGGCTCGGTGTCCATGGTGTCCCATGGAGCTCTGGTGTTCTCCGGAGCACGGCTCCTGCCACCACCACCGGCCGCCCTTTCTCCAGCTGGGAAGACAGAGTGAAGGTAAACGATCGGATCTGGAGAGACAGGCGGCTGAGAGCCCCAGGGCCGGCCCTGCCCGGGGTGCTGTGGGGTGAAGCCGCCCTCGGGGCTTCCAAAGGTCAGGGGGTTGAGGAGCAAACCCTGCCTGTCCTACCTGTTGGTGCCATGATGTGGGAGCTCGGACCTGGAGCCCCAAATCTGCTCAGTTTGGTGCAGGATAAAGCCCACCGGTGCCGGTGGCAGCAGTGGGACCACCCCTGGCCCGGTGGGAGCGGCACATCCTGTGGCTCCTGCTCAGGGTTTGCAAGGGATGTGGAGGGAGGAGAGTCCCAGACAGCCCTGGGAAGCCTGGGCTTGCTGCAGAGCCCAAGGAGAGCCAACCTCTCCTTGCCATGGGTGGTGTGTGCCACACCACTTTCTCCAAGACAGAGCCACAAGTGACACACAGACACCCCATGACGTGTCCGGGGAATGTGGCAGCCTCTTGGCTGCCATGGTGTGTTTCTCAGGGTCTGTTCAAGGGGCTAAGGAATCTGGAAAATGAACTGAAAACAAAGAAGCAGCAGCGGGCTGAGGGCTTACAGCAAAGCAAGGAGCAAAACTTTTCTTTTTTCAAGCTTCCAGGACCTTGGGGTGAGACGATGTGCCCAAAACATGACAAAGCTCCCACAGGAGCGTGTCTGAGAACACCATGCTTCCCTGCCTTTCCACGGTGGGAAGATCTCCTCAATAGACTAAGCCATGGAAATGCGACTTTCTATTCTCATTTCTTTCCTGTTTTTTGGCTTTCATCAATAGGAGGGAATGAGATCAACACAGTTCATTTCTCTTCACTGTGCAAGACCTTGGGACGCCTGGATCCTGCCTTGTCCATCACTGCATCAGCAGCTCCATGCCAGCCCTTCCTCCTCCTCCTCTCCCTCCACCGCAGTGGCCCAGCATGGATGGGGGGAGGCTTCCTCTGATAAAGTGCAAGTGCTGTTGGTCCTTATAAATAAGGGAAGATTGTGCATCTACTTTTGTTCCCTGGTTCACTGCTCAGCTCTGGGGAGACCAGGACATGTCCTGCTGCAGACTGCGGGGAGGGAAGCTCATGCAAGTCCTGCCCTCTGAAACCTGTGCCCGTCCTCAGGGTTGCAGTGATTCACCTTCCTTCTCTCTCTCTCTCACACAAACACACACACACACACACACACACACACACACACACACGTTTTCCCTTCCTCTTCCCCAGCTCCACAGGGAATTCCCTGTGAGCCAGGTGCCTCTCCATCACCACTGCCATCATCACCATCACTGCTTGCACCAGTGCTGCCCTGGCATCTCCCAGCTCTGCCTGACAACTTCCCTGCGGGCAGCAGGTTCCATCCATGCAGAAACACAGAACGCTGCTTCAGGTGCCCTGCAATGAAGGAGCTGAGATATATTTCTTGTCACACTGCTACCGCGATTACACCGGAATACCTGTGGGAATCAAATAAATAGGAAGATTAAGGGGAGAAGCACAAGGAACATGGCTCAAAGCTGGTGTGGATGGATTCCTAAGAAGTCACAAAGGGAGGAGAACCTGTGGGCAAGGGCTGCACCACTGATCAGCATCACAGGAAAGCCCCAAGACACTGAGATGACCCTGGAGCAGTTGCTCAGACTCCACAGTTCCCAAGGACAGACACTCCCCACGTTCCCCAGGGACACCTAAAGCTTTGGGGGCCACTGCTCTAGCAAAACACTGTCTCCTCTTCTCCCTGGAGGCATCCAACGCTCTGGAGAGCAGGACACGAGCCACCCAGGAGACACAGCTCTGCCCAGGGGATGCTTGGCTCAAGTCCGCAGGTAATTGTCAGGGCTGGCAAGGAAGACTTCTGTCTGAGGCAGCGTCCAAAAAATTCAGGACAAATAATCCAGACTGTGCAATTCCATGGGAAAAGGACAGAAAAGGACACGGGAACAAGAGACTGCACGCGTGGCTATGCGCAACACCACAGGGTTCTGCTTTGTTTTTTTGTTTTTTTTTTTTTTGTTTGTTTTTAAACTGCACGTTCATTATCATAAAGAAAAGGAGCTGAGTAATCAGTGGGGGAGTAGAAACGTGGATCTGGACAATTCTAAAAAACCACTAGTATTTACCAAGGGCAGTTTACAAAAAAGAACTGGAGGACTTTGGTCTGATCTCTGCTGTCGTTTCCACCCTTTTAGCATTGAAGGGACCCAAGTGAGACCCATCCCAGTGTCTGATGTGCAGCACGGCATGGCAGCACCTGACTCCATGGAAAGACTTGGACAGAGGGTTTAGGGTCAGCACCCACGAACGCCACCCACCCCAGCAGGAGCTGGACGGGCGTGGACGTGTTTCTAGAGCAACACGCCAAACTGGAGCCTGCAGAATCGTGCTTCCCTGGCAAAAATTCCCTTTGAACATTATTAAGAGATCTCCAGGATTGTGGACAGCCGGCTGTGTCTTCTCCTGCTGCAGCAGAGCCAGCCAAGACTGGGAGAACAAAGGAAGAGGCTCTCTCAATCCCACAGCCCCAGGCTGGGGGAGGAGGACACGAGCTCCTTCCTCTGGTTTCTCACACAGGGCTGAGTAAACTTTGGTGCTGTGGCCAATTCAGAAGCCATTTTCCAAAATCCTTCCCACACCCCATTCCTAAATTTCTTTCTTCTGTGCCATGAGAGGCCCATCTCTTGGAAGTCCACCCTAAAATCTGCCCCGTCTGGCCCCGAGGTGTCATGCCTAGCATGGCAGAAATCACAGCACTGTGGAAACGGGGCAGGCTCAGGATTTCCAGCTTCTTCCCATCGACCTTGATGATGTCTTGGGATACAGAAGCCTGGAAATACCTTCAGCACCGCCTTGAGCTGTGCTCTGGATGGTTTTGGGAAGCTTTTCCTCTGCTTCCCGCCGGCAGCACAGCCCCAGCTGTCTCCCACCACGGTCGCGTCGCTGAAAAAGCATTTCCAAAAAGAACCAAAATTATATATATATATGTATACGTACATATATATGTCTATACATACACACACACACGTATATATATGTATATATGTCTACCTATATATACACATATAGGTTGACAGGCAAGCTGCCAAAGTAGAAAACATCAGATCACCCAGTTTGCATGATGCGTGTTAAAGAAATGAGACTTTTAGCCCATGACATCTTCTTTAAAAATGAGTATTTAAGATCTTCAAAAATTGCTACAGTACAAAAAGTGTTTGTGTGTGTATATATATATATATATTTTCTCTCTACATATACCGTATGTATGGACTGGAATGGATGACCCCACCAGAAGAGATGCCCCACTTGTCCTCCACAACATTTCCAGGCGTTATTGTCTCAGCTCTTTGCAAAGTCTTTGCATCGGTTCATGGCACATAATGGTAATTATTGGCACAGGTTCAGAGTCACCATCCATGGCCGGGCTCCAGGCGCTCATTCCTTCCCTTTCCATCCCTTTGCTGGTTCCTCCTCCTCTTCCTCCTCCTCCTCCTCCACGGGATTCTTTACTCGCACACTTTCCTTTCTCTCCTCCCAAAAACGTGCTCCTTGACAACGCAGTTACCTATAGGCGTGTTCATTTTTATAAAAATATATTTGGCCCATAGAACGCTGCTCTTTGAGTCTCCTACTGGTAAACAGAAATGGTAGGTACAGGTAACCCATTATTTTTTTTATATTTTTTACAGGTTCACCAATGGAATCCTGTTGAGGACGAGAAGAAAAAGAAAGATTAAGTCACGACAGGGGATTTGCACCAAGTCTTGCATCACTGCTTGGATGATCTCTCACAGCCTAGAGGTTTCCTCCTCCTTCCCCCTTGGCTGTGGAGCTGTGGGATTCCTGGGGCTATCAGTGACCTCCTCCTCCTCCTCCTTCTCTGCAGCTTCTGGTCTGTTCTGGGGATTGGGACCACTACTTCTCTCTCCTCAGGGCCTTTACCAGAGTGGGATTTACTCCAGATCATCCCTGCATTCTGCAGATTCTCACACTCGGGCCTCGAGCAGCGAGTGCTCTGGCAGACGAGCAGATGATGACAAGCACTAACGAGATTTTCTAAAGTTAAATCTAAAGAATCAATAGGGAATTGGTTAAGCACCAAACCAGAGATCCTATCAAAGTCCTTAAGCTATTTATTTACCATCTACTGGATGATGCCTTCCTATGCAATTTTGGACCCTCAATGTGAAGACAATCACTCCCCATCACTGGCGTGTGGCCACTTGCTCTACATGTCTGGGACATTTAATGAGCTGTAGCACAGATGGGTGTGCCAAAGACAGCTGCCAGCAGGTACCTACACCCTGTACAGCCATGCTCAGGATACACATTCCTGACCCACACATCCCTAACCTGTGCCCTCTGCCTGGCTGGGATCAGCATCCACAATGTGCTGTGTTTTTTGTTCCAGGATCCTTTCTCTAAAAAACCACTATTTTTAAGCAAGATGCCCAATTCACCATCTCCAAGAACAACCCCGAAGTCTTAATTAGCGAGACAGATTTTCCAGAGTCCTTAATCTCCTGTGCTGGGGCTGTGCTGGGACTGCTGCTACTCCTCCAAAGACAAGCTGGGATCTTTTATGATGACTCATTATCTGTTAATGTTAACACAAACCATTTGCTGTTGTTAGGCAGAACGGGGCCAGCAGCAGCTGCTGCCGTGTTCCAGCGTGGCTTTTCCACACGTTGCTGTCAGCTCTGTGCCAGGGCAGGGTCAGGCTGGTGTCACCAAACCAGCTCAGCTGCTGCCCCAAAGTGTCCCCTGCCTGCCAGAGGTGCCCAGCGTCCCGTGGCTCCTGGTGGGCACTGGTTAATGCACAACAGCAGGGTGTACAATTGGTATTGTATCCCAAATAGCCTCTTTGTGCAAAGTAGGTCAGCGCTTGATCAACCTTACAGATTTTTGTATAATCTCATTCCATGGGGTTTTTCAGTCAAAGAGAGCGGGATTAAGGACAAGAATAATGCGGAATCTCAAACTTCATTTCAGAAAGCCCCAAAGCCAGGATGAAATCAAGCCAAACCAGCCATCCTGTGCTGTGGTGCCTGGACAAAGCCACTCAAGTCTTTGGCACGTGTCCTGCGCTGGTCTGCAGAGCGGTGCTGCTCCTGCTTCTGTCTGGGTCCTCCTCCAGCACCACTGGCACCAGGCAAGAGAAGTTTTCCTTTTCATCCCTCCCTTCAGGTAACTCCTGAGAGCTTCCTTACCTAGCCAGCCCAGGGCTGCACTGAGGCTGCACTGCTGCAGACAGACTGACTTCTCTGCCTGCAGGAGCAGCTGCTGCTGAGCTGTGGCATCTACCAAGGAGCTGGTGCTCCAGCGGGGCCCAGAAACCAGTACAGGCAGTCTGCTGGAAAGCTTCACCAGCTGCTTGCCAGGGGCAGCATTGCCTGCTGTGGGCAGGGATGGTGCCCTGACAGGGACCATGCCTGCAGCACAGGAGCCCTCCCCGTGGCTCCTGCTGGCACAGGAGGAACCTGACCCCAGGAAACAGCTTCAACATCTGCTCCCTGTGTACCTGGATGAGTTTTACCAGGTTTCCTGACACAAACGTGGCGCTGCCTGCAGCTCTCTGGGCTGGAGATGCTCTGCAGTGCTGTCCATTATATCTGCTGCCTCAACTGCTCAGCCCAGCCTGATGATGCTGTCGGCATCACCCAAGGCCAGGGTGACAGCTGGGCAGCACTGTGGCCAGTCCTCACACCAGGCTCACAGACTGTCAGATGTGAAGTTGACATTAAATTCCAACTTGGTGGTCATTTCAACAACTGTAGTACCTCTGTCCTGCCACCCCTGTCCTGGGACATGCCACCTGCCTTGTGCCTCCAGCTCTGGCCCCACACCATCAGAAGCACCAATGTGCACACAAGACAGCTCAGAGCTGTGAAATGCTGTCAATTAAAATGTGTAAAACACCAGGAGAAAGGGGGTGTGAGGAGAGAGCTGCATGTGGCCCCTCCAGCCAGAAAGCTGCACGTGCTCCAGATTATCCTCCTCCTCTGCTGTGGTGCAGTGGGTCAACAGCAACTGTCCCCTTCAGGTGACCTTGCTGCAGCTGTGGATGCCAGCCAGGAAATACTCATTCCCCCGGAAACGGTGCAGCCCAAGCAGCTGCATCTCCTTCTCCACCAGCCTCTCCCCTAGAAACAAGAGCTGGAGAGGCATCCTCCATGCCCGCACTCCTCTGCTTCCCTCCATCCCACTGCTCCTCTGGCACTTGGCAGCTGGTGACAGCACAAGGCAACCGCGGTGGCAGGGACAGCCTGGCAGGGACAGCCTAGCAGGGAGCTCGTCTCCGCGCCATCTGCACCTCACACAGTGACACATGAAAACTTGGAATGCTCATTTCACCTGAGGGATTTCCCAACAGCACCTGGTTTCAGCTGGGACACGCCGCTTATGCAAGTGTGTCCCAGAAACACGCTGGTGCAAACACACCTGTGCAGAGTAAACATGCAGGGAACAGGTAGAACAGGTTTGGGGATCAATCTCATTTTGTTATCCTTAATGAAACCAAACAGCAGCTTCCAGAATTGAGTCTGTAATTGAAGTGCCATTACAGAGCTAATGCTCCAGGTACGAGCCCGATAGATTTTTCCAGAGCGCGTCAATGTGCGTTTCATGGATTCCATGAAAACGGATCAATGAGAATTTCAAGGATTTAATAAGGCGTAATGGAATGGCTTCAGGCTATTTAAAGAAATCTATGCAGGTGACCAGGGCATAGTTTTGGCCTGGGGTTTCACAGGACCTGGGGCAGGAGCAGTGGGATCCACACAGGATTCCTACAGTGCTTCAAGCTGCTCCTTCCTTCCCCTCTACCCGAGGCATGGAGAGCTGTAGATGGCATTGAGTGTAGCTGTCTTATTTCTTTTCAATTCACTTTAAGCCAATGGAAAGACTTCCCAAACTACAAAACTGAGGATGGAAAAGGCCCAGTGGGTTATTGCTGAGGCTGGTGTTCCCTGCAGATCCTCCATGCTCATTCTCCTGCTGCCCTCACTCCTGGCACCGGCTCCTGCCTGGGTTCCTTTGCCCTCTGTTCCCTGAGACAATGGCCACAACAACAGAATCAGAGAAAAAACATGAGCATATCAGTGGATGGGGAGTGAGAGCCTCTCACCTTCACCAGTGAAGCTGCTGCAGCCAGAAGAGGCTCTGGGGGGGCAGTGGGGCCATGCCAGGTGAATCCCTGCTCTCTGTGCCCCACTGTGCTGGCACACACCTCACCTGCCCTGTCTAGACACCACAGCCCCAGCACGGCCAAGATCATTAACTTTTTATTCCCTTCCATTCTAATCTAATTATATTTCTGTGTTCAATAGCTGTGCATAATGTTAAACAGGCTATTCCAAGTGAGCTGCAGCCAGGGAAGGCTGGAAATTTCATTTACACTGAATATATGATTCATTACAGCAGGGACTTGGGACAGAGCAATTAATTCACCTGAGCACGTGGCTCAAGCGGGCACCGCTGCCCAGGGCGAGCTGGCACACACAGACTTTTCCTGCCACTGCCATCAGCTGTGCCACCTTCAAAAGTGACACAAGGAGGTGAAAACGGCTCAGGGCAACTCAACAAAAGAGAAGGAAATCCCCAAAGATTGTACTGTTGCAACCTTAACATCGCTGCACTCCTTCAGTCACAGCAACACCCCAGGTGTGACCGGCTGATGGGGACTGTGCTTGAAGGGCTGGCCTTGCAGAGCAGCAGGAGGAGGAGGAGGAGGAGGAGGAGGAGGAGGAGGAGGAGGAGGAGGAGGAGGAGGAGGAGGAGGAGGAGGAGGAGGAGGACCCCAGCACCCTTGCAGTGAGCATGGAAGTGTTCATGACAGCCAACATCACCAAATGAGCTTTCAGATACTGGTGGAGCGTGCACGCTCCGACGAGGCGGGCTGTCCATCATGCCACCAGAGGTTAATTACAGATCAGGCCATTTCCCAGCACGGAAATTACTGTGACTTGCTGAGGTTTCAGAGGTGGGCTGGAACCATGGGATCAGGCTGAACTTCAAGGCTGCCCCAGGCACCCTTTGCTTTTGAGTCTTTGTCCATCCCAGTCCTGCCCTGTTAGTGTTGGCCTGTCTGCAATTAACCTCCCTGGAAAAGTGAGCCTTGTTTGTCTCCCAATGCCCCATCCAGGCATGGAATGAGTTCCAGTCGCACTGAAGGAAGTGCAGGGGGAAGGATGGCACCGGGCAGGGTGTGATGGGCACAGCAGGGACACAGGATGGGTGCGGGATGGATGCGGGGAGCGCGGTACGTACCAGGAAACAGCCCGCTGGCGTCTGCCCTGCGCCCAGAAGTCAAACAGGCTTCGGCCAGTCAGCAGGAGATTTCAAACCATTTCTCAGACACAAAGGCCACGGGAATAAGATGCCGGTCAGAAGAAGAGGGTCTGCAGTGAGCAGAAAGAGGGGCTTGTACACGCTGGTACGTAACACACACGGCGCAAGCCGGGCTGGCCTGCTGCACACTCAGCTGTTCTACATCTCTCTGGAGTGATGCTTTGAGTGGGCTTGGGTGCACCAGGCTGCCTGGAAGTGCTCTGGGATAGAGGGTCCCAGAAAAGCATCCCTGGATGGTGATAAAGCCATGATCTTTGCTAGTCATAACACAGGCACTCTCTGTCACCTGGCTGGAGTTCATATCAAACCAAGGCTTTTGGACACCCAACAAAATGGTGTGACAATCCCTGCCAGTTCTCCACCTCCTGAGATGTGAAGAAACCCTGGAAAATGCAGACGAGCAGAACTCTGCACACATGTAAGAAATGCTGATTGCAAAGGCATCAGTGCTGGCTGAAAGGCATTAAATTGTTGGCTCCAGGCCTGTCCTTGGGGCAGGCAGATCTGGGCTGCGGCTGCCACACATGCCGTGGTTCCTCAAGGCTGTCTGGAGCATCAGCTGCTCATTTTCTCCCTCAAAACTCTCTGCCTGGCTTCCCCTCCACCTTTGATGGGGACACACATTTACCATATGGTGAAACCACGCCAGCACCCAGTGAAAGCACTCTGGAGACAGCCCGTGGTGCGGGAAACATCGCTCCCAACCCCGCTGCTCCTGATCCCCCCTCCCTGGGCAGGCAAGGGGCTGGCAGAGCAGGGCCACATCCCTTGGCTGCAAACGACGCTCCTTGTTAGCGCTGTGCCGTTGTTTTGCAGCAGCCAAACGGCTCATTTGGCTCTCGCTGCCTGCTCCTCCATTAATCACCTGCTTGTTTGCAGCCGATGCCACTGAGGAGACAGCACGGGTGCTGGAAAAATGGATCCAGTGGCATTTTATGTGCTGGCAGGAGCAGCAGCAGCTGGGACATGAACACCGTGTGTGGTGCTGAGCTCTCCCAGCCCGCTGAGGCACCCATCCAGCCTCACCACCAGAGCTGGGGTCAGGGGGCCGGTTCCACACTGAACTATGAGTGGGTGAGCACCCAAGAGGTAGGAGGCTCTTCCAAATGCTCTTGGAACGTCACCCCTTGTGGAATTTGCAGGCAGCCTCGACAAGGGAAGAGATGAGAATCTTGACTCCATGTTTCAGAAGGCTGATTCATTATTTTATGATATATATTATATTAAAAATGCTATACTAAAAGAAATAGAGACAGGATACAGATAGAAGGCTAGGCAAGAATGATAATACAATCTTGCGACTGACCATAATATCAATACTGCTGGACCTGTGATTGGTCATTAAGTAAAAACAATCTACACGAGACCAATCAAAGATGCACCTGTGTCGCAAACATCTTTTATGAAAAACTCTTTCCTTAGGACTTTTCCTCCTGAGAAGCTGAAAGGCCTCAGGAACAAAATGTAAACAATGGTTATCTGCTGCTGTGGAATGCAACAGGTGCATCTGGGATTGGTCCGTGTTGGATGTTTGTAATTAATGGCCAATCACAGTCGGAGAGAGAGCTGAGCCACAAACCTTTGTTATCATTCTTTCCTATTCTATTCTTAGCTAGCCTTCTGATGAAACCTTCTCTTCTATTCTTTTAGTATAGTTTTAATATAATATACATCATAAAATAATAAATCAAGCCTTCTGAAATGTGGAGTCAGATCCTCGTCTCTTCCCTCATCCTAAGACCCCTGTGAATGCCATCACACACCTGTTGGTAAACAACCTCCAAACCACATTCTGAGCAATCAGATAATTATTGCTTACATTTTGTTTCTGAGGCCTCCTAACTTCTCAGGAGAAAAAAAAATCTTGCCAAAGGGATTTTTCAGAAAACATTTCAGTGACGAGCCCCCATCACCCCGGGGTGCTGCCCCCACACCCAAACCACGGCGCCCAGCTCACCTGTTTCCATTGAAGGTGGTTTTATAATCCCCGGGCGAGTGCAAGGTGTCCTCGGCGTAGACGGGCACGGGGGTCCGCACGCACTCGTGGGAGCACTGCAGCGTCTCGTTGTAGGCGGTGAAGATGTCGAGGGCGCTGGGCACGCGGGCGGGGGCGAAGTCCGTCAGGTTCTGGCAGCTCTCCTCCTGCTGGTCCAGCTTGCGTTGGTGGCTGTTGCGCCGGGGGCGCCCGCTCTGCGCACAGCTGGGCGGGGGCAGAGAGAATCGGACAGTCATGGCATGGTCTGGGCTGGAAGGGGCCTTAAAAATCCTCCAGTTCCATCCCCCTGCCGTGGGCAGAGATGCCTTCCACTAGATTGGGTTGTTCAACCCTGTCCAACCTGGCTTTGGATTCTTCCAGGGCCACAGCTTCTCTGGGCAGCCTGTGCTAGGTCCTTACCACCCTCATAAGGAAGAAGTTTCCCTTAAGATTTAATCTAAATCTTCCCTTTAGTTGAAAACCATTCCCCCTGTCCCATCCCACTGTCTGTCTGTGTGAAAACTTTCCCTCCATTATAAGTCTGTTATGGCCTGAAAGGCCAAAGCAGAAGGGATGGGAGGCACAGTGTATCCCTGAAACTTGGCAAGGGAACTCACCTGATTGACCAGATTGTTCCATATTATATTAGAATTCAGAAATTCCAATTCCAATTCAGAATTGGAAAGATCAGCCACAAGCAGTCATTTGGCTCGGTGCTTTTTTATAAGAACCAAATTTACATTTTAGACACAAGCTCTTTCCCATCAGAGGAATGACTTAATGAGTCACACTTTTGTACCTGCAGGAAGCAAAAGCCTTTTCTTAAGTGAAAATATGTAGGTGAGAACAATGAAGTGAAACCCTTTCCATTTGGGAGACACCAACAGGTTGGAACTTCTCAGGATAAACGAGCTCAGGACCTGGAGTGACACAGCAGAGGGATGGCTGGCAGGGCAGCCCTGCTCTCCGGGGGCTCCTCCAGCTCTGGAGGCTTCATAAGGATCTCGTGGCTGCACAACACTTCTGCCTCAGTACGTCAGAGACGAGGAGAACCCCAGCTCGCAGGAGCCGCCCTCAATCAGCCTGGTCCTATTTCAGGGTCTAGACACTGATTTAATTAAGATGCCACTTTTTCCAGATGGGATTGACAGCGCCTTGCAGAACGCTGGAGTTTTGGGAGGTGGCAGCTCTGAGGGTGGTGAGAGCTGGCGATCTGTGGAGGGGCACTCCTGGGGACAGGAATGTGGGGCTCTGCTGGGAGCAGTGCTGGCCAGGGTGACAGCATCTGACTGCTGGCTCCGCTCTGCTTGATGCAAGTGAAGGAGACAGCCCTAAACCAACAGCTGTCTCCCCACGGCACGTGTGCAGGAGGAGCAGTGACAAGAAGGATGCTGGCTTGGCACGCAGCCATCACTCACCCATCCTGCTTGAAGGGGACAAATGCCAGCCAAAGGATGGGGACAGTGACTGTGTCCCTGCTGGGGACAGGGCCAGAGCATGTGGTGTGGGTCACTGAACGCAGCCTGAAATCACCCAATGAACCGAGGCAGTTTGGGTAGAGTTGAGCAAACTCCCAGGTACTGTTTCTTCTTCACCTTGGACACACCTGGGTGCTGCCCACACTCTCCTGCTGAGGATTTTCACCGGTGATTTCTCAATTTCACTTACTGTAAAGCATTTCTGTTCCACACTGATCACTGGATTTATTTTTTCGCCCCTTTTGGCTCCAGCAGCAGTTACTGAGCTGTTCTGCCAAGCTGTGGTCAGCCGGATCAATGACTCGTACCGCTCACTGCTGCGACTGGAGACAAATCCCACAAGTGTTTCATAAACTATTCTCCCTGCTCCTTCACTGAAACACTGCAGCAACCAGGGGAGTTCAGTGAATTAAATACCACTCGAGATAAAGCAGGGAGCCTCACTGGCTGCTCCCCACAAGTTCAGCTGTGGGGACAGAACCTGTGTGCTTTCAGTTGGCTGCTGCTCAGCATTACAGCTATACCAAGATGAAGATGCCTCCATAGCCCTGCAAAGGGCTTCTCCTCTCATCCCAGCTAGCCAGCAGGCTCCTCATCAACCCGGTGCTGTAATTGCCTCCTGGCTGCAGAAATTGATTTGCTGCAGCACCCACGCAGAGCTCGGCCAGGCCGGAAGGGAGAGCCACCAGCCAGGCTCCCCCAGCCCCGTGCTGCAGCCGTGTCGCTATGCCAGCAACGCTGACCTCAAAGTAGGCCAGATTCCCTGGGAAAATAGGTAAAGTGAGGAGTGCCTGGAGCGAAAGCTAACCTATTTTGCCATACGCCCAAGCCACACTGAGAGAACAAACCGGAGCACATGAAGCTGGAGGAGCACAGCAGCGCCCTGGGGGTTGGGGCATGCTTCAAACCGTGGCACCTGAGGGGCTTCGAAGATGCCCTTCTGTCCCTGGGGTCACAGGGAAGGGCAGGAGGTGCAGCTGCTTCTTGCCAAGCCAGGCTGGGGATTTTAGGAGCAGCATCAAAGCTCCTTAGGGAAGGCAGCGGAGGAGCTGATGGCACTGGACAGATCCTGAGAACACCTGCTGTGGCCCAACACACGGCTCTGACCTCTCCAGGTGGCACTGTGCTGAGGCACGTGTCCCATGAGACTTGTCCACCCAGCCTGGGCACATGCTGGTCCCCAAAGCCACTGGCCAGGTGGTGTGAGGTGGGGAAGCTGCAGGGGGACAGCTGAACCCCGATGCACCAGCCTCCTTTGGAGGTTTTGCCGTAAACCCCCCATTTTCTCCTGCAATCCCGGCAGGTGCCACAGGCTTTGGCGCCTGCAGCGGGATGGGCACCTCCATCCCCATCCTGTCCCCATCCCATGCCACCCCCCCAAGCCAAGCAGAGCAGGAGGGACCTTACCAATTTTTTAAGACAAGAGTTGTTATCAGCGCAGCTATGACCATGATGAGGGACACGGTAATAGTGATTATCTGATGAACAGCCAGACCTGCAGACAGAATAAAAGAGACAGTGGGGATGGGAACTGAGGGGACCCTGGCAGAGCCCCCCCATCCCCACACAGCCCCCCACCACCCCCTCCCAGCACGAGGCCACACACAGCCCCCGGCAGCGGCGCCGCAATCCTCTCTCCTGCCTTACACAAAACAAATCTGTAAGCCAGGCTCCTCATTTCCTATCCTCTCAAGTATGTTCCTTGTCAGCCCGAATTAGGCACGAAGAACGGAAGAGAAGTGAAGACGTCTCCCCTCTGGGACGGAAAGGGAGACGAGCACGGCCCTGCACCGGGTGCGGGATTCACCAGGGAGAATAATTACAGCGCTGGCGGCTGCTCGCCTCGCAGGTCGGGTGGGCTCATTTCCCCCTCTTCACCTTCCACGGGGTATCATTTTGGCTCGTGGATCATTCCTAATGAGCAGTTTGGAAACAAAAGCGGCTCGCTGTACACTATGTTTGTGATTTTGTGCTGCCTTACAGTTGCAATTTCGTAATGAAATGATTTTTCCTGGCTGCAGCCCAAGGATGTGCTATTTTTCACAAACAGATGTTGCAGCTCCTGATGGATGGTAGTTTTAATAAATAAATAAGTCCTAGAATGACAGGAAAATAAGCAGTTTTATATATATATCTGTATGTGTCTGTGGCAAGGACGGAGTCAGTGCCAGGGCCATGGCTCAGCTGGAGCAGGGGGTGGCAGGGGGAGCCAGGGGCAGCACTGGGGCAGCCTCTGCTCCTGGGGAAGGACTCACTCGTGGCCCCTGTGCTGGCAGGGTGGGCAGCAGCCAATTCCAGCTCAATCCTCAGCTGCTCCACCTCTAGGTTTCACCTCACAGGGAAAATACCACACTGGGAGGCTCCCCACCTCCCAGTGGCACCCCACCTGCTGAAGGTGAGGCCCAGAGAAGGACTTCTGAGTTCCCAGAGGGTGATGGCGATGGGAGCATGTCCCCACGGGCCCGAGGAGGGCGGTGGCAGCTCGTGGCAGGTCGGGAGTGACGCCCACCCTGGCAGCAGCCAGCCCGGCCGCATCCTGCACGGCAGCCTTGGAGCAGCTCCCAGTGGGACGCTGCTGGGAAAGATAAAAGGAAAGGCTCTAAAAATAAAATCAAGCCAGCCCAGTGCCCGATTCCTTTGAAAACAGAAGCGGAGTCGGGGACGAGACCTGCTGCAATGCTGGGAGCTGAGGCAGCGGTGGCAGGGCCACGGGAGAACCTAACGATGCAATTAATCCTTGCATTTACGTAATGGGAAAGGCACAGGCAGAACAGATTGCAGGTGGCTGAGCACTGGGAAGGATGGCAGCTCCTTGGAGCAGGACACATGGATTTTAAGAAAGGCTGGATAATTTTAGACTCCGTCACACACATAAGATGCCATATGTACCGGCACAGCAAAGTTCCTTTACATCATGTATAGATTCTGCAGAAGCCAGGGGGGTTTGAAGGGGACAGGAGACTTTTGTCTCAAGGCTGGTGATGGGCAGAGGGAAGGCACCCAACAGGTGGTTCCCTATAGCAATGCCTGCTGCAATAAACACTACCAGGTCTTTATTCTTAATTTACAAATATATCAATTTATGAATATATCAAATATTTTCTATTAGGCCCTCAAAGCATGTAGGGCCAAACGGAGCAAGATCAAGCAAATATCCAGTCTGTCAGAGATGGGGTTAATGTGTGGGGCATCCTCTGAGAGGGAAATGCCCTGTAAGGGACATAAAGCACCCTGGTGGGTGAAGTGAGGTGGACAGAGATGCTGCCAAGGGCAAAGCAGTGTTTTAGATTAAGCCCAACGGGATGGAGGAACGGGACTTGGAAGATAAAATCAACAGCTCACGGGGCAAAATCCTCTTCCTCCAGTGTAGGGAACTCCCCATGAGAGCCAGTGCCCCCAGAGAGAGACCCCGGGAGCAGGGATTACAGCGCCTGGGCTTTGTTTGCTCATCTCCTTGGCAAAAGCTCCGATCCCAGCAGGTCACGGGGCCCCGTGGCCGTGTAATTACACGTTATGAGCCGTGGAAACAGGGAGCTGCAGCGGGGAGGGACACCCAGCCCCGGCCCCTCTCACCTGCAAACGCCTCAGCCCGGCGAGGGCTCCCCCTGCCAAGGCTTTTACCAGGCAATTTGACGCAGTGACCATTTAACTGGAGGGTAATTACAGGAGAAGTATTTAATGGAGCCGAAAGTGTGTCCAAGCCTCTCTGCGCTTCTGCTAGTGCAGCAGAATTCCGCACGCCGCCTGCCAGGAGGGAAAGCTCTTCAAAGGCGCTCTCTGAACCCTCAGAAATGCTGAAATATCTCTGGGTTTTTCCACTCTCGTGCCGTCCGCTCTCACTAGGGCCTCTAAATCCCCAAGGTGGGGGGGAGAGGGGCCACAGAATCCCCAGCAAGGCGGCACAACCCAGCTCCATATTCCCCACATCCCGGGCAAAACCCCAATCTTCTCAGAGCAAGCCAATGCCAGGGCTTGCTTCTTTTTTTTCTTTTTTTTTATCTGTTATTTTAAAGACCGTATATTTGCTGCTGAGATGAAAGTGCTGAGGTTTGGCCTTTCTGGCCACCTTTTGAAACGGCTCCCGGACAGCTCTGCATCAATGGAATTAATTCCATGAGAAAAATCCATTCGAGACTAATGTCTTGCTACTGCAGGAGCACGCCATGGCAGCGAACAGGAGATATAAGCTCTTAATTAAAAACAAAGAGAACCTCTATCCCCCAAGGCCTTTATTTCAACAGCTCTGGTTAGGGAGCCTGTATTTTTCATTTTCCCAATAAAAACAGCTACGAGCTGCAACTCTTTGAAGACCCTCGTCAAGGCCTTGAAGCTGCATAAAATTAGAAAAAGGAGAAAACAGCTCTATTTCATTTGAAAGGGAGAAAACTGGCGTTACTCTTACAGGCCAGATATTGCTACCCCCGGTCTCTTCCCACACTTGTGCTGTGTGGATCTCCCTCTCCTCAGCATCCCATCCTCAGCCCTGGCATGAGTCCCCTTCCTCTGTTCTCACATGCCCTGAGCACCAGGATGCCAATGCCTCCTCCTGAGCATTGTGGAGAAGCTGGGGCAAAGCTGCTGGACTCAAGAGGCTTTACAGCTTCCCCAGCCATCAGAAATCACATCTGAGCCCCAAAAACCTCATGCCCTGATAAAGCTGCTTGCAGACAGAACAATTCAATCAGGAGCGTGGTGTGGCCTCCCTGCTGCCACCGCCGGCCTTTCCCAGGGGGGATCAGCCAGATTTGGCCGTAACGTGAACCTACTGCTGGTTAATAGCTTGTAAGGAAAATAATTTACAAAAGCCACAAGGGTTTGATACAGGGGTGGAGACACAGCAGAAATCTTCTTGAAAAGCCTTGTCACAGTACACAGCCAGTTCCTCTGCTGCCCAATCCACCATGCCACAATTGGCTCTGCTCTTCCCAACACCTTGCTGGCAAAGCTGAGGTCAGCAAAGCTGCTTTGGTTTTTCACCTGGTAAATCAGTGATCTCTCTGAAACCCAGCCCAGGGAGTGTTAGACATCCTGAGGTGAAAATGCAGCTTTTCAGCAAAAAACCCACCACGGCTCCTGGCAACTTCCTGGTATTTTGAGCTGGACTGATGAAAGAAAGAAAATATCTTCCCGCTGCCGCTGCTGCTGCTGCTGCAAAATGTTTTTGCCAAGAAGGAAAATCCTGGAGGTTTATGCTAAAGACACTGGGACTTATCTTCTCAGGTGTTACAGCAAATATCACCGAGCAATAAATACTTGGAGAGCAGCAGAGGGGAGTTTCTGGCTCAGTGAGAGGCACGTGGGAGGATGTGCACAGGCACGTTCGCCATCCGCGCATCCCCGGGAGTGTCCCCACTCCCTTGTAGGGAGAGCTCAGCTGATGCCACGCTCCTTTCTGGCTTCCATCATCATCCTCCACCCTTCAGCAAAGCTGCAGCTATGCATGGCCCTACAAGGGATGCTTTGGGCAGCTCCCAGGAAGGGTAATCATGGTTGCCAGCCCAGGAGACATCATCCAGCTCCTTCACCTCCTCTCCGTCCCCGAGCTGCGGCACCACCCCACGCCTCGGCACGGCGGATCAAAGAGGCAGCTCCATCCTCGCTGCCCAGCGTTTTCTCTTCTAAACACATTTTATCTTTAATTAATTCCTTTGAAGCTTTTTGCATCTACTATCTCCTCGCCTCCAGCAACCCCCTACTGCACCCTCTTTCTGGAGGCAGGGTCATCACCAGCGGGAGGCAACGCCTCTGTTATTATTTATTCCTGACACACAGCTGGCTGGACATGGGGAGGGGTGGCCTGGGGCCACCACCAGCTCAGATCCAGCTGCCAACACCCCATGGCCCCCACATTCCCCCAGGAGAACCCCAGCCCTGGTGAAGGGGTGTCCCTGAGCACCAGCTCTGCCACAAGCTCACAGACTGCGGTGCCAAACGCGCTGCGACCGGTCATCAAACACCACTAAGAGCAGCAGACAGCACATGGAGTTTTCTGCCTTATAAAGCACTTAAAGGTTTAATTAAAGACGGCTTTATCCTAAAGCTCCTGAAAGGAGGCTCAGACAAACCAGCGAGTGCAATTCCTGCCTCGCGCTGACAGCTCTGATTCATTCCACTCTTCCTTGCTTTGGCTGAGGCTGCGGGACCCGGGGATGCTCTGCCTTGCTGGAGGAGCCCAGCCCACGTGGAGAGTGCCCGGTGAACACTCCTCACAGCCCTTCCCACTTGCAGCATGCTGGAATTTTAATTATTCCCCTCTTTGCCTGCTCCAGAGTAAAACGATTGTGACAGCCCTGAAGAAGGAAGCACATTTTTGAAAAGCACAAGCATAAACTACGCCTGGGTGAACATCCTGCACGCCCAGCTGATGCCAGCAGTGCTGTGCTGCATGGCAGGGGTGGCACAGGGACAGGAGCACCTGAGCCACAGGTCACCTGAACCCCCCCAGCAGCACCCACAGGGCCAGCACATGCACCTGCCTCTGCTCTCATCCCAAGCATTACCTGCCATCACTCCTCTGCTGCCTCTCCTGCCTATGAGATGAGTGATTCCTATTCCAGGGGAATTTTTTTAAGCTTGTTTTTGCTGTCAGCGACTCACGGAGGCATTGTTTCTGGCTTTTTTCTCTCACTCCTCAGCGAGGAGGAAGGGGGGCGAGAGGATGATCTGACAGAGCAGAGCTGCTCCCATTGCTCATCTCAGCCAGCACCGCTGCCTCTGCTGAAGTGAAGTGGGTCTTTTTTACCACCTTGTGTGCACCCCAAGGACCCCATGGTCCTGCACAACCACCAGGGACCCAGGGGAAAAGCACAGAGGGATACAAGGATGCAGAACAGGAGGGATATGGGGGCAGCAGCACAACAGCAGCCACCTGCTCTGATGGAATTAAATGTGGGGGGATCTGCGTGGCTCCAGGAGCCTTGGGACAGCTCTGCCAGCTCCTGTGGGTGCCACACACAGGTGGTTCCACCCTGACCCCCCTCCCCATGTGCTGGGGACAGCTGAGGGACCACAGGCAGCGAGAGCAGCACCGCACCCACCGCGGGCTCCCGTCAAGGCGCCGCACCGGGCAGGGACTGGCAATGCTCGCTGAGGCACATAAACCCAACAGGCGAGTTACCTCATCCTCATTTGTAGCCATATGTTTTTCCCAGCAGAGAACAAACACTTCCAGCCGCTACAGCTTATATAACAGAGCGGAGCAGGGCTGGGAAGCTGCACGGCTTCGCACAGGCGCCGCACCAGCAAAACTGGCACGGACTCTGCTTTGAGACAGAGCCGGCTGCTCGCTCCCAAAACGCTGTCCTGAGGCATAGCAGGGGCATGGAGCTCCCACTGGGAGCATACTGAGAGCTCTCCTGGGTGCTCAGCCCCAGCACTGGAAGGAAAAGCGGATCTGGACCTCAGGAGCTTTTCAAGTGAGGGTGGATGAGCTGGGATCAAACAGGGCCTTTAGACCCGGGAAGAAGTTTATCACATTCACTGCTTGAAGAGAAGTTAATTAGCAAAAACTCCGATCATGGAGAAAGCCCCTAATGAGAGCAAAAGCCTGCAGATTAAAGCAGCTGGCCCCCTGGGAGCTGCTGGGGCTGCAGCTCCCTTTGTTCTGCAGGACAGCAGTGGTGGCACAGGCAGGTGGGTGGCATCACTGCCAGCTCAGCTTCGCCTAAACAAGGCAGCCCACTCCAGCAAGTCCCAGAGCCCCAGCACATGCCAGGAGCCATCCTCCCACAGCTGGCGCAGGCAGAGGGGCTCCTGCAGCTGGCTGATGGCAACAAGTCCACTGCACCCCACCCTCCTGGACTGGATGATGCCACTGAGGCCAGAGGCACTGACCCCAGCGGGGGGAGACCAGGCTGATGCTCTCATCATGCAGAGAGCAGCAAAACCCTCAGCCCTTATCAATACTCCCTCGCTGATCTACCCAGCCCATTTCAGCGTTTTGTAAAAGGTGTGTAGGCTGGGAGTTATTTTTCGGCTATAAATAACCCCTTTAAGTCAGGAACAACATCCTGGTTGCATCGTCTCTTTTTGCCAAGCGGGGCAGGCTGGATAAATTAATTGGGATTAAGATTAGGCCGTAAAATTCCTTTTCATTTCGACTAGAAAATCGCAGTGGGCTCAAAGCAGTCGATGCACAGTGAGTAAACTCTGTAAACTATCCACCGGTATCCCACGGTTTAATATCAGCAATAACAAATATAATTTGCAATAAATGGGAAGCAGCTTTCCCATCCATGTCCACGCAGCAGCCGGCGCCGGGGGAAGGCATTGCTGTGCCGAGCGTGATGCTCAGCGCGATTACGGGGAGATGGGCTGCGGATGGAGACTGTAATGGGAAAACACAGCGAGCGGCTGGAAAACGCCTCGGATAAAAGCGATAATCAGCGCCGAGCGCCTGTTTAATGTCACACTAACTCCTGTGCCGGGCAGCGCTGCCACGGGGACACTTGTGAGCCCGACTGATGTCCCCAACACCTCGCTGTCCCCCTACCTGTGCTGTCTCCCAGCCCGCGCGGCGGGCGAGCATCCTTCCCCCCGCTGCTGTGCCCTGCGGCCGGCTCGGCGGTGCTGCTGCGCCCGGGGCCGCTGCGGGACCCGTCCCCGCCGGGCACTGGAGCCGCGGTGCTGGGGGGCACCCGGGGCGGCGTGGCGGCCGTGACGGAGGTGACAGCGGCGGCGGCAGTGCTGGCGGAGGTGGTGGCAGCGGCGGCGGCGGCGGCGGCGGTGGTGGTGGTGGTGGCGAAGGCGCTGGGCAGCGTGCTGCTCTCCAGGGAGTCCTCCTCGCCCGTGGGGCCCCACACGATGACCTCGGGCAGCGCCGTGGGTCTCCCGTCCCGCGGGGCGAAGCCGCGGCCGCGGAGATGCCGCCGGCCCCTCCGGGAGCGCGGGCGGCGCACGGGGCGGGCGGCGGGCACGGCGGGGGGCGGCCGGCGGGAGCGGGGTCTCGGCACGGGGGGAGCGGGGCCGCAGGTCCAGGCCGGGCCGGGGCGGTGCAGCTCCTCCGTGCCCGCCGTGCCCCAGAGCGAGCCGCGGGACAGTCTGTGCCGGAGCGCCGGCCGCGCCGAGAGCTTCGCGCCGGGGCCGGCGGCTGCTGCGGGCTGGCAGCTGGCAAGGTCCATGGCTAGGTGGAACATGGCTATTAGAATCCAAGCATGGCTTCCGAGCGGGCAAGCTGACCTGTGGATAGATAGGGATTGTGTTAGAAGGGCAGTGGGGTAACCCCGTTGTCCCGTTCAGTATCACCCTAGATCTCTGAGCCCAGCCACCCAAAACATCCCCCAGACACACGGGTGTCGTTGTCCTCCCTGGTTCTCCAGCCAGAGGTCCCCAAAATGGCTTCATAGGCATGCAGCACCCCATCCCCCTGAAAACTACCACCACCAACATGGCAGGCTGAGGATCCCCACTCACAACTGTGACTTTTCAGTTGGTCTGGGGAGGGTGGGAATGACCTGAGGATGGATTTTACCAGGAAACACTCTAGAGGAGCGGCCAATGCCTGCTTTGCCCAAACTCAGCCCTGTTGGGTGAATTATCCAAAGCAGACGAGCCAGGACAGCTCCAGCAGCACAAGCTTTCACTCCAGGGACACTGAGATGCAGGGGTACCAGAGAACCCATCCTTTGCTTCCCAGTCCCACAGGCAGCATGATGAATCCCTCGAAGGGCTGGAGCAGACGAGTCCGTGGGCTCTGGTGTATGCACGTGTGGCCCATCTCCCACTATGGCAGTCACCCACGCTGCAGCAGGAACATCCTCCCACGGCACATCCCCTCCCACAGCATGGAGCACCCAGGCTGAACGTGACCCTGCAGGAGGAGCAGCCCCTTTTGCTGCCCTTTCTGCCACAGAGCAGCTGGAACACCCCTGAGCTGCTGGCAGCTTGAGCAGTTGGAATTTTGCTTTCATGTCACCATCACATCACGTCATGTCACAGCCTTCTCCCTTCCCCAGTGACAGCACACTGAGGCTCTGCTCCCCTCACGTCTCCTCAGTGATGCTCCCCCACATAAATCAGCAAGAAAAACTCTCCTAGGCAAATTTCTGTTGCCTTCTCCCCATCCTACCCCCCTGGAAAGAAAAAAAAAATCATCAGGCCAAAACCCAAAAATCTTTACTCCATTTTACTTCGCTTTTACAGGAGAAAGACTTTTGTCGAACTCAGCAGGAGTTAATGAGAGCTTTACATGGCTAAACGGGCTAATCCTCTGCAGCAGCGCCCGCACAGTCCTTGGGAGCACGACAGAATGTGCATCTGGTTGACAGAAGCATTTGTACACTCCCTCTGTGTGTGAGCAAGCGAAGCTAAAGGAGCTGACCTGGATACTCCCAGGCACAGGCTTTTTCTGCTCAGAGGATCTCTGCTTTTTTCCTAATTGGGTATTTTTTCAAAGCGTAACAACATTTATTTTGGGGAGGGAGAAGGCAACGCAAGGAAAGAGCGCAGAAGGAGAAAGGGAAGAGCCAGAAACAGACAACAGGAACCAAAATAGTTCAGGCTGGGGGAGGAAGGATTTCAAAGCTTCAAAAAAACCACAAACCACCCAAACCGTGGTGGTGGTGGTGGGTTTTTTTAGAGGACGACAGAGTGGTGGCAGCACGAAGAGTGTCCCCCACGTGCTGCAGGCAGTGCTTCCACTGGTGAGGAGCCACAAGCTCATGCTCCAGCAGGATCATCCAGCACAGACTCACCTTTGCAATGCTCAGGATCACTCCTGTAGCACCTCAGGCTTGATTTCAGCCTCTGCCCAGCTCCCCAGCATCACCTGAAATGTCTCCTTGCAAGGAAGGAAAGGTGCTGGGCACCTCCTGACATGGCACTCACCTCAGGTGCCACCTCTCACACCATCTGTGCCCACCCCCAGATCTCATCCTCTTCCCAGCTCTCTGTGCTGCTCACACTCAGAACTTTTAAGAACAGCTGCTGAACAGAGCCAGGGAAGATGTGCCCAGCCCAAACTTGGCGCTCACTGCATCCCAGCCATTGCCTGGAAACTTCTGAAAGACAAAATGCCAGTCCTTGCTGCTTGGGATTGGCAGCACACAGGAAAAACAGATATTTCCATCTCCTCCTGTCTCCTTGTGACATTTCAGGCAGAGTGAACTTGCAGGGGCTTGCTTCTGCAGAACCTGCCTGACACAGCTGCATCATTCACAGCAGCATCGGGAGGATGTGTGGGCAGAGGCAACACCCAGCCCTTGCCTTGCCCTGGGCCATGCTGGAAATTTGTGTCCCAGCATGGCCAGGCAGTGCTGGTGACACCCAGGACACCGGCGTCCCTCACTGCTGCCCAGGTCACGGGCTCTGGCATGGGGATGGACACAGGAAGGGACACCCAGATGGGGCAGATCCCACTCTGTCCCAAGGACAGCTTGGGTCACCCTCCCACCAACATCCCATCGAGCAAGGGGCTGTCACCCCTGGAGTGTCCTCCTTGCCACCACACCAGCTGGCACGTCCCCAGGAGATGGCTCCAGCGACAGCAGCAGCCAGTCCGGTTACCTCGGAGGAATTTTGCGTGGCATGCGATCTTCTGAGGGCTTTGCAACAACAGATAAGAGCAAGTGTCCTTCAGAATAAATAGCAGCGTGTAGGAGTTGCCGTTGTCCTGGCAACGCAGCGTGATGTGCCCGGCGCGGCGGCGGCAGCGGGGATGGATGCGGCAGCGTGGCGCGGCCAGAGACGGGACCACCCTGCCCTCCCCTGCCTCCCGCGCCCCCTCCCCACGCCAGCACCCTGCCAGGGCTGGCAGAGAGAGCGGCACGTCCCGAAGGACACCCACGGAGCGAGGATAACACACGGCGAGGAGCGCGCGTATCGGAGCGAGGACACATCCCGCCCGCACCTCCTGCCACCACCTTGTCCTTGCCCCAGAAAAACCTGGGCTGCCCCAGGAGAGGCCGCTGCGGCTGGCACAGCACGGCCCGGCCCGGCACAGCGCCCCGGGAGTCCCTGCCGGCAGAACAGGCAGGAGGAGAGCATCGCTCGCCTCTCGGGAGCGCCCGCACAAAGTCACCGCTGCTCGGAGGCCGGGAGGGCGTTCCTGCTCTGCCGAGACATCAAACGGCTCAAACACCTCTCCAACGGCACCAGCTGCTCCTCAGGGACAGCAGAGGACCCTGAGCTGCTCCCAGTGCATGGGAGAGCACCCTAAGTGCACCCAGAGAGGGGCTGTGGCATAGGGAAGGGAACACATCATCCAGACCCACACACAGCATCCATCCGCCTTGGTTTGGGGGCACGGAGCCAGCCCTGGCTGGAGGTACATGTAGACCCGAGGGATGTATGGAGCAGGGCTGTGGTTACACTCCTCACTCAGGAATCAGGGCTTTCCTCACCCCCCTACAAGCACACACAACCCATTTTGCAAAGAAATTTGAGGAGCGTGGGCAATTTTCACATTCCTTCTTTTCCCATCTTGGAGGTGAATGGGAATGTTGTCCCAAAATACTGCTCGAACTCCAGGAAAAACTCAATAAAACTCTGAAACTGGGTTAGATAAAGGAACACGGAGCGGATATATTTGAGAAAATGAAATCCTGTCCTTGATCTTCTCATCCAAGGCCTTGTCACAAATCCACTTCCCTGGCTCCATGGATGGTGAGGTGGCCACACTCACACACAGGAAATGAAACTCCTACAAATATTTACCTGCAACAAGCACTAGAGCAGATTTCAAGGAAACTGCTGGGTTAATGACATAGATCAGGCACTCCAGGACTATTTCCTGAGCCAATCCAAGCCCATTCCAGTTCCAAAGGTGATGGAACTGAATGTTGCACTGGAGCCACCACAGCTTCCCCACCCAACGCACCTTTCAGAGCCCTCCCCTGTGTGAAACCCCTTCCTGAATCTTTCCAGGTGCAGCTGTGTGCTTTGAAGAGGAGGACAGTTGGCACTTAATGTGAAAGAGAATAATTTCAAAGGTGCTGGAGGATCTGAGCTCACCATGGTCCTCAGCAGTGGGGAAGAGGCTGCTGTGGAACTTGGCATTACTGTGCACTTGGTACCAACCTCCATACGCAGGGAGGGAATGGAGCAGCATCCAGCATGGAATGGGACAGAACAACCCCTGCCCCAAGCTTGGGAACCCTCAGGGGTGGCAGCATCTCAGGCAGCCCTGACACTGCAGACAGGACATGGATTAATGCAGTGCACCCGCCGTGCTCCCAGAACCCCCCGGCTCTGGTAATGCGTCTGAAAATTAGCTGGGATCACGGCTCTGACAAACATCAAAACGCCACCCGTCAGCACTAACCCACTTCCCCAAAGCCTCAAAGGCTCACTTGAGTGCAGTCCCTTTCATAAGGTCCTTTTTTGCTCTCCAGCATCAGCCCCTTTCTCCCGTGCCTGTGGAGACACTTCACAGGAGCATTAACTGTAGAATAGGCTGATTTTTAATGCAGAATTATACAAATGGAGCCATTCTTCCATTTCATGCCTCCTGTTAGGTAATCTATCGGTATTGCACAGGGAATCAAGGTTATGTCCTTGTTGGGGTGATTTACGAACTCTGAGCATTTCATATCTCCAAACACCAAGCGAGGCAGGGACAGAAATATTCCTGTGAATGCCTGGAGCAGGAGCTGTGGTCAGAGAGCTGGGGTGATGTTTCCTTGACCCAGGCAAGACAAAGCAGGAAAGCAGGCACCACGCTCTAGGAAAAGCATCCTTGGCAGCGCGGCTGCGTGTCCTACAAAGGCATTGGGAGCAGGGCAGGTTATGAGAGTACACGCAGGAACTCAGTGGCTCCACACGGAGTAGAACGAGGCCGCTGCATCCCAGTGGGTGACTTTCACACTGGAGCAGGAGGAAGGGGGGAAAACTTCAGTGGCAGATACTTGGCCCGCGACGGTGTGTCCTCGCTGAGGTGGGGACTGCAGCCACCGCTGCAGCAGCTCTCCTCTCCATCCCGCTGTCCTGTGTGATGATCCCTGCAGTGCAGAGACTGTCCTTTGTTGTCACACTACCAACCATCACCATGGAAATGGAGCATTGCCATTCTGCACTCTGGGCTGGGCCGGGACTCTCCGCAGGGCTGGGAGGAGGGGAGATGCACCATCCCATGGGTGAGTGCCAAAAGGCATGTGGCAAGTTATGGCACAGGATTGTTGTGGTGCGGTGTAATAGCCTGTCTCAGTACCCCAGCTCCTTCCCCAGGTGTGCCAATAACCTCTCCCTTCCCCTTCCTTGCCCCCTGCTAAGTGCTGTCTGTCAATCTTGGCATTCCAGAAAGGGCGTTGTGTGATTGGCGAAGTTCAAAAGATGCCTCTCAGCCCTGGGGGACATTGGGCCATCCAGGTATCATTTGTCTTTAATTTAATTCCAATACTTATTTAATTCCAGTATTCCAGTATTTAAGTCCAATACAGGATCAGCAGGTGACCTTGTGGACCACTCCCACATGGCATCCACCATGTCCCACCCCACACCCCAAGCATCAGCAGCACCATGGAGACCTCTCTCCTGAGCCATGTTCTGCTACAGGATGAGCTTTTCTGATCCCAGACCCAATGGGAACTGGGAACATACAACACACTCTGCCATCTGTAGCCCCAGTCTCTTCACAGATAATTATAAATTTGTGAAAATATGGCTGCCAAGCTCTTTAAAGCCAAGACTGGGACTTAAGGCACAAAGGCTGACACACAGTAGCACCTAAGTAAATTAAATGTGCCACATCACTACCTATCTATATTACAGTCCTGAGCTTCAGGATTACCTGCTAATAAAAGTGATATTTAAAACAAGTCCTAAGTTCCTCCGCTGCCCCCTTCTCCCCACAAGTAATTAAACCGACGCCGCTTCCCGCAGCGGAGGGGATGGGGTTTATCACGGAGGGAAATCAGCAGAGGGTGAAATAGGTTGAATCCTCCCCGCCACGCTGCTGCCTGTTGGCCAGGCAGACAGCAAACACCCACTTCCCCGGGAAAATGGGGCAGGGAGAGGTTGGGTGGGGCTGGGAAGCCACGGATGCCCCCCAAGGATGGAAATACCAAGGTGGGGGCAGCTGGATCCAACCCTGAGAGTCATGAGAGGGGGGCAGCAGGGCGGCCGTGCCGGGGGGGAGCCACTCGCTCTTCTGCCTCTGCCTTGAGCTCACCCAGCTGCAAATAAACAATTTTACCATTTGAATAGCCGCGAGTGCGGAAGGCATAATTAATACCCAGCGGTACCATCAGCCAATGTGCTGATGCGGGAGGTGCAGCCCCTGCCAGCGCCGGCAGCGCTCAGTGCTGGCTCTGCAGGGCTGGCCCCGGCTGCTCTCGCCTCCAGGCCCGTCCTTTGCCACAGGCAGGGGAAGGGCAAAGCCTTGCAGCACCCTGCTGCTGGTGCCCACCGGTGCAGGGCCCCTCTGGTGCATCCCACACCCGCAGGATGCGGCAGAGCAAGGTGGGGAAGAGTAAAAAGGAGCGGGCAGAGAGCAAGCCCACGTGGCATCGCTGCGAAGGCAAGAGCTGTGCCCAGTTGACGCCAAAGTTGAGCCAGCCTTTAACCCCGAGTTTCAAGTTCAGTTCCCACTTTCAAATATTTTAAAAGACACTGACAGGACAAAACGTCCAGTGCCTCCAGCCAGCCTGAGGATGAGAGTGAGAGCTAACACAGTGAGCTGGCCAACACTGTCAATTATGGTCAGCCCGGATTAGCTTGCTCAAGAGAGGGCAGGATATCTGCTTGAGAGAGTTTTCTCTGGTCTTCAGGGATTATTTCAGACAGGATTTGAAAAGTGCCAGGGTGGGGAAGCCCAGAAGTTTGCATGCATCTTCAGACAAAAACATGCCTCAAAATTTCCCGTGCAAGACCAGTGCTTGGTAATTGACCTGCCACCGCTCTGGCAGCTGCAGCTCTGAGCTTAGTCTGGCTCCCCTGGGAAGACTCAGAATGCTGCAGGTTCATCTGTCAGTGTGGCAAGACAGGTCCCAGCCAAGCCAGGGGATGAACTGTCTCAAGTGCTTCCCAAGGGGGTTAACACAGTGGCAAGCTCAGGCCCTGAATCCCAGGGTACTGCTGGAGCATCCCTCCTGGCAAGGCAGAGTGTGGGTGCTCCTGGAGCATCCCTCCCAGCGGGCATGGGGCAAGTACCACTGGAAAATCTTCCCTCAGCAGCACAGCCTGGGTACCACCAGAGCATCCCCCTCAGTGGGCACAGCCTGGGTACCACCAGAGCATCGCCCGCAGTGGGCACAGCTTGGGTACCACCTGAGCATCCCCCTCATGGGCACAGCCTGGGTACCACCTGAGCATCCCCCTCATGGGCACAGCCTGGGTACCACCAGAGCATCCCCACAGTGAGCACAGCCTGGGTACCACCAGAGCATCCCCCACAGTGGGCACAGCTTGGGTACCACCAGAACATCCCCCTCAGTGAGCACAGCTTGGGTACCACTGGAGCATCCCCCTCAGCAGACACAGCATGAGTACCACCAGAACATCCCTCCCAGCAAACATGGGCACCACTGGAGCATCCCCCTCAGCACATACAGTGTTGAATACCAGCAAAGCATCCCTTCCAGCAAACCTGGGGTGGGTACCACTGGTGTATCCCCTTCAGCCCACACAGTGTGAGCACCACCATAGAATCCCCCTCAGCACACACAGTGATGGCACTGCTGGAGCATCCCCCTAAGCACACACAGTATGAGTACCACCAGAGCATCCCTCCCAGCAAACATGGGTACCACTGGAGCATCCCCTTCAGCACACACAGTGTGGGTACCACTGGAGCATCCTCCTCAGCACACACAGTACGAGTACCACTGGAGCATCCCCTTCAGCACACACAGTGTGAGTACCATGAAAGCATCCCTCCTAGCACACACAGTGTGAGTACCACCACAGCATCCCTCCCAGCACACACAGTGATGGCACTGCTGGAGCATCCCTCCCAGCACACACAGTGTGAGTACCATGAAAGCATCCCTCCCAGCACACACAGTGTGAGTACCACCACAGCATCCCCCTGAGCACACACAGTGATGGCACTGCTGGAGCATCCCCCTCAGCACGGCCGTCGCTCCCCCCACCGCCGCCCCAGGCAGCAAACACTGCGTGCATTTAGCGTGGCAGGGCTGGACAGTGGGGTGTTTCATCAACCCAGCAGCGATAACACTCGCCTTTTGTCCCTCGGGGATAAAGGGGGTTTGTGAGCACTGGGCTTTCCAGCCCAAACCGGCACCTGTCGCCAACTTACCCCACTCGTCCCCCCCTCGAGTTCCACAGCAGCGCTGGGGACCAGGCAGCAGCAAGAGCTCCAGCTCAGACACAACTTGCTGGGAAGTTTCAGATTTCCAGATCCACCAAAATCTTGTTGAAGAGCTGCGGTGTCAAGCTCTGCTCTTGCTGATATTAAAAACAGTCCATAAACCTAAGCAAATCAGGGCTTTCCCCCTCATTTCAGCTTCCACCTAAGCCTCCTCGTGTGTTCCAGCTCCTCATGCACATCACAGAATCTCTGCCCAGACTTTACATGCTGTTGGTGACCTGGCACTCGAGAGGGTGCTGCCTTCTCCCATCCCCATGACAGCAGTGGAAAACACTCCCCCATGTACCAAAATCAGTCTGCTGAGGGAACAGGACTGCAACATACGCTGGAGCACGTTAAAACCAGAGCTTAGAGATCATCCCTGGTGTTAGTTAATGCTGCCCACAATAAATAAGGCCAGCAGCTGAGCTGAGGGGCTCCCTGTTGTGGATACAGGCACAGGCAGGACACTGCACTTCCCCACAGCCACCATCCAAAAAAATTCTGCTTTCTCTGCTTTGCTCGTGAATTTTCTTCCATTGCCACACATCTGCCTCGTGTACAATCAACTGCAGGATGATCAGGCATCCCCCTTGGATAAAAGGTCTTCATTGGTGTGTCCCAAGCAGGATGAAATGCTCAGTGCTGTTGGATGGGACAGGATGGAATGGGATGGCCTGGCATGGCAAGGCAGAAGCAAAGATCTTCCCACTGAGATGGCAATAGTGCTGCCAGATCCCAGACTGGAGCTGCAGCCTTATAAGGGGTTTTGTTCCTCTGAATACACATCCACAAAGTGATTCCAAGAGATAGCAACTGAGTCAACCCAGCCCATAGCTCTGAAGGACCTACAGTGAGGAAAACCATGGCACAAATCTACGGCTTATGCTGCCCTTCAACCCCAGCGCTTTCCAGATAAATAACCCAGCGCTGATCGTATTTTCTAAATGAATGTGCTCGAGCATGTCATTACAATGAAAGCAGGAAACGCTTTGATCTAAAAAAAAAAATAAGTTGGCTCAATACATCTAAAGTAGCAGCTTAACAAGCTTTAAAGCAAAACAATTAAAAGAGGTCTGTGGTGTCTTTGTGACACAATGTGCCTTCGCGGGAGCTGCGCATCAGAGCCTGCTGTGGTATCCGTATCAATGGGAAATGCCTCCAACCATGGAACACATCCAGGGAGAAAAGACCTCATCATGGGATTTTTAATGATGACCTCACAAAGTGCTCTGCTTTCCCAGGAGCAAAGACAAGTGCTGACCCACTGGAAGCATCTGGATGGCCAGCACAGGGCCCAGCCAACCCTTCCCCATGGCAGAGGCTGGATGTCCACATAGGGATGTCCATCTAACTCAGATCCTTATTCCAGCACCACGGTCTCTGAATGGAGCTGCTCTCAATGTGCCCTGCAGTGACTGAGATCCAAACCTGTCTTTCTCCTGGGAAGTCCCTGGCAGCATAGAGATGCACAGCCTGCCCAGAAACCTCAGCAGCCATCCTCAGAAACGAACACAGGGAACACGTCAATAATTTCAAAAGCTCCATAAACTCTAACAGAGATGGAGAAGATGAGAGGAATGAAGACTCTGAAAGCAGAAAGAGGAACAGATGGCTTTTATGGAGCAAGAAATACAATAGGAAAAAATGGAGCAGCAGAGCTCTCTTTGAAGGTGTGAAACGTCAGTAGGGAAGCCTGGAGAAAGCCAAAGCCCAGGAGCTGGGAGCTCAGTGCAGGGCACTGCATTGCCCAGCTGAGGCTCTGGCTGGTGGTCCTGGGGAGCCCCCAGCCCCCCTGGCTCCTGAGACAGCACTGGCTCTGCCCAGCCCCACCACAGGGACATCCTGCTGCCAGAGAAGGGTCAGCGTGACACGCAGCATGGAGAAAGAACAGCCCAAAAAGATGATGAAAAAGCCAAGCTAAAATAGAAAGCAAAGGCAGCGGGAATGAACTCCGGGGCAAAGACTCTTGATCCTGTCACAGAAAGTTCTAAATCCCTTTTAGCACCAAGCAATTTCTTTTCCATGGAGAAGAGCCATTCTCTCTGCCATGGCCATCTCACTGTGCAATACAGCAACCAGGCAGCTCACAGGCTCTCCCACTGCAGCCATGGAAAATCCTGATGGATCAAAGTGACGATGAGGATTTACCTCCAGCACCTCAAGAACACTCTGCCATTGGGGGCACAGCCCCTCGAAGCCCAACTGCCAGTGTGTCAGGGATCACTGTGCTCTGCATCTCATTAAAAAAAACCCAATAATCCCCTTTGCGAGAGAGATTAAACTTTTGCAGCATTATCTCCAATGGGCTGGCAGCAGGGGATGACCTCCTGTATTCCTTACTATCTCAGCTTCCTTCAAAGGCACCTGTGCCAGCAGCTTTACTTCCATCCTCATCCATCAAAATTAGCAAAATTGATTTTGCCAGAGAATATGTCACTTTGACAGGAGCCCAGAGTAAGTCCTGAGCGTGTCACGTCAGATGATGCTGAGGTAGAGCCTCTTACAAAGACAAGAAACAAGAAGATGAATAACTCATCCTTATCCTTTCCATGAAAAACTTCTCAAAAGAAAACCCATGAATGACAGATACTTGTAGGAAAAAAAAAGGTTGATTCATTTTGGGAGTTCTTTCTAAAATAACACTTGCCAGCATCCGGAGCGGTCACACTTTCCCTACATAAACGCCCCGCCGCTGCGGACTCCGCCAAGCTTTGGCTCTGGCCAGGAAGAGGCAGAGCCAACCACGCTCCCGGCGGGGTGTGTGGCTTCATCTCCTGGCATTCATCACCCACGTTCCGGTGGGTCCTTAAGTGGATGTCCTCGTCCATGTCAATTAACTGCTGCTTCATTACCCGAGTCCTGCAAAGGGAGCAGAGATGCTGTGGCAGGCGCGGGGAGCGGGGCTGGGGTCACGGCACGGGACTCAGGCAATTACAGGACGCGTCCCTGAGGGAGCCACGTGTGCTTGTGCTTGCTAGGCAGGCAATTCCCAGGGGGCACAACCTGGGCTGGCCCCGACCTTGTCACATCTTCAACCTGAATGGCGTGCAGTCGAGCGGCAACATCAATTAGCGGCATTTGCTCTCACCGGCGCCTCCAACGCTGCTGCTGAGCAGCGAGTCCCCGGCCTTCCCATGCTGAGCACAGCAGCTCTACACAGCTCCTCAGCTGGCCACATTCCCTCCTCAGCAGCCTCAGGAGTTTCTCCTGACCATCCCAGGACGCTGCAGAAGAGGCACAGCCAAAACCCTCATGGACAGGAGCCATCAATTCTCACTAAGTTGTAGCTGAAAGTCACAAATCTGCTCTCCTGTGTGGCACAGCACGGTCCCACACGTGGTGTGTGCTGTGCTGCCGTTGTCCCGAGGCACACGGTCACCCCTGTGCCAGCACGTCCCCATCTCCACGCTTCTCCTGTGCTACAGCACGTGCCCTCTGGTGAGCTCCAGTGTTTTCCACCTCAGTCATCCAGACTCGCCTCTTGGAGGAAGCGCCTCGCTGCTCCCAGGCTACGTGATGTTTTTGAAGCAGCTTTTGCTCAGCCTTTATTTGGAAGTCAGTGGAGTTGGAAGTGCTGGCATCGCAGCCAGGCCAGCAAAGCTTCACTGCTCCTGCCTTGCCACAGCTAAGCCTCATCCCATGGATGCTTCACCAGGGTCCGGAGCAGCGCCGCAGCCAAGGCGCTGCTTCTCCTCCCTGCCAGCTCCTGCCGCAGGAGCTGAACAGTCCTTTCCATACCCACAGAGATGCTCTGCCAGGGAACAGCTTCTGCTCCCAATGGCTCTGGCTCATGGGGACACAGCAGCCACTGGCAGCGGGGACACAGTGCCCCTGGGATGCTCCAGCACTGCCAGGAAAGCGGAGCTGCTGAGAAAGACCTTCAGAGCAAACTTCAACAGAAATCATCGCATGTCAAAGTGTATCTCCTGCCTACACATCATTTCCAAGTCACAAGGAGACATTTTGCAGATCGGAGTTGGAAATGAGCACTTTGTGAATGACTGGATTTATTTATTTCCATAAAGTCCTCAGGCGAGTCCCAGTGGGTGTTTGGCCCCCTGCCCCAGGCACCCAGCGCCTGCTGACCCCACCCCTGCTCATCTCCATGGAGCTGCTCATCCACCTCCAACCAAGCTGGGTTGTTCCTCCTTTTCTGGGTGTTGCTTGGGACCATAAATGCCAAATCTCTCAGCACTGATGGGAGCACACACCCACACAGCTGCACCTGGGGCAGGTCCCCACCCTGCTCCTACAGCATCACACCCAGCATCCCTGGCCCCATTGTGAGCACAGCACCCAGCCCTGCCACCACACCACAGGCAGTGTGGGCGCTCTACCTCCAGCTTGGGCAGTTTTGGGAGCACTGGAGGGTGATGGAGCCAAAATGCTCATCAGTCCCCACTGTGTCGCCAGTGAAGGATCTCAGTGCTGCACTGAACGGAGGCTTTAGTGCAGCTTCGCCTTGCAGAGCTGCTGAGGCCGGAGAAAGTAACTGATAAACCCAGAAAGCAGAAGAGATTCAGCAGCAGACAAAAGCTCATTTCACAAGGAATCCTCATAAAACCAAATTAATGTTGAAGGATGAAGGCAGGTAAACCTCCCACGGTTAAGTTCAGGCCACTGAGACTCAGTTTAAATCTCTCAGCAGTTCTGATTTAATCAATGCATTTCCAAGTGAAATTAGATGAAGTACATCTCCATCACAGGAAATTATATAAGCTATCAAAGTCTGTAGGTGCAAGTCCCAGTAAAGAAGAGCCACAGGAAATATTCATATCTACTCAAATTCCATTTTTAAGGAGTCACTTCAGGTCCAGAGTTTAATGGTTTTTTTTAGTGAAAAAAATCACTCTGATGAAAACAGTGAGCCAAGACAAAGAAGGGCCAAGCTGCAGGTTTGGGAACAGCCCCACATAACCCACAGTGACTGCTGGGATGCTGGCAGAGGAGCCCTCTCCCAGCAGCACCACCCAATGTGGGAGTGAAGGAAGATGGGAGGGAGGAAAGATGGAAGGAAGAACAGAAGTAAAACCTCTTTTTTTTAAAGGAGGGGGTGAAAGCACCAACAATGTCACATCATCCACTGATCCCACCCAACACACTCGGCCTCCAGGAATTATCCTGCTGGAGGAGTGTTGCTATCAAACCCAAACTCTCTTGGGCTTGAACTGCTGTTGCCCACTTGGTTACCTCCAGCCCTCCAGGAGAACAACAGGCACCACAACCCAGAGCAGAGCAGCTCCTGCTCAGCACACTGAGCTTCCAGTAATCTTGGTAATCTTTCCTCCCGGTCCTTCTCCCATTAGCTATATTTAAAAGCTTAGGCATGCATACATTTTCATAATAAACCTCAGGCCTGCTGGAAGTCCTTTTGCTTATTCACACCCTACGGAGCTGCCCTTGGGAGGCTGCATCCATCCATACCTACAGACACCGAGGTAAATACGGCACGCTGGGACAGCCTGAGGATCAGGCTGGCTGAGGGAAGGTGGAAACACAGTTGGAGATCTGTCCTCTGCCTGGCTGCCCTTCCCTGTTTCAGTCTGGGCTCTGAAGGGGCATTATCAACCCCTTCTTTCCAGCAGATGACCACGATGCACAGCAGAGCCAAGCCGTGGTGCTCCGGCCGCGGGAGCAGCTGGGCCGGCAGCTTGCCTGTCCCTGTCCCGCCTGCCCAAGGCTGGCACAGCAGCTGCCACACAGGACACCAAGCCCCAAACCCCCCAGCAGCACCACGACAACTCCCACCTGCCACCCCACTGGAGGCACCACCACGACAAGGCTCTGCTGTTATTAGAACAATTATTCACACCCTGGGAAGCGCCGCTCCCCTCGCCTCATCTGGGAAATTGCTGCCAGCACGGAGGTACGAACCGCTGCATAAAAGTGCAGTTTATTCAAGCATTATTGTGCCTGTTAAGTATCATAGCCAGTGACACCAGATGAATTTCTGTGGCAATCAATCCACCCGGGAGCAGCAAGCTCAGCCCCTGTGTGGATGCAGGATGAGTAAGGACTCCTCAGTGGAGGCCATTAACTCCCACTGCTTACTGCTCTCATTACTTCCCAGACTGCAAGGCTTGCATCTTTGACGAGCGGCTGAATCTACATTTGACAGTGTGAACCCGATGAGTGAAATTCATGGAAAATGTTTGCTTTGGCAGTAACTACAAGGCCCATAAAGTTTCCACGGAGCCGACGTGCAGGGATGTATGCTTTTAATGAGTTGCTTTATACAATCGCCGAGAAATTGCGAACGGTGGTTTTTACTCCTACTGCAAATCACTCCAGAGCTCAACGCTGTAAAAACCGTGGCATATTGTTTAAAACATTATATTCATAGCTATGGAGGGGAAGTCCTCGGCAGCTCTGGAAGCCTGGCACGCTGCAGAGAGCTGCCGTGCCCTCGCAGGCGGGCGCAGGCACTGACGCAGGCATGTGCACGCACACGTATGTCTGTGCACACTCAGGGAAGTGACAGAGCCACTGCCAACTCCCAAAAAGAACAGATTTTGCCCCGCAACACCCACACCTGCCAAGAGCAGAGCGGGGCTGGAGCATCGCTGGGACCCCGCAGGGGCTTTCAGGGCAGCGCTGCTTGCTCTGCCCTGCTCCAAATCGGGGAGAGGCAGCTCCCCTTCACCGAATAATTCTGAGAATGCAATTGCACACGGGTCCTGCCCTCCCTTCCCCGGCAGCTCACCGCGAGGTCAGGCACTGCCACCGCCCCGGGCGAGAGGGATCCGACTTGAAAGGAGCAGCACGGTACCATCTCCCCGCCGCAGGCAGCCGCTCCAGGCACAGGCTGCGCGGGGTGAAACGGGCTCTGCAAAGCTCCGCTGCTCCTCCCGAAGCTATTTTTCTAGTAGTCTTGGAGAAAATGAGGAGAAATGACATGGGAAATGTCAGAAATAAAGCCAGAAGCAATTAGAGTAAGAGAGAAGGGAGAGCAGCAGGCAAGGTTAGCAGTAAAGTTATCTCTTATTAAAAATAAAACACGGAGGGACTGGAAGCTGATGAGGTGGCAGAAAGGACAGCCTGGTGCTGGGGATCCAGGATGCACAGCACAGAAATTCGCAAGGCGAATGAATCGAGGAGGGAAGCGAGCAGAGGGCTCCTGTTTCCATTGCTAAACTCTCCTCAAAAATAACAAAGCAGAGGGCGTCCTCTGTTCCCAGGATTACAGCTTTCTGCCGCGCCAGCCTCGGGAAGCGGCCCTCCAGCTCCACTGGGCTTTCACCTGACACGAAATAAATCCAAACGCGTGGCACCCTGAGAAAACCCTCGGGTGCTCTCGCCGGGAGGAATTCCTAAGGTCACTACATCACCACAGACTCTGTCCTTCCCGCACGCAGCAGCGCATCCTCGGCTGACGGACGGACAGACGGACATCCCCAGCGGCAGCGTGAAGGTGCTCGTGTGCCCGGGCTGTCGGGGGGCACCAGCCAGAGGCACGGGACAAAGGAGGGGGGCATTGGCAGCCAGCTCGCCACGTGCCTCTGGAATATGCGGCGCGGCACGGGAGCGTGAGAGAGAGAGGCCAAGGGCCTCCCCCAGCTGCTCAGCACAGACAAAACCTCAGTTCAGGTTTCACCCTCCAGGACTCCATGCACAGCCCGGACAGAGGAACAAAGCCTCCAGCAGCGATTCCCACGCTGGCGGACAAAGGGCTTCTGGCATCACCACTCGCTGTCCATGGTGCATTCGGGGGGCCCTGCCTGCCTCCCTCCGTGCCCCCAGGCTGCAGCCGCGCTCTGCCGGAGCGCAGGGGCGCGGGGGGCGGCGCGGGCTGATGGTGCTGCACCCACCATCCGCTCACCCCGCAGCTCCGCTGCCCACGCAGCCCTGCTCCCCCGGGAGCAGCCACAGGGCCCGCTGCGAGCGGCGGGAGTGGGGTGGCCGCTCGGGACTGCTCGCCTTGGGACCCCCTGTCCCCAGCAGCAGGTGATGTGCCGGAGCCACCGTCCCGCTCGCTGGAGGGATGTTTGGGGTTTGACCCCTGCCCGACACAACCGCTCAAAGCCAGGGCTTTCCAAATAAAAAATCGAGTTGGGGAGAACAAAACAGATCGTGGATTTCACTTTTCCTTAGGGTCTCACTTGCTTAACCCGCTGCTGCTTGCATTTGAGGCCACTGAGATGGGCTCAAAGCACCAAAACCCAGGTACTGCTGGGGCTCCGGGGCCGCACACAGGCAGGGGCCGGGGCCAGGGCTTTCCAGCCACAGCACCATGGAAATAACAAGATTTCGGCTCAGATGACTTCGCAGCGGTAATGAAAATGTGTTACGTAACACTTTGCCTCCGTCTCCTCTGCTTGGCAATTCTCGATTAATCTCCCAAACACATCCATCCATCTATCCGTCCATCCCTTCATCCATCCATCCATCCATCCGTCTATCCATCCATCTGCCCGCACCCCGGACGCCCCCCCAGCCCCTTCCCCCGAGCAGCCCCCGCCGGGGCGGCCAGAGGGGAGCGAGCAGCGGGCGAGGGGACGCTGACCGCGGCTCCATCTCCTGGGCAGGGCGGGCGAGCGGGGCGGGGGAACCGGGTGGGGGGAGCCCGGCACGGCGCGGAGCGCGGACCGGCCGCCTCCCCGGGCTGCACCGTGCGCTCCCCGCTCCGCTCCACACACCGCTCTCCATCCATCCCGCACCCCGCTCCGCTCCCCAGCCCTCTCCAAGTTCACGGTTTAACTCCGCCGCTCCCCGAGCGCGCCCGGCGCCGGGATGCCCTAAGCGCTGCCCGGCGGGGCCATCTCTCCCCGTTCCTACCTGCTTCCCGGGAGCCGTCGCATCCACATCGTCACGTCTCGGCCCGGCCCGGCCCGGCGGGGCTCAGCGCCTCAGCGCTCCATCCGGGCGCGCCGCCCCGCGCCCGCGGCGGCGCTCAGCGGCGGGGCAGGCGGCGGCCGGCGGGGCGGGCATGCCCGGCGGCGCTCAGCGGCGGCGGCGAGGACGGGGTGTCTGTGCTCCGGTGCTCCGGTGCTCCGGCTCCTCAGCGCCGGCGGGGCAGCTGCGCGCCCGCGGAGGCTGCGCGCCCCATGCGCGGCTCGGTGCGGCTCCGCTCGGCTCGGCGCGGTGCGGTTCACCGGGGCTCGGCTCGGCTCGGCTCGGCTCGGCTCGGCTCGGCGCGGCGGGGCTGGGCGCGCGCGCGTCTCTGCGCGCACCCGCGGGGCGGGGGCGGGGGGCCGCGGCGCGGGGAAGTTGCGCGGGGCGGAGGCGGGGGCGGAGCGCGGCCCCTCCGCGCCGCGGCCGAGCGGGGGTGGACCCGGCTCGGCACCCGCGCTCGCACCCGCTTGCGACTCCGGCTCCGCTGGGGATGGCCGGGCAGTGCCGGGACCCCGCCGGGGATCGGCCCGTCCCTCCCCGGGACGCTCCGGCAGCCGCTCCCCCGCTGGAGAGCTCCTTTCCCCGGACCCCGCGAGCAGCCGCTCGCCGGCGGCCCCGGAGCGCGGAGCCCCCGCTCCGCCGGTGGGCACTGGCCCAACCCATGTGGGCACTGGCCCGGCGGCTGCGCGCCCCGGGAGCGCGGTGTGGCCGCGCGCAGCCCCGGTGTCCCGTACAGCCCGTCCCGGCCCCGCGGGCAGCAGGGGAGTGCGGGTTCGGTCCGTGCTTTGCGGGCAGGGCGAGGGGTCCCCCGCAGGTCGGGAGCCCCGGCCCGCTGGCCGGTGGAGCGGGCCCGGCTGTTTCTGCAGCGGGCTCCACCAGCCGGCAGAGCGGGCATCCTGCTCCCGGAGCGGGCATCCCGCTCCCGAGCCAGCCCTGGGAGAGTTTCCATCCCGAGCTGCACAGCTGGCCCGCAGGTACAATGCCGGGCCAGCGGGAGCGCGGATCCGCCGCCGCCGCCTCGGGCCCCCGCACCACCGAATTCCCTTCGGCTGGAAGTGCCTTTCGTGCTCCGTGCTCGCCCAAAGACAGCCGAGCACAAAGGGGAGCGTGCGGGGAGAGGCGCTGGTTATTTTGGGAGGTGTTTCATCAGAGCCTGATGCGTTTTTTCTCTCTTTCCGGGGGTGCTGCCAGTAAGGAGCGACATTATTCCTGCTGTACTGTAAGAAAAGTGTGTCTCTCAAAAGCTGAGCTGCTTTTCTGTTCAGCTGCTGCAATAAAATAAGTTTTGGTGTGCATTTGGGGATAGATTCTTCAAAGCTGCTCCTGGATATGAAAGAGGAGCAGAATGGTGATGCACAGAGCTGGGGTGTCCCTTCCCAGGGACAAACCACCTGCAGGGAAGGGGCACCCCAGAGACCACAGCTCTGCTCTGAATAGCCACAGCAGAAAGCAAGGCTTGTGTAAAGATGAGTCTCTGCTGCCTTTCGGACTCACTGGGTTTCTTTTTTGCCTCCAGAGAAACTTATTCCTCAGAGAGGAAATCTTCCAGTGAGCAGGGCAGCCGGACGGAAGGTCAGCACTGTCCCTTGGACACCTTGCCAGCCCGTGCTGCTCACGTGTGCTCCCACTGGATCGGCTCCAGCTGCTGCTGGAGGTGCTGTAGTTCAGCATCCAAACCCCCACGTCCCTTCCTCTTGGTCAGAAGGAGCCTCATGTGGGAAGGATGAAATGCCAGGGGCTGAACTGTGGACCAGCTAATGCTGGGAGGTGGCAGCTGCCTGGGGAACAAACATCTCCCATCCCAGCCCAGACAGAACCAACAAAAGTACCTAAATAATGGCCAGGCTGTGTTTGGTTTTTATTAAACACAATCCTTGTCTATCAGAGTAGTTAGGGCTTAGTTCCCTCACAGCCATCCATCAATTCCACCCTCAGTGGTGCCACTGTCCACTCCTCACCTCCTGGAGCCAGACCAGTTACAAACTGGCTGTGGGTCTGTCCAATCTGCCTCTGGGAGGCAAGGAGCCTCGAGCCCCAGGGTGTTCATGACCAAAAATCCCATGATCACAATGCTCACAGCTGCTGATTAAGGCAGCTTTGCCGCAGAGAGGTATCAAAACCCAGGGCTGACCTGGGCACACCTTCCTGGTGCTGCGTATGCAGGGACTTGAAAGAAAGCTCAGCTCTATTGCAAGCCCATGGACTTTATCAGCCATTAAACCCAGCTCACTAACATGAAAGATCTTGAGAGAGAAGAAGGGAAGAGCATGTGATTGTTTCTTAAGAGGCTGAGAGAGATACTGGAACGCAGTTAAGTAAAAGACACTCAATTAAGGCTTAAATAAACCCAAACAAGCAAACGTTAATGGGAGCTATCTTGTATCTCAAACAAATCCTCTTAACTCAGCCTCACTTAAAAAAAATATTATTTCTCCATTTGTACCAAGTGTGTGGAGCTAAGGGGAGATTGCAGGGAGGACCACGCTAGGGATCTGGGGCCTGGCAGTGCCAGGGTTGGGGTTTTTTGCTATAAAAAACAGGGCTGATTTTTTTGCTATTAAAAATAGGGCTGAATTTTTGCTATAAAAATAGGGCTGAATTTTTTGCTATAAATATCTGTTATAATCTGTACATCTTGGTGAGGCAAGTGACTGCAAGCATGGAAAGGCCCCATGCCCTCATCATCAGCCTTCCTCTGGCCCTGAACCTCTTCTCAAGCTCCATTCCACATTGCATCACCACCAGCCAGAAGCTTCCAGAAACAAAAGAGATCAAAGGACAGCTGAGGTTTTCGACAGTACCAAAAGCAGGTGGGCAGGCAAAGGTTTTCTATGGAGGCAATTATTTGGGTTCAGGGCTGGTTTGGGATGCTTGGAGCAGAAACCTCAGAGGGAAGGAGATGCCTGGGCAGAGTGTGTGTGCATCCTTGCTGCTCTCTGGAGAGCCCTGCCTGTCACCGGCCCAGCCACACGTGCAGCACTCCCTCCGTGCCTCCCCAGAGCAGCCAGCACAGCGTTTTTGTGTTTTTGTGGTGTTTGAAAAGGCGGGCGGTGCCACCCGGCAATCTCGGCCCCCTTTGTCTCACTCATCTCCTCAGCCTGCCGCGGGCAGGCGATGGAGCAGCCCCGCTGCGGGAGCAGGAACCGTGAATTATCCCCCCGTTGAAGGAGGAGGGAAGGAAGTCATTAGCGAATTCATTTGTCTAACTTGTTCTTCTCAGAGTCATCGTGCCGGGAGAGTAAAAGTTCCTGATGCTGGTGCAAAGCTGCAGGCGCTGGCTGGGGCTGGCTGCTGGGCTGTGGTGCACAGAGGCTGTGTTTGGGGAGAAAAGAGGGGGTTTCCCTTTCAATGGGGTCTGCACTTCCCAGATTATCCATTACAGCCCCCGTGTGTTCACCCACTGTGAGCTGGGCCAGGTGTGGGCACCCCAAGAGTGCTGTGAACCACAGCAGGGAAACGCTGCCAGCTGCACTTCATCCGCCGTGTTCTGAGGCAAAATCTGTTAATTTGCCTCTGAGTGGAGAGAAAGGCACTGTCCCAGCTACACTTGCCAAGGAGGAGTGAAAATTGTCTCTTCAGTAGAAGTAGGTTGTCATTACCCATTTTCCTTTTCATACGGGAGAAGCAGAAGTGTTACTTGGAGCTTGTGAAGCACAGAGGAGCATAATGCAATTTCTGCCTCCTTGTAGTGCCGTCCTTTCGTTCTTCAGACCAGTGCTGACAGGGAATAGGATTCTGGAAAGCACCCCGGGGACTGTGTACACTGAGCAGCTCTCTTGAGACTTGCATTCCCTTCAGAAAGCATCCTCCACAGCCCCAAACTCCTCTAATGGTCTCAACCACATTGTCTGGCAAGGCACAGCTCCAACCTGGCGGGCTGGACCCACAGAAAGAGAATCACGAGGCAGGAGAGCACAAGGAGAGGGCAGAGATGGGGAAAAGCTGGATGGGATTTTGTGGGTCCATTGTGCAAGCCCAGAGGAGTCATTGAAACCCCCAGAGCCTCCCAGCTGTGGGATCTGCCTGCTTGGGGGGGTCAGCCAGCTCACTTTTCCAGGGAGGTGTGCTCTGTCTCAGAGTCCTTCCCCAAGGAGGGGAGGCAGAGCCCACCTCACAACCTCAGCTCCAGGAGCACCAGTGGTCTCAGACACCCCTGGGGCCAAGTGAGGGAGGGAGGGAGCTGAAAATGAGCTGAGGTTCTTGTTAATAGACCCCTTGGGACAAATCAGAGTGAAATGACATTAAATGACCAGTGTTTTTTATGTGTGTATATATATATATATGAGAAGTTTATTTTAAAACAATTTTGTTGCAATGGAAAGGAAATATGATATATTATAATGTAGTATATTATAATGTAGTATAATATAATGTAATATAATATAATATAATGTAATGTAATGTAATGTAATATAATATAATATAATATAATATAATATAATATAATATAATATAAATTAACCTTCTAAGAACATGGAGTCAAATTCATCTCTCCTCCCCACAACGGAGGACCCCAAAAATGTCAAAAATCAGAAGTTTAGATACCACACCCACAAAACCTTCCCTTCTTCCATTTGGGCTGCAAACCTGGCGCCTGATGCTTTGGAAATGGTTCTTTGAGTCCATAACCTTGCACATGTCAGTCTCTCACAGAGCTGCTCCCCAAAGCTCACATCTTCTGTAGTATTTGTCTGGCCAGGCTGCTCTCATGCAGTTTCTTCCGTTTTTCAAGCTAAACATCGCTAATCAGCTTCTTCAAGCTCCAACATATGTCCTATAAATATCCCTTGTGAGAGCAAAATCTGTCTCGTGTGTGTATGCAAGACAAAAGAAAAAATTAGAAAGCGTGAAGCCCTGACTTAGCAGCCCGGCAGCAGAGCTGCGCTAAAGCCTCGGATTTTAATGAAGGCAGGGAACATGCCTGCCCCCTCCATAGCTCTCTCCAGCCCCAGAGCGAGCCAAACCCCAAAATCCCCATCCCTGACAGCCCCACAGCTTGCTCAGATTCTGGTTGTCACCCTAAAGTGCCTGCAGATCCCTTAGGAGCCACTCACGGGACACTGGATGGGGATGGAGCTGGGGAATGCTTTGTCCTTGGAGCAGAGCAGGGAGCTCAGTGCTGCCTCTTCTTCTTGGTATTCAGGAGCAGCCCTGAGGTTCTCCTACACCTCCTATTTCCAGCCCTGGCTTAAGAAATTTATGAGCTGAGGGTAGTGTGGGATGCCACGATGCTCAGCGTGCCTGTGTGTGGGGTGGGATGGGGACATGCTCCTTATGTGAGATATCTCCAGGGACAAGAATCCTGAACACAGGTCCAGGACACACTCCTCCTGTGAGATATCTCCAGGTACAAGAGTCCTGAACAGAGGTCCAGTACATGCTCCTTATGTGAGATATCTCCAGGTACAAGAGTCTTGAACACAGGTCCAGGACTGTGTTGATGAAACTGCTCCGGCTCTGCCACTCTTCCAGCATAGGTGATAGGAGTGAGGGTTGATAGGAATGAGCTCAAATCAATCATCTGTCACTCACTGGCTTCCCTGGCCAGGCTGCAAAGCAGGACCCTGAGGACAGATGAGTGAGCATCTTAATCACCTTCAGCACAGGCAGCAGGAATCCAGCTGCCCACCCTGAGCGCTGTCCTCAGGCGCCTTTTGGTTTGATGGAGGCACTGGCAGTGCTGGATTCATCTCTGGCACGTGGGCTGCAGAGCCAGGGTGGTCAGGCAGGGATCTGAGAGCCCAAGGGGGCCAAGCAGAGCCTGGAGAGCCCAGGAGGATGAGACAGGGGATGGAGAAACCTGGAGCACGGCTGGGGTCAAAAGCAGAAGCCTTAGAAACAGCGCTTGCAGGAGCCTGGGAACGGTGCTTTCACCAGCAGGAGAGGTACCTGCCTTTGTGAGCTTTGCTGAGAAATCCTTGGCAGCATTAGAAGGGTGACCCTGGCCTCAGCATTGCCATGGTTTCCCCAGGTTTTGCACTGAGCTGCTGCAGGCTGGAGCGAGGTTTCTCTCCTTCACGGTGGCTGTCAGCTGGGAGACATTAACAACCAGAGAAGTGGAGCTGAAGCAAAGGTCTCCTTGCCCTGTGAAGGAGAGGGAAGGGGAAGGAAAGCTAATCCCATCCTGGTGTGCTGCAGAGGGTGAAATAAAGAAACCTATTCTGCTTCCTAGGACCTTTATCTGCGCTGAATTTCGGGGTTTCACCTCGATGGAGTGCACAGTGCTCACAGGCAAAATGCAAAGAGGTTTTTGTAAGAGCAGAGGTCTGACACTAAGCTTGGCTTATCTCCACCTCCTGCATCCCTGTTTGATGAACTTTCCCAGCTCCCCATTGCTGGGAGGGGGATGAAATTATAGCGCTGGGTTTCATGAGCAGTGTGTGGCTCTCTGGCAGGGCTGTTACAGATTCCCTTTGCTTTGGCTGTATTTGTCTCATCAATCTCACTGATGTTGACAATTGGGCACGGTTTAATTCTGCAAATCTGAGGAATGATCAGGCCAATTTAGTTCACATTTAAAGCATTTGTGTTCACATGCTGGAAAGCCTTTTTTCTTCCTTGCTCCTTGCCCAAGGCCCTTATTATCTGCTGGTGCTATTTATCAATGCACAGCAGGTATATTACAAGAAGGTCTCTTTTGTAAAGCGATACAAAATAATCATTCCTGTTCCTCGTCTGCTCAGCAAGAAAAGTGAGCCTGGCTCTCCTGCCTGTCAGCATTCCCGAGCCCCAGTGTTTTTATATTACTGCAGGAGGAGTGATTTAACTCAATAAGCTTCCCTCATAAATAGCAATGGTTTGATAAAATAAAAGGAGCGTGTCGATGAACACAGTGTTCCCCTCCAGCTGAGTGGCTTTGCATCCTGCCCTCTGTGTGGGACACCCCAGAGACAGAGAATTCAGCTCTTCTCCAGCTCCAAGCTTGCAGTGGGATGCACCTGGGACTGGGAAAACTCCTATCAAGCAGGAGGTGTATTATTGGGGCAGAAAAGTTCAATTTTTACTCCTGAAGCGCATGAAATGGAGGATCAGCCTTTAATAAAAACCCTTCCTCCTCCCCCTCCCACATACTGTGACTCCCCATCCCAATTTGTCTGGGTTTGGCTGCTTTTATCCCATTTTCACTGACACAATTGCACTGGATGCTGCTGTTTCACAGCAGTGGCTGGAGCTGGCTGAGCTGGTGCTTCTTCCCCTGGCGTGTAATTAAATCCCTGGTGAAGAGGCTGGCAGTGCCTGCACACCTGGAAAGCACTGTGGAGAAAGAAGAAAAGAAGATCAGGTGGTGCTGGGAGCTGGGGAGAAGCAGATTATGTAGAAAGCACAGAATGCCAACATGTGCGCCCTGGAATGGGTCTGGCTCCTCAGGATGGGCTCTGGGACAGCCAGAGGCCAAGCTCTGCCCTTGGAACAGCAGGTTCTGCAGAGCAAAGGGGTGATTTAACATGCTGCCATTCCCTGAGCACCGGGACCGTGTGTTTGTTTGGCTTCCTCCTCCCCCAGGGACTCAGGTGTAATATCACCTTCCCATTAATTTATACGAGAACATTTCCAAATAGTAAACTGCCAATAAATTAGTAATGCTGATCTATAAAAGGGGAAAAAATGGCCTGTTGTGAGTTTATAGCCCTGTGGAAAAGACATTAAACAGAGGCTTCCTAAGCATGAGCACTGGGAGGAGCTGGAGGGGGAGAACTCTGGGCTGAGACCTACCTGGACGTGTTTTGTCTGGTTGGTTTTTAAATCCCTTTGTGAGAGCCAGGCATGGAAAAAAGAGCACTAAAAGATTCCCATTGACCAATCCAAAGGTGATGAAAAATGAATGAGAGGATGATGCAGCCTGGAGAGAACAAACAAACTACCTGGAGCAAATAGTTTATTTTAAGATGCTAACAAATTTGCACCAGAGGCCTGTGGAAAAAAAGTCCCATACCACAGAGCCAACCTTTCCCTTATTTATAGAATAATTGTGATGATTGATTAGCTGGGATCAGAACTATATTTACGGCATGGAAGTTTTCAGCAATATTTCAAGTAATTTACCTCCTCACACAACTCCCTGGCGCTGTCATCCCAGCTTCACTTTTTCTCCCTGTGAAGCCTGCTTGCTCCAGGATTTATGGCTTTGTTTGTGGGAAGAGAAGGTGTCTTGCTCCAGAGAACAGCAGCAAAACAAGAGCTCAAGGGTAAAACCCTGGTGCTGCAGCTCCCAGCATAGTGAGGGTGGCCCTGCCTGGCTCTCACAGTGTGGGATGTCCCTTGGCATGGCACTGTCCTCTGGCTGAAGGACACAGCTTCTCCTCAGTCTCCCCAGAGAGGGAGGTGTAAAACATTATTGAACCAGGTGTTCCAGAGCATCCTGACCATCCCTCCCAGCTCCTTTGCCCCTACAGACACAGGGCAGGGTGCATGGAGAGGTGACAGCTCTGGGGAGCCTGGCTTGCTGTCCCCAGAACAGCCAGGGAAAAGCTCTGCACATCCTCCTGCCCCTCATGCACCCAGGTCCTGCTGCTGGTTTCAATGCAGGGAGGAAGGAAACACTCCCGGAAATGAATCTGGGAGAAAAGCCTAAATATTAGGGCTATTCCACAAACAAAGCACTTAACACATTTTATTTTATTTTATTTTATTTTATTTTATTTTATTTTATTTTATTTTATTTTATTTTATTTTATTTTATTTTATTTTATTTTATTTTATTTTATTTTATTTTATTTTATTTTTAATTTTTTTTGTTTTGGGTTTTATTTTTTTTTTTGTGCCACAGCTGCAGCTTTTTTCCAGCTGAGCAGCAATGAGGAGAGGGAAGCAGTGGGGAGAACAGAGGTCTCGGGTTCCCTGTGTTTGCCTCCAAAGGGATGCTCACTTGCTCCTGCAGTCAGTGCCAGAGGCTGTGAGGTGCTGAGGCTGCAGACAGACAGACAGACAGACGGGAAGGATCTGCTCACCAGCCTGGAGATGCCCACGGCGTCTCCTGCCTCTGTCCCCTGCTGCTTCCCACAGCCTCCATCCCTGAGCTGCACAGTTTTATTTAAGCCTTTCTCCACTCCCGCCTTGTCTCCATTTCTTTATCTCCCAATAAAAGTAAGCTGTTATTTCCCTTGTGTTCCAACTGCCCTCATTCATCCCCCGGTACCCGCAGGGCCAGCAGCCAGAGTCTGTGCCAGCACTTGAATACTGAGGGGGAAAAAAAACCACATCCTACAGGCTGGAGGCCCTTAGAAGTGAGGGATGCTTGATGCAGCTGGAAATAGAAGCTGCTGCAGCCAAGGTCCTGCTGCAAACCAACCCCATTAGGTCATGTTTGCCTTCCCTCAGGGCTGGCTTGTGGCACAAACATCCTGTGCTGTCCTGCTGATAGTGGGGCCCTGGAAAAATGTTAAAAGATAGACTCTGAAAATGTCAGGCTTTGTGTTTTGCCAGATCATGTGAAATTGCACCCGTGTAAGCAGGATGATAAATGATATAATTGTTAGATGTGATGATTGTTTAGTAATTAAATATGATTATTGTATAATCATAAGAAGAATCATGAGAAACTATGTTAGAAATTTGAGGGGGGCCACGAAAAGCCCATGCTTTGCTGAAATCTATGTATACAATAGAACAATATAAGCTTAATAATTAACATGAAAGTTATTTAACAATAGAATACAAAAACATGTTCATCCCGAACCCACGTCGGGGTCAGATTTGGGTTTGTACCCCTGACACCCAGAGCTCTTCAATAAAAGCACCTGCATGTAATCATTCTCATGATTATGTGTTTCTGAATACTAACACTGCTGCCTGGTTTCTCTGGGCATTTCCCCTGGTCAGGACCTGTCTGGGGAGGTTTAATGCTTTTCCTGGTTGAGAGCAAATTTGGGAGAGAATCCCAAAGAGGCTCTGGTAGGAAAGCAGATTCAATCGGCCCTTCCCGCAGTCGGTCTGGGAGAAACTACTTCCTTGGAGAAAAGTGGAAAAAACCTGTTTATTAAACAATGAAACCTAAACAATATTAAACAATAAAACCCCTTGCTGCTCCAAAAGAGATGACAAACTGAGAAAGTCCCTCCCTGGAGTGCAGCTGAGCTCACTCAGTCTCTGATCAGTCCCTCAGTGCTGGAAATGTCGCGGCCCAGGCCTGGCCTAGTGGGCCTCAGGTGCAGCTGCCGGTGCTCCCCTGGTTGATCAGTCCAGAGCAGGTTTGAACAAGACCAAAGAAAAGGGAAAAAACCACAGTCCAGGGAACTTCTTTGCCTCAGGTATCTAAACTAACTAAAAGCAAAAAAGAGCTCTGTCCCGCTGTCTGTCCATCCGCAGACAGCACAGTCCAGGAGCAGGAATGTGGAGGAGCGAGTGCGGGGTCTGAAAACAAGCTGCATGCTTCTTCTCTCCCCCCTGCACTCTCTGGAACATGTCTTAAGGTGCAACACCCACTATTCAGCATAAACAGAATGAGACAATTTGGGATAAAAGCATCATATAGTCAACCCAGGACAATGCTGCTTTTAAAAGGCGTTTCACCACCTGAAGCACTGGGTTTACAACAAAGCTGGGATCGCAAACTTCATAAAAGGGGATTAAGCCACCTCCTCCAGCAGCTCAGCCACCACCAGGCAGTGTCAGCTCCCTCTTTCTGAGGGGCAAGGAGGCAAGAGGCAATTAGCCACCATTAATTGGCTTCTGAGCCCCTCTTCTGCCCCTGCGCCTCCTTAGAGGAGCATGAATTTGGTGTGCCAGGACCAGACACTTGTCAGCGTTAGTGACCCAGGAGCAGCTCCATGATGGACCTGGGAGCAGCCAGAATATCACTGGGCTCATTTGTTAACACAACATTCATAAAGAGAAGCCTCAGGCCAGCCCGTTCTCAGGGCCCCAGAGGACAGAAAGAAGGATGGCCCTTGTGCCAGCAGCATTTGTTTTCATTAGCTGGGTGGAAGGGCCTTGATGGAACCAGGGAGTTTGATTGTCAGGTGAATGACCTTGTTGGCTCTGGAAAAGTCGGAAGCTTTCAAACTGGAATTAGTAAACCAGCTTTAAAAGAAATAAAAATCCCTTTTTAAAAAAAGAAATAAAACGCAACTTAAGTTTCCACTTCCACATACCTCAGCATATGTCCAAACTCTGGCTTTCCCCCAAAGCCCACCCACAGAAGTGTTGGTGTTGTAGGAAAAAGGCCTTGGCAAAGCAGGGAACTTTTGGAAGTCCTTGCACAACTGGAGACCTGGACACTGAAATTTCCTTCATAAAGGGCAACCCAAGGAGAGAAACGTTTAATTCCTTAGGCTTCTTTGTTTTATGTTTGGCCTCACGGCATCAAAATTAAAGGAATTTGCTCATTAAAATGATTTGGAAATTTATGACTTTTTACATGATGCTTTCCCGCAGCATTTCCTTGACATCCATCTTTCCATTTACTTTTCCCAGAAGCAGAACCTTCCCAGTCCCTTCCTGGAGCTACACATCTTTCCCCAACCCTAAACCACCCAGAAATGTTTGCTGCACAAACAAAGGAGCAAAGGGAGCTGTTAGATGCTCCTGCTCCTTGGCAGGCTGATGGAGATTCTCAGGAGCTGTTTGGGATGCGAGGGTCCATCCCTGGCTGGTGGCAGGAGCAGCCTGAGGAGGGGGTGAGTGCTGGGGGTGAGTGCAGCAGAGCCTGGCCTTGCTGCCAGCCCACTGTTGGCACTTGTCAGCACATCCTCCAAAACTCCTTGGCAATGAACTTGTTCAAGTTGTTTGAATCACTTTTCAGAACAGGTAAAGCAGCTCTTTTCCCTCCTTGTTGTCAGTGCTCTTCCCTGATACCTTCAAGGTCGTGGCTGCTGTCCCCCTGTCCCCGTTAGACCTGACTAATTATGACTCCAAGATTAAGTGCTCTTTGACTAGTCCGGCTTATCCATCCGTGCTTGCTCTGCCATGGCTCCTAATCCCAACCTCAAGTGGCTCCTGGAGGGGCCTGGAATGCCCTGCTGTGGTTGCAGACAGGATCCTCATCCACACAGCGAGCAGGGAGAAGATTTTCTTAGATCCAGAGAAACATTTAAGTTGGAAAAACCTTTTAGGATCATGGAATCCACCCAGTTTTGCTCTGGCTGAGAGGATGGGCACAGTGTAGAGGGATGAGTGACCTCCAAAGGATCTGGGGCAATGGGTGCACAGAGCTTGCTGCTTGTCCTCTCCCTGTATCTCTGGGACGCTTTCCTCCTTCCCTCTGTGGGTAAATCACTGAGAATCATTCCCCTTTTCCCATTTCTTTGGGTCCAAGCTGCAGCATCCTTTTAGAGTGGCTGCTCCTCCTGCTCTGGCTCCTCTGGGATCCATCCCTTTGTCACCAGCAGTCCATGAAAGTGGCCCTGAGCTGCTCAGAGCTCTGTCCTTCCTTGCAGCGGCTCCACAGTGAGAGAAAAGGTGCCTCACTGGAGGCTCTGCCATCTCGTCCCTCTGATGCTGGAGATTGTTTTGATAAGCTCCTTGTTTCCTATGCACAGAGCACAGAACTATTTTTCTTGCACCGAGCAGACAAGATGTTGAAATGTTTTTTCCTGTGATAACTGAAAGTGGAAGGAATCCTGCCTGCGATTCTTGTCAAGTCGAGGGATCTCTTTGTAGTTCAGTGAATCATTTCATCCCCGATGTTAATTTAAAAGCAAACAAACAGAGCTGAATGCATTCGATAGTAGAATTATTTCCAGTACATTTCAGGCTTTTTGTTGCTGTGTGTTGTAAAACACCACGGCACGGAGCACTGTGGGGTGGAATCAGGGGGACTGGAGGCTTGGCTGTGCCCACTGCACCCCATTGTGCCCCATTGAATCCCATTGCACCCACATCATGCACCCACAGCTCCCCAGGTGCATCCTCTTGGGAAAGGCTCCCATCCCTGGCACAGTCACAACAGCAAACCAGGAGTTAAAAAAAACTCCCCTTGAAAACAGGAGCTGCAAAACATCAGCCTCTGTTCCACCTCAAAAGAGCAAGAATGAATCGGAAAAGGGCAAAGAGCGTGAAAGGCTGAATTGTAATAAAAACGGTGTTTAAATGTGCCACCGAGAATTAATCGCTCCTTTCTTTGGAGCTTCCCCTTGGAGGGCTGTTCCTAGGAGTTTGTGGGAGGAAGCAGGAGCAAGGAATCAGTTTTATTTTGCATCTAGGCTATATCAGGTGTGGAACTGCCCTGGTTTACAGGCACGTGATTGCAGAGGGGCAGCTGGGGTGCTCAGCCCCTGCCTGGGGGCTCTCAGAGGGGACAGGCAGGCATGGAGGGCAATTCTGGCTCTCCTGGAGGTTGGTGGTGCCAGTGACTCCCTGGAAGTGATGGAGACTTTCCCACCTGGCAAGGTCCAGGTCAGGAGTGGAGAGCAGGAGGTGCCAGCCCAGAGGGACCTGGTGCCCTCCAGGCTCAATGATTGCCTGGAACAGGAATGCCAGGCTCAGAGACTGCCTGGAGCTGGGAATGCCAGGCTCAGTGATTGCCTGGACCTGGGAATGCCAGGCTCAGTGATTGCCTGGAACAGGAATGCCAGGCTCAGAGACTGCCTGGAACAGGAATGCCAGGCTCAGTGACTGCCTGGAGCTGGGAATGCTTATCCCTGGGAGCCAAGGACCGGCAATAACGCTTCCCAGTGAGAGGCAGAGTGCTCCATCTGCTCTGTGCATCCTGGAGGAGTCACTGGTGACTTTTTGGCTGCCTGGAGGAGCAGCAGGCACAGAGAGGCCCTGCAGTGCCACACTGGGTGCCAGCCATCCCCTGGCAGAGCTATCTGAGTGGGCAGCTATCAATGGTATTTTTGCCCCTAAGGAGGGGAGAGAATGATGCATCTGATTCCATCTTATCAGAAGGGCAATTAATTATTTTATTATTCTATATTATATTCTATATTATATTCCATTATATTCCATTATATTATATTACATCTAAACTGAATCTGCCAAACACTCAACTGCACAGAATCTTGTGATTGTCAGCCCACAGTCCCAACACACACACACACACTTGGCCTTGATAGGCCAAGGAAACAAAACACCATCACTGTGGGTAAACAATTTCCATATTGCATTCTACTTTGGCACGACACAGGCACAGCAAATGGTAAGAATTGTTTTTCCTTTCTCTGAGGTCCAGAGAATGTGAATCTCAGAAATATTCTTGGGAAGAGCTGTGCCTTGATTTTCTCTGTGAAGAGAAATGTGGCAGCAGGCAGCGAGGTGGGCAACAGCAGAGAGCCCAGGGACGTGATGCTCTTCTTCCTCCCCATCACTTCACCTCCTCCTCCCACTCTGTCCCCTGAGTTTTCTACAGTGCCCACTGGCCCTGTGTGGCAGTGACACACCCAGGATCAGTGGGAGGATCAGCAGCAGCAGATCTCTGTCACCAAACCCTCGCTCCCTGCAAGCCCAGGGAGCGTCACCTTTTCAGATGCACAAAATCAATGCTGTCCTACATCCCAAAACCTTTAAACATCAGACAGGCAATTTGTCTTTGCTGATGGTGGCTGAGCACTGAGAGGAGCCTGGCCAGATTAAATAAACCTGCAATAGCAATTTGAGGTCGTTTTCATCATATTAATGTGTTTCCTGCCTATGGTAGAAAGGGAGTCAAGGAGATGGGCTTGGATCAGCTCCACAATGGCATTGCTTTTTTGTGAGAAGCTGGTTTTGGTGATCATTGCAACAGAGTGGGAGTGATGAGAAGAGTCAGTGATGGGTCTGGGCACACACACAGCATTGCTGGGTCCTGCCAGGGGTGGCAGAGCTGGGTAGGGACATGGCGTGGCCTGTGTGGGCTGCTCCTCTCCTTAGCCAAGGGGCCAATGGGAGGAGAAGTATTTGACACTTGGCTTTTTTCCTCCCTTATAATCAAAAAGTAAAGAGAGTCAGAGATTTACGAGGCCGTTTAAGTGTTTCAGTGCCAAGATGCAGCTCAGTATGTCCAGTTCTGGCCCCTCAGTTCGGGATGGATGTTGAGATGTTTGAGCATGTCCAGAAGGGGCAACAAGGCTGGGAACACAAACCCTGTGAGGAACCACTGAGGGAGCTGGAGGTGTTCAGCCTGGAGAAAAGGAGACTCAGGGGTGACCTTGTCACTCTCTACAACTCCTGAAAGGTGCCTGTGCTCAGCTGGGGCTGGGCTCTTTCTCCAGGCAGCACTGACAGAATCAGAGGACACAGCCTCAAGTTCCACCAAGGGACATATAGGTTGGATATAAGGAAAAAGTTTTTTATAGAAAGAGTGACCAAGTTCTGGAATGGCTGTCCAGAGAGGTGGTGGAGTCACCATCCCGGGGTGTGTTTAACAAAGCCTGGATGTGGCACTGGGTGCCAGGGTTTAGTTGAGGGGTTTGGGCTGGATTGAACTTGATGATCTTAAAGGTCTCTTCCAACCCAGTGATTCTGTGAATACGTTCTGAGAAGTTTGGGTAAGGAGCTCTGTGATTATGCACACAGCACACCTCCCTCCTCCTCCTCCAAACCAGGGGGAAAAGCAGGGAGGAGCTGAGAGTCTGAGTATTCCTTAGAAACAGAAGGCAAATTCGAGATAACATTAAAAACATCGTTTGACATATCTGAAAGCCTTTTGTAAGCACTTTCCAGGAATATTTTACAGCCTCAGCTTCATTAGTAGCATTACCTGCAGGAAGGCACCTCTCAGCGTGAGCGCTCCGTGCTCAGCGCTCGCAAATGTTGAATTACAGATTCTGCTGTAAAACACACAACGTGTGCAGGGAGATAACTCCCATCAAGAGTGGGAAGAGCTGCGTGTGGCTTCTGGGATTCCCCAGCTTCACCAGGCTGAGAAATCCCTCAAAATTTCCTGCCAAGGGCAGCCTCAGAGCTGGGTTTGTTTGCAGAAGGGATCTTGCTGTAGCTCTGCATGGAGCAAAGGGCAGCTCATGGGTTCTGGGGGAGGAAAAGGAACTCTTCTGTGTGCCACCAACCCTGAGCACGCAGTGTGGTTTGTCACAGACATCTTTTATGGAAAATCCTCTCCTTAGGATTTTTCCTCCTGAGAAGCTGAGAGGACTCAGGAACAAAATGTAAACATTGATTATCTGCTACTGTTGAATGCAACAGGTGCATCTGTGATTGGTCTCATGTGGTTGTTTCTAATTAATGGCCCATCACAGTCAGCTGGCTCGGACGAGAGTCCGAGACACAAAGCCTTTGTTATCATTCTTTGCTATTCTATTCTTAGCTAGCCTTCTGATGAAACCTTCTATTCTTTTAGTATAGTTTGAATGTAATATATACCATAAAATAATAAATCAAGCCTTCTGAAACATGGAGTCAAATCCTCATCTCTTCCCTCAACCTGAGACCCCTGTGAACACTGTCACAGAGGTTCACAATACTTCCTGCAAAAATTTGGGAATCACTGTGGGTCCATCTGATAACATCTCTGCCTTCTCACCAGCGACTCATGAAGACCAAGAGAAACAAAACTCACCAAATACGTGACTGCTTGCAGGGGTTTAATTGAAGCTGTGTACCAGCAGAGGCTGCCTGCTATGTGACATGACAGTGGGAGGCCAGTGAGGATCTGGGTCCCAGCCCTTCCCCAGCTCCCTGGGCAATTTGTCCTCAAGGTTTCCCTGCTTCAGCACATTGCCGAGAGAGACAGTGACAGATACAGGAGAAGAGCTGCACATAACCTCGATTACCCAAGGATAATGAGGCCCAGTGCACCCACATGCTATCAGTAATATTTGTATCTATTCAGCTTTTTCAGTGCTAAAGGTAACCATTTATATCCATTAAAAGCAGACAACTGGATGGCAAGCGGGGCTCAGCCCTGGCTGCCTCTTGATGGGCAGCATCTATCACACCTCGTGTCCTCAGAGATCTTCTCCACGGTGATGCTGGGCTCTGCCAATGTCACAGCTCCCTGGAGAGCTGCTGTGACATGCCAACTTTGAGGCCATCCCACTGCCTGTTTGTGAGCCCAGCCCATGGCCTGGGTGGTGCTCGGTGGAGTCATCACTGTCCCAGCCACACTTAATTCCCTTCATCCCTCAGCGGACAATGCCAGGATGATCCCTGCCCAATGCCATCCCCACAGTGGCCATCACTTCTCTGTCACCTCCATGCCTCAGTGCCACAGACATCTTTTATGAAAAATCTTTTCCTTGGGATTTTTCCTCTTGAGAAGCTGAGAGGCCTCAGGAACAAAATGTAAACATTGATTATCTGCTGCTGTGGAATGCAACAGGTGGATCTGTGATTGGTCTCATGTGGTTGTTTCTAATTAATAGCCAATCACAGTCAGCTTGGCTATTACCTTTCTTATCATTCTTTCTTTTTCTATTCTTAGCTAGCCTTCTGATGAAATATTTTTCTTCTTTTAGTATAGTTTTAATATAATGTATATGATAAAATAATAAATCAAGCCTTCTGAGACATGGAGTCAGATCCTTGTCTCTTCCCTCAACCTGAGACCCCTGAGACCCCTGAGACCTTTTTCTCCAAGGTGCACAAAATCCTTCCCAAAGCATCCCTCTGTTCTTCCCAGCCTGCATTTTCTTCCTCAGCCTGTCACTCCTGCTGGGATGCTGCTGTAACCATGGCCAATGCATCAGCCCCCACCTCACCAGCTCCGAGGAAATGAGTTTTGTTCACTCTGGAGGTGCCAAATGAGTTTTGTTCACTCTGGAGGTGCCCGCGAGGAAGGGCCGGCAGCCCCTTTGCTGCTGGGAATCCACTGGAGCAGCACTCTGCCCATTCATCATCTCCTTGGACATTACAAGAGAATCTGTCCACTTAAAACAGGATTATTTCTGGGTGGCAAGCTTCAAAGTTAATTTGGCTCTAATCCCTTTAAACAGAACCAGTAATTGGAGTGATAATGACACTCCTGGAGGGCTCTCCTTACCAGGGCATGGGAAGGTCTGCGGGCAGATGAGCCTGACCTCCTGCCTGGCACAGCAGGGACAGCACGGGCACAGCACTGAGGAGGGCACCACGATGAACAAATCCCCTCCACAAGGGTCCAGAATGATGGGTCAGGATCCCCAGGCACCCCCAGAGCATCATGACCTTCCTGCCTGCCCCGTGTCCCTGGCTGCCTGCTTCCAGACAAAGAGCCTGAGAATAAACAGCTTTAATCATACAATCCCCACTTCCTATTGCTAATAATATTATCATCATGATATTAAGCCAGTTAATTCTTTCTCTCAATTTATTTGCTTTTGTTTTCGTACTCCCATGTTGTAATTTTCAATTTAATTAGTTTCAGTGTTTCTGAGGGCAATAGGTCTTGGTTTATCTTTGGAGCTAATAGTCCTAATTGTTTACCCTTTCTTTGGCAATATCTCATTAACTTTATGGGCCATCATTTCCATGGCACCTCCAGAATTAATTCCCTCACTCTTTGAACCATCTTCCTAAAATCTTCACGGCTTTTTGCTTCCCTAATCCTGCCTGACCTTGCTCAGCTCTTGCTGTGTCCCACCAAGCCCCAGGGCAGCAGGTGGAGGATGGACCTCCCTGTACAGGGAAACCTCTGGCTCCTGCCCTGACCTTGGGCAGAGCCCTGCATCTGCCACTTGGTCACTGTGGTCAGCTCTCCTCTCTCTGTGTCCTCCCACAAGTGGTCCTGCTCTTCTAGACTGATTCTGGTCGTTGTTTCTGTCTTTAAGTCTGGAGTCACTTATCCTGCTGGTGGAGGGGGTGTGAATATTCCCCTCAGCTTCAGTGGCTGGAAATTCCTTCCCTCTCTGAAGCAAAGGAAAAGCTGCTGGGAAGCCAAGGCGTTCCATCACTCTGAGGCAGCTGATGGGGTGCAGATTCATTACCCTCCACTGGCCCCTCGAGCGAGCTCCATGCTGGGATTTGGGAGAGGTGGCACCCCGCACAGTGGGCAGAGCTCACAGACAGCCTCCCTATCTCAGCTCCTGCCTTCAGACCCCATTCATCACACTCCTAATGACTTTGTGTTCACAGAAGGGACGTTTTTGGCTGCAGAGGCGAGGCACAGATAATATCTCCCATTGATTGTTCCACCTCGCTGGAATGATGTGTACCAGGAAATGGGCCTGAATTTTCAGCTCAAATCATGCTTGGAGGGTGGGCTTGGAACCTAGAGGGGCCCATTTGGCTGTAATGATTGCAATGCCATGGGAGTTTCCTCTGGACATTCCTAGTTCCACAGTCAGCTTTACCCTTGGGTGTCGCAGACAACTTTCATAAAAAATCCTTTCTTTAGGACTTTTTCCTCCTGAGAAGCTGAGAGGCCTCAGGAACAAAATGTAAGCAATGATTATCTGCTGCTGTGGAATGCAACAGGTGCATCTGTGATTGGCCCATCTTCGATGTTTGTGATTAATGGCCAATCAGCCCAGCTGGCTCAGACAGAGAGTCCGAGACAGCTGCCTTTGTTATCATTCTGATGAGAACCTTTTCTTCTAGTCTTTTAGTATAGTTTTAATGTAATATATATCATAAAATAATAAATCAAGCCTTCTGAAACGTGGGGTCAGATCCTCGTCTCTTCCCTCAACATAAGACCCCTGTGAACACCATCACACTTGGGTCCAGTCCCATCAATACCAGAGGGTGGCACACCCTGAGCCCCCTGGCTGCCCACCCAGCTGGAGGAGCAGAGCAGCACAGGCTTTCCCAGCTGTGGGAGGATGCCAGGAGTGTCCCTGGGTTACAGCTGCCTGCTCAGCACCAGAACATGATTTCCCATTAAGCAAACAGGGAGGGATCTGCTGGTGGCCACTGCGAGGGCACCTGAATTATTGATTGGAACACGGCTCCAGCCGAGGCACTGAAGGCAGCAAGAGCAGCTCCTTCCCAGCAAACCTCACCCAGCTCATGGCAAATCCACTGACCAAGCCCCCCAAGTGCTGCTTTGTCAGGATCTCTAGCTGGTCAGAGTGATTCTGAGAAAAGTTCCAAAGTGTCTTTTCCCAGCTCGGTGTTTGAAGAAGGAGTCAGGGCTCTTCATTTCTCAGTTGTTTAGTTTATCTTATCAAAAAAAATTTTCTCTTGGCCTGCCGAGGTCTGCTCAGCAAGACAGTCTGAGGCATTCTGCCTGCCTCCGGGGTGGTGTTATGTCTTTATACTAAAAACTACTTATACAATGATTACAATTACTTTCTAATACCTATCACCTATGTTAGACAGTGAGCTTCTACTCTAAACTAATCTGTAACTGCCAACATTACAACAGAAGATGGAGGCCAAGAAGAAGAAAGAGGAAGGTTAGACACACCCAGTTTCTTCTATCTTGCTTCCTGAACTCCCATACCAAAAACCTTAAAATCCACTTTTTCACCTAGTGATAACTTCACTAATATTCTACCTAAACTGTTGTGGCCTGCTGATCTTCATACAAGGTTGGTAACTTGCTCCACGGGTCATAATCAAAACCACAGGCATTTTGAGCTCTGTGCCAGAGTCTCTGACAGGGGTCTGGCTGTTCAGGACAGCCAGAGGGATGTCCTGGGTTTTGACACTGCCTGTTCTGCACAGCCCAGGCTTCACAGGGAGAGCACACACAGGGCAAAGGCCATGGCAGGGAAAGGACGGCTGGAATTGTCCCTGGCGGGCACAGGCATTTGGATAAATGGCTTTGAGGAGCAGCCGAGGGAAGGAGAGCGTTCCTAAAGCTCCTCAGCCTGTTACAAGAGGATTTTGCTGGGGCTGAGGCTGCTGCTGGCGTGCAAAGTGCTTGGGGGCGAGCAAACACACGTTTGTGCAACATATGGATGGGCACACACCAAGTACAAAGCAGCCAGATGGGCACACGCTGCTGCCAAGTTCACTTCTCCCATGCTTTCCTTTGGTTGTTTTTCATCTTCCATGGGCTTCTCCAAAAGTGCTGGGTCTCCTTCCTGCACATCCCAGGCCCAGCACTGACTCCCACTTCACTTTCTGTGGTCTAATCTGAGCGCTTTCTGGATGCTTCCATTCCTTAAATTTCGTTGTGTTTGGCTGCCAGCTTGCACAGGGTTTCAAAAAAGGCTTCTCAAGGGTTGGTGGGTGGGCAGGCAGATCTGATCCAAGCTGGGAGAGGTGGCAGTGCTGGGGAGGCACATGGAGAACAAGACAGATGTGGCAGCAGAGGCTTCTGGAAGGGAGCCCATGGCAAATGGCAGCATTTCTCTAACCCCATATTGACTTTGGCTTCTAGAATCAATTTTCTTTATTAGCTGATGAATCTCCTCAAAAGACTTTCTGTACTGAATCTAGATAAATTATTTAACCAGTAAATTCTTTCCACTCTAGCACTGCTCCAGCACTGGGATTTCATGGAGAAGAGCAGCAGAGAGGGGTGAAGGGCCAAGGTCACTGCCAGCAGAACAGCAGAGCAGGAATGGGTTTGCCAATAAGTGACCACCTGAGAGCGACTGTAAAACTGGCTATTAATAAGAAACAGGTTTTTGACAAAATGCTGGGATTAGCAGTGAACACAAGGAGCAAGTCATTGGAGGCTATAGCCTTAATTATTCATACAAGCAAATTGCTGCAGATGGAGGGAGAGCACACTGCTGATGTGGGCAGGAGCAGGCAGTGGAGGCTGTCACCTGCCCTGGGTGAGCTGCACTTAAGGGAAAAGATGCTCCAGCCTCCATGGGGACACAGGGATGTGTGATGTCCACGTGGGAGGATGAGCTCCGAGGATTTTGGGACTTGGACATTGTGGCTACAGCGATGTGAGCAGCTGGATAATCACCAGGGGAGCAGTGGTGAGGGCTGGCATGGGAAGGATGCTCAGCCCAGCTGCCCTGCCTCCCCCAAGGCCGGCTGTGAGTGTCTCATTTGCTGTGTAAAATCAGGCTTCACGTGCTTGACAGGGCCAGGCAGCTTCAAGGCCAGCACTAACTGATGAGCCACAGAGCAAGAAATAATTCTGCCTCCAAGAATAATGCTGGCTCACGAGGTCAGAGTATTCCAACATATTTATAGTCAGTAAAGAAAACGATTGTGTTAAACGGCAGCTGAAGTACACGGAGGCCCAGCCAGAGCTGCTGTCTGTGGCCATTTGTTATCTCCCTGGGAGCACAGCTATGCAGCTTGGGATCTGCATCCCGAGGACTTCACAGCAATCCCTTTGATCCCTCTTTGGGGATCAAAGTGGGTATTTCCTGCAGAATGAAGCTGCACATCCCAGGCTGACCTGGGGCTTGTGAGGCATTGGCAGGTGCGTGGCAATGGTGCTGCTGAGCAGAGGAATAGTGGGGTCCTGCAGGTGTGCAGGTGTGCATCCCCCTTGTGCATCCCCCTGTGTGCATCCCCCCTTGGGTATCCCCCCCTTGTGCATCCCCCTATGTTCATCCCCTTTGTGCATCCCTCTGTATTTATCCCCCTGTGTGCATCTCCCCATTTTCCATCACATCCATTTTTCTCCATCCCCCTGTGTGCATCCCCCTGTGTTCATCCCACCTTGTGCATCTCCCCATTTCCCATCACATCCATTTTGTGCATCCCCCCTTGTGCATCCCCCTGTGTTCACCCCCATTGTGCATCCCCCTGTGCGTATCCCCCCCATTTTCCATCCCCAAGCACAAACACAATGCCCAGGACAGGCAGAGGGACTCAGAGTTCCTCACTGCCACTGTCTCCTCATGGAAACCACACCGAGATGACTTCGACCTGGTTCCAATAATCAGCTATAAATAGCAAGCTCAATTAAGACAACCAAACAAAGACAATGATGGATACCTGCCTGGGAGGCCCTGGGGGACGGGGGGCAGGGAGTCTGGGTTTTGCTTGTGCAAACACCATGTTTTTATGTAAAGCTGCCAGCAGTGGGTTAGGCACAGGGCGAGGACAGAGGGGACCAGAATGCCACACACCAACTACACACACATAAAGCAAACTGCAAAACATCCATAAAAAACCGCAAGTATCACCCACTGGGTCACAGCCCAGCTCCAGCCCCTCTTCCAAAGCCCCTCTGTCACTCTGGGACAGTGGCTGCTGTCCCAGCCTGGGGATCACTGGGATCAGAGCTTTGCTGTCTGGGTAAGCAGCCTGGCAGCCCAGCTAAGGAGCACACAGATGTCACCTTGGTTTTTTAAGATTTTCTAAGCCTTCTGACGTTGACGTTCTTGTAGTGAACTTTCTCACACACTTTCTGTAAATAACTAAATAAATTGTTTTGCATTCCTTTATGGAGGAGGAGAAACTTGATGCACTGTTGGTTTGACCAGTGTCATTGGAGAGGTGGCACTGTCACCCTCCAATCCACTGTCACTTTTGGAAAACTATAACTGTTAGAGTCAGAAAATAAACTTCCCTTTTCTTCACCTTGAGAACAGCAGTGTGCACTTTTTTTTTCATGTCCTATAGTGACATTCTTTGACCTTGCTCTGCAAGGAGCAGAGGCACAACCCCAACAGCCACAGTGGGTGCTTGGCTGGGTCCCTCTCATCCCACCAGCCACTCTTTAGGGAGCCCATCAGTGTCCCCATTATCCCCACAGCAGCCGGGGTTTGGAAGCACCAGGACCCGAGCGGATAAATCTGAAGTACACACGGCTTACAGTGTGTACATCAACCCCAATTTATTCAGAATGAGCTGCTCAGACACGCTTGTAGCAGCTTCGAGAGCATGTTTATCAGCCAGGCTACTTGGGAGATCATTGCCATTGATTGCCATGTCATTGTCACTCCCGGGGCACAACAGGAGGCTGAGGCAGCGAGATGACATTGTCTGCAGGAGCCAGCAAGGTGGGGAGCTGATGTTTCCTGGGAGGATCAGGCAGAGCTGTGATGTTCCCTGGTGCTCTGAGCTGCCTCCCCAAAAAATTCCGAGCTCTGCAGACCCAGAAATGATGGCATGCCTGGCCAAAAGCATTTTTTTTTTATTGCTGTTTATGTGTGGGTTGCTGTAGTGCCACCTGTGAGGAGAACGCAGGGGGGTTAAATAAGGAGAGAAGAAAATCCCAGCTGATGGCAGCAGAAACAGAGCAAATGCTCTGCAGAAAGGAGGCAGGCAAAGGTGAGCTGAGGACTGGAAAAATCTCTCCCCCAGAGGAATTAAAGAGCTCAGGCTGTTGAGCTTATTAGAAAGAGCAGGAGGGACAATTGGCCCCCTGGCATGGGAGTCACAGCCCTGCAGGGCTGCCAGGGACCGGGGAGCATGAAGAGACCCAAAGGATGTGACTCCCCCATTCAAAAGCAAGGCCTTTCCTTCCAACAGCACCAGCAGGCTATTAATGATACTGAGAGGAGTGATGGGCAGCCCCAGCCTCAGGAGGATGCTGAGAGGAATGATGGGCAGCCCCAGCCTCAGGAGGACTCTTTCAGCTCTCCTGACAGCTCAGCCAGGAAGCAAGGGAGGCACTGGTCAGAACAAGAGGCTGTGGATGCTGCTTATAGCCAGAAAGGATCAGCCATCAAAAAGCCCTTTAATCTTTACTCAGGCTCCTCATTCCTAATCCCTGGTGTGTCACGCCAACAAGACCTTCTGGGTGCAGCTGTGGATCAGCAGATCTCCAAGGACTGGATCACACAGCTCACTCTTGCTTTTGAGAGACCAGCAGGTTGAAGCCAGCACTCAGCTGTCCAAAAATCAGGCTCTAAATCACCTGGGGGGAGGCAGGGTATGATGACCCCAGTGGGATTGTGGCCAGGGCAGCCTGCCAGCAATTCCTTCCTGGTGGAACACCAGGAGATTCCAGAGAAACTATGGGAGCTGAGATTCCTCTTGGTGAAACTCGCACCAAAACGACAGGGTTTGTAATCACCGTGGGCTCTGGCTTGTTTGCCTGTTTGCTCTCTGCTCATTGCATTTCCAGCTGCTCTTGTGTGTATTTGCACTTTGCAGGCTTTAATTGGGATGGCTGAACAAAGCCCGTCCGCAGCCGGCGATGCCGCGGTGATCAGTAACAGGAGGCACAAATTAGAACAAATAAATCTGAATCCAATTCAATTCCTTGTGCAATCAGGAAGATCAACACGTCAAATTGTGGGCACTATAAATTAAAAGCCTCCAAGGAGACAGTGGAAGGCGCTGCCTGGCTGCTGTGGCTGGCGTTCAAAAGGCTTTTCTTCCTTGCAGAGAGCCTGTGAGATGAACAGCAGGATTTTCCCTCTGCCACCAGGAAGGCTTTTTTGCCACCAGAAAATTTCTTTCAGCAGATATGAAAAGCCTCTGCTGTAGGCTGCAGGGAAGGTGGGTTTGTGCTGCTGAGGGCGGGCTGTGTGGGGTGAATGTGGCACTGGCCTCCTTCCTGCATCATGTCTTGCTGGTTTTAGTCCATTCTCCTGGCAACAAACAGGTGTGCACAGGTCAGCTCTGCTGTGGAGCTCCAGAGGCTGTTGATGTTCCCCTGAGCATCGCATCCCAGGGACTCCTGCACAGAGAGGTGGGGGGAATCTCACCCCTGATTCAAAGTTAAGGCTTCTCTGGTAAATTAGTGCACTTCAAAGGGTGAAAATGTTCCAAAATACTGTGAAAAAAATTCAAATCAGTGTAATGCAAAGGACACACAGGCAGATAAACACCCAGGAGGCTCACGGCTGTGCTTCGTGCCATGGCATTTTTCACATCCCTCTGGCTCTGTTTGATTCATGAAAGTGTCTCTGCTGCAGGGCCCAAAACAAGTGGCACATGGGGAGGAGGGGTAGAACACACCTGGAGGATAAGCAGAGCTGTCACCTGCTGAGAGCTGTGCCCACCTCTGAGCTATGAGCATTTCCCTGGTCATTGCTCCCGTGCCCGCCGTGCGCCGCTGGCTTTTCCACTTCTCAGCTGCTACCCGAGTTTTACTGGATTCTTGTGTTTAAAATTACAAGCAGGTCCTTGGAATTGGCATTGGCTGTTTTTAAAGATGTGCTGCATCTTCGTGTGTCATGCCAGCACGAGCCAAGCACATTAGAAGCTGCTGGATAATAGGCAATTACTGCTCTTAAACAGACGAGGCATTCACGAGCGGAATGGGCTGCATCTTAAATCATCCATAAATCCTCTAATAGTGCTTCTATTAATACCTGGTTTCTGGCACATTCCTAATGATTGCATTTCTTAACAAAGCACTGTTTTTTCCTTGGCTTCTGGGCAGAGGAGGTGAAGGCAGGAGCCAGTGTGGAGCTCTGTGAGGGAAGCCCAGGCAGCCCAGGCTGGTGTTGGCTGCATCATCACAGGCAAGGGCACAGCTGTGCCCCACTGGAGGGATGCCAGGGGGTTGTAGGAGTGGGCAGGCAGGGTGAGGAAAGCTCTGCCTCCATCCCATGAGCATAATTCTCCTTCCACAGCATTGCTGGAGTCTCCCTTCACCAGGATTTCTGACGTAGGGCACGTCAGCTCCAGCTTCCCCACAGTGCCAATGCACATTTTGGAAGGGGATGAAGCTTTGGAGCCAACAGAATCTTCTGGTGTGGTATTTTCTTGGGTCTCCCGTGGCAGGAAGGGAATGATGAATCTGACTCCATGTTCTTAGAAGGCTAATTTATTATTCTATTCTATTCTATTCTATTCTATTCTATTCTATTCTATTCTATTCTATTCTATTCTATTCTATTCTATTCTATTCTATTCTATTCTATTCTATTCCATTCCATTCCATTCCATTCCATTCCATTCCATTCCATTCCATTCCATTCTTCTATACTAAACTATACTAAAGAATAGAGAAAGGCTACATACAAAAGGTTTAACAAGATACTAAGGAAAAACTCGTGACTCTCTCCAGAGTCCCGACACAGCTTGACCCCGATTGGCCCATAACTCAAAACAATTCGCATGTTGGATAAGCAATCTCCAAACCACATTGCAAAGCAGCAAAACACAGGAGAAGCAAATGAGATAATATTGTTTTCCTTTTCCCCTGAGGCTTCTCAGCTTCCCAGGAGAGAAATCCTGGCGAAGGGGTTTTTCTAGAAAATATGATGGGGACACCCTGATGTTCTGGCTGGTGTCAGAGGAGCTGAGAGGGCGCCCTGAAGTTTGGATTCTCTGAGGACACAGCTGCACTGGACGTGTGGGGCTGGTTGTAAACACCGCTCGTCCTCCCTGCAGAACCATTACACACTCCAGAGGACGAGCGCGCACAATTCACGTCTCATTAAAGCTTTTTGAAATATTATCCCTTTCTTCTCCCCTGCTTTTCCCCCCTATTAAGCTGAAATCGTGCTTCCTTCGGAGAATACGAGTCATTTGTTACCATAACAACTCTCCATCCTGAGCGTGGCAACTCCAATCCCCGAAAAACACATTGGCCCTGCTGCAGACAGGACCCCCCGCACTGCTGTGGTTCCATGCTTGCCAGGGTTCCACATGGTCATTTATGGCCTGGCTCTGAGTTTTGGAGGATTTGAGCTGCCCCTGGCATTGCTGGCACAGAGCTCCACAGGCAGCATGTCCTTGGCATGAGCGGGTCAACATCTTCACCTGCCAGCCCTGTCCCAATCACTATGTCCACAGCATGAGGCTCTTCATTGCTGATCATTTAAGTTATTTTTTTTCCCTCGCCCCAAAAACTGACCTGACCCCAAAGGAAAAGCACAGCTCCAAGATGTTCCTCCTTCAGGTACTGCCTTTTGGAAATTCCCCATCCTGTTCCTGGATCTTTGCTGTGCCAGGGCATAACTCTGCCATGTTCGTGTGAAAGTTAAACATGGGAGATGAAGCTGTTGAATTGGATTCACTTCCGTACATCAAAACAGCCCCTGAAAGCTCAGTCCATGGAAAAAGTGGGATTTTTCAGAAGTGAGAGTAGTGCACAATGTTAATGCCCCACCTTTCTCAATCTCCCTGACACCATTCGGCTTTACTAGGTCCATAAAAGAAATTAAAATACAGTTAAAATGGATTTCTTAAATGGGCTTGTAAAAGCTTTTGATGGAAGAACCACTTTATCCTTCTAACTTTTTTATGACATCTATTCCCACTTTTCCTTTCACTATGAACTTTTAATGACTTAGACTTTTTTTACAAACCAACTCATTTGTAATTCCCTGCAGACACCTTTACACTGTGGTGTAAATCCCGTTGCAAAGCCAGACCTCAGAGACACAGTTAGGACAGATCCCTCAGGATTCTGTGCCAGGATGTCCAGGGACTGGCTCTTCAAGCTGCTCCTGCCAGGAGAGCTCAGGATCAACCACCAGACGCCTTCAAAAGAGCTAAATGTTGTTATTGTGATATTACCAAACTGCACCATGTGTTGCTAAATTTGTCTTAATGTCAATATGACAATGGTGATGGTGATGATGACGATGATAATGATGATGGGGATGTTGCCCATTGCATCTCCCCAGCTGTGCCTGGGAAGAGCATCAAGGAGGTTACAAATCCTCAGTGGTGCCAGGGAACAGGAAGGGTTCAGGGCTGTGGTGCCACCCATCATCTCTCCCATCCAGGCAGGAGACACAGTCCAGCTGCTCAATGCCACAGTGCTGAAATAAAGATGATTAAGGAGATATTCCAGCCTCTTCTTTTCTCCCTCTCCTCAGTAAATGTCATGCTTCAGGGGAGTATAGCCAAGAAAAGTTCAAAGTAATAATATCAGAAATCTGCTTCTCTTTTCCTTTTGACATTTTATTGTGATATGAAATAGCAGGGGATAAAAGCTCTAATGGGGATATTTGGTTCTTTCTTTTGGAGAGCATTTGAAGCACTGGCTGGTTATGACTCACATGGATTATGATATATGCAAATCTTTAAGGGCCTCATTCACAAAGCCGAGGCAGCCACGCCGCTCTTCCAGGGGATTTACTCAACGGGAGATAAAGCCTGGGTGACTGATGCCCAGAGTCCCCACTCCTCTCCAGGCCTCTGCCACACATCTTCAGCTCTTTGTCCCAGCTGGGAAGGCTGGTCCTGGGCATGGTGGGGCTGTGACTGTGCTCACCACACAGCAGAACCCATGGAGAGGGTGGATGGCTCCGTGGAGAAAACCAATCTCCCACCCTGCCTTCCATTTGAAGCAGCAGCACCCAGCACCCACATTTTCCAATTAAAGCACAAGCTCTTTCTCCATGGACCACTTTGATGATATTTCTGTGTCAGCTTTAAACCAGATATTTCACACTCATAAACACTGGCAAGTAACTAGGCTGTAAAATACAACTTTAATAATGTTAACTGGTAATGTGCAGGCAGTCTTGTTGATTGGTGTAGGGAAAACCGGGTTGATTTAAAAAATATAATAACCCCCTCGTTCCACATTGAATCCTCTAGTAATTAGAAGCTGTTATTGCTCTCCAACAAATAATCTTCCGAATGAAGTCCATTCCACAGAGAGTGATCAAAGGGTGATTTAATTAAATTTTCATGTTTAATTTTCCTTTTTCATTCCTGACTTTTTTCGTCTCCTTCTCTTGCGACTGCTGTTGGAGGTGGGAGCATAGGAGTGGCTGGGTCCTGTCCTGCTCAGGATGGGGCATCCTCCCTCTGGGTGTGCCTGGCTGCTGACATCCAGTCCGGACCTTATGGTATGAACCACCAGAGTGAGGGTTTCCTCTTCGTGGTGTCTTGGTTTTACTTATCTGGTCCACAGCCAGCTTAAATGTAATACTTAATTTAGAGCAATAACACTTAAATTATGAATTGTCTGCTGTAAGTATAAATTATACATTTTGGAGATGAATATTCAGGTCCTAATTCAAAGCAGCAGATGTGGCATGGAAATGTTTGCAGGCAGACACGATTCCAAGCCATGACTGGGTTTGATTTTCCCTGGGAAGCCGTCCTTGGCAGACCCTCCCTGGCTGAACTGAGAGTCCGTTTGGGGGCTCCAGGACCACTCCTTGTGACCTCAGGTTGGTCTGCTCTGTTCTTTTGGAGGGATGGGGTTTGGTTTGGGGCATGGCATGGCCAGACACGGTGGGAAGTTGGTGGCTGTCCGTGCATGGTGAGGAACCAATTCCACCAGGGACGTGGCTTATCATTGAGCTGAACATGATCAGCACCAGGTAGTGTAACACCTGAGCTGAGCTCAGCTGTGGGCAGCTGTGGGAGCGCTGAGGGTAGCACGATCAGGACTGACAAAGATAAGAGATTTCTGAAGCCAGGGCTTGGAACTTGGGGTTTATTGCAGAGGGTCTGGGTGCAGAGCCCTGCTGGGAGCTGCCAGCCACAGCTCAGAGCAGGCCCCGAAGAGGGAGAGAGAGGTAAAGAGAGTGGGAAAGAGAGAATGAGAGAGTAAAAGAGAGGATCAGAGGGTGAGGTTCCCATTACAATACAATAAATCTTCTTCTGCTCTTGGAATTCGGGGTTTATTGCAAAGGGCCTGGGCGCAGGGCCCAGCTGGGAGCTGCCAGGCACAGCTCAGGGCATAGAGAAGAGAGCGGTAGAAAGGATGAGGGGGTAAAAGAGTAAAAGGGTAAGAGAGTAAAAAGGTTAAGAGCTAAGAGAGCGAGGTTATCGTTACAATACAATAAATCTTCTGTGTTGAATATTCTGATTCTCACTAACCAATCTAGTACAAGATACAAATCCTATAGCATTTCTATACAGCCTATAAGAATCACTACATTACTATACTGTGTTACATTTTAAACCCTAAAAACTCCCCTTTGGACCCCTTCTGCCAAGCTAGTAGGGTCTGCTGGGACCCTTGGACCTGTCTGCAAGCAGAGAGTGTTGTTTCATCAAAAGGGGATTACCTTCAGCTGACCACACCATTGTTTTCTCATTGTTCAGTAACTGAGGTATCTCAAAGCTTGCTTTCATTTCAATCTTGCTTATAGTTTCCATGTTCTCAAAATTTTTTGCCAGACAATCATATTTATAAGCCTTTCCTGATTCATCTTCCCCAACAGGCACCCAGGAGGGACCTTTCCTCTGCCAGCACTGCTGGGACCATTTCTGGGGAGAAGCTCAGCCGTGCTCCAGCACTCCTCCCCTCAGCTCGGCTCATTCCATCTCCAGTTTGCACTCACAAGGAAACAGGAGATTGCAGATTAAGGGAAAACACTCAGGCTCTCTTCTCTGGGATAAGACTCCTCCGACCCAGCCTGTGCTGCTGCTCTGGCTGAGCCAGAGCCTCCCCATGCTGCCGCTGATGTTCCTAAAGAATTCATCAAAGTGACAAGGCTACAAAAGCCGCGCGTTACCGCTCCTCCATTCCCTTGCCACTCACCGGAAAATAAGGCCCCTGCTGAGCTGCATATGATCCGTTTCAATTATTTTTTAATTTTCAACGTGTTAGTCAAACTCCGACACGCAGAGTAAAAGGAGAAATTCATGCAAAGTACCCTCGAAAACTCCTGTTCGGGTAAAAAGCTCTTCTGTCATGAATACGCAATGGCTCCTGGAGCTACTGGTGAGTTAGCGTGCATTTACAGAAACTGCATTTACATACAAATACGATTCCAGCCAGCATTTGGAAGTGGAGAGGGATCTCCTTTCTTCCCCCAGCCACGGACTGATTCTGCTCTCACTGGTTGAGATGCTTGCATTGAGATGTCTGCTGACATGCATCTGTTTCATAAGAGCTTGGATGAGGAGCGTGGTTTGCTGCCGGCAGTGTTCCTCCCCCTTTTTTCTAATCATGCAAATAATCTTTCCTCGGGGACTAACTGCTGTGTCCGTGGGCACTGGGATGTGGGTGGGAAGGAGACGTGGGTGGGATGGGGATGCAGGAGGGCTGGGAATGTGCGTGGGATGGAGATGCAGGTGGGTGGGGATGGGGATGGGGGTGTGGATGGGATGGGGATGTGGGCAGGATGGGGATACAGGCAGCAGCTGCTCCTGGGCCTCGAGGCACATCTGTGCCAGCCAGTTATGCCGAGCTGGACTGGTGCTGTGCAAACTTCAGGTGTTTGTATTCAGCTCCAGGGCTGGCAACAGCCTCATGCTGCTGGTGCCAGAGATGGGCAGGAGGGAGCATGGCACTCCTTATCCCCAGGTACTCATCATCCCCAGGTACTCCTCATGCCCACTGGGCTCCTCCAAAGCCAGGCTGAGCCCAGTGCTGGCTTTTTCCAGCGGTCACACTGCTGGAACATGGAGCAATGGAATCCCAGTCCAGCCTCCTCTTTGCTCACAATGCTGGAGCTGCTTTGCCTGATCCCTACCTGGCCTCTGTGAGCCAGAGCACCCTGTGCTCTGCCTCAGCCCTCAAATTTAGCAGACACTGAAGGTAGATCCCAGCTCCCCAGCACATCTCCTCAGTACACAGTGCTGAGCTACCTGTGGAGCCATCCTGTGGCAGGGAGATTGTCCTTCCTCCACCACTCTGAGCTGGGTTTTGCAGGTCAGACTGTGTCAGTGTTAATGCCAGGGCCAAGCTGCCTCCCAGCCATGGCTCTGGGGCATTTCCATGCACTGAAGAACACACACATCACTGTGCCCATCCCACGCCACATCCTGCCTGCTCTGTCTCCCTTTCCTGGTCAGTCCCCACCAACCACTCTCAAGATACATTGCTGCCCTCGTGCTCCCCACAGTCTCAGCTTCTACATGAATACTTTGCTGATGGAAAAACCTTTATTTTTAGCTTTGCTTTTTCACTGAAATACAGAGAATTCCCCTCAGACCTCTCAGTAATGAATCGCAGAGAAAGTTTCTCTCCAGTTCATCTGAACGGTGCTCAGCTGAGGGGGTGGAAAATTACTGAAAAACTTTAATAGTAAGTAAGAAGAAAATCTTAAATTCATCCTTTATGGCATTTTTAATCACATTGGGCATGATTCATTTCACATGCAAATCCAGCCTCGCGCTCTCTGTGCCGCTAAAGCATCTGACTTCAAACTATCGCAGCACAAAACCGCTTCGGCGGATTCAGATCTTCACCAAAAAGCAGCCAGAATTCTAATCTGACTTTGAAATTGGGGATTCCTTTGGCAATGGGGAAATGGTAAGTGTATCAGACCCTGACATGGCACCTTTTCCTCTCTAGCAGTGGGTCAGGATGTAAACCACTGCAGGGATTTGTGTCCCTAAAATTGCAGCAGCAGCTCTGTCTGTCTGGGCCTCCTCAGGTGTTCTGCAGGTATCTTTCATCTCAACATTGGGCAATCCAGCAGCTGCTTCCCTCCATTTATCTCTTAAGTATTAATAAATAGGTTGTGACTGTGTTCACAGGGGTTTTCAGACTGGGGAAGAGACGAGGACCTGACTCCATGTTTCAGAAGGCTTGATTTATTATTTTATGATATATATTACATTAAAACTATACTAAAGGAATAGAAGAAAAGGTTCCATCAGAAGGCTAGCTAAGAATAGAATAGCAAAGAATGATAACAAAGGTTATCTTTGTCCAAGCCAGCTGACTGTGATTGGCCATTAATTACAAACAACCACATGAGACCAATCACAGATGCACCTGTTGCATTCCACAGCAGCAGATAACCATTGTTTACATTTTGTTCCTGAGGCCTCTCAGCTTCTCAGGAGGAAAAATCTTAAAGAATGGATTTTCCATAAAAGATGTCTGCGACAATAGATCACCTGTCCCATCAGGTTGGTGGGAGCAGGGTTCTGTGTCAGGGAAGGGTCTCACTGTGCTCGCTTTATGTGCTGCCTCCCCACCCTGCCACATCCCTGGGCTGGCATCTGCCCATCCCTCCATCCCCAGGGCCTGGGTGCAAGGACTTGACTGCCTGGCTGGGCAGAAAATGCTCCAAAAACCTCTGCTGTGTTTCAGGCTGGAAGCACACACCTCCCTTCCTTCACACGTGCAAAAACCGAAACTTTGGCCAAAAAGGGTTTTTATAAAATTTTTTTCATTAGGAAAAAACTCACTCTGAGTGTCTCAAGGCTCCTCTGAAGGGGAAGCCGAGTGCAACAGGGCTTTTATCAGCTCATTTTTCTTCCTTAGATTTTAGTCCAACCAGATTGCTCTTTGCTCCTGCAATGCTCCTTGCTGGCTGCGGGATAAATAAGGCACAAAGCGTTTAATTGATCAATAGGGACATAATGAAGTGGCCAGTTTGCCCTGACAGAGGCTGGGTCAGAGGGAACCACAGGCTTTGCACAGCCCTGTGTCCATGAGGGACACAGCTCCAGTGTCCACTGCAGCTGGAGGCACATCAAACATTTAGTGAGGTGCTCTCAGTCAGAGTAAGCTGATGTAGAAAATGGAAATGGTGTCTTGCATCTGAGCTGCCCCACAACACTGATGTAAAAACCCCAAATCCTTAAATTCCAGCAGTATCATGGCTGGAAGCATGAGAGGAAAACCAGGTTCTTGCTGTGAAAGGTGTGCATAAAGCCACTGACAAGTTTTCTTCAGCTGAAGGGAGGCGGGGACGTTTCCAAGTGTCAGATTTTCTGTCTTACTCCTTCTCTTACTGCATTTCCCACCTCTTTCTTCTGGAAAAATACCATGAAAGGAAGAAGATTTGTTCAATGTTCAGATTTGCATTGAAACTCCAAGAAGGGGTGACAGGCCAGGCTGCACCCAGCTGGGAGCTCGCCTGAGGGTGAAGGTGTTTCTCTGTGTGAAGATGAAAATGGCACTTCTTACATCGGTTTTGGCTCTGAATTGGACACAGTTTCCCATAAGGAGATAAAATATTTAAAAACAAGTGTATGAAAGAGAAAGTCAGCCTTTATTAAAATGACTTCATCATTTGAGAGTGATGCTTTCAAGTACTCTTGTAATTCATCCTTATAGATATAAAATTATCATCTGAAGGAAGATTGTTAATAAAACTGACACTTCCCCATCAGTCAACTTAATTCACAATATCACATTTTCCAAATCCAATTATGCCTGTCTGATGAGTGACGTTCGCTTCAGCGTTATTGTTCATGTGGAAAAGTGGATACAGAAGTCACGTGCAAGGAATCTGGGAACATTGGGACAGCTGTCTCTGGATAATTTCAACCACCCAAGTGTGAGATCTCCAGGACCTGGCTCTGCCCAGCAGTGACTGATGAGGGTTCTGAGCAGCCAGCACGTGTTTCTCAATGCTTTTTCAACACTGACTTGATAATTTTTCATGCGTGATCAAATGCTTTACCCAAGCCACTGGTTTCCCACCAGCTTCTTGTGGTAATGGAATTTTTAAGTTTTAAATTTGGATTTAAAATGAGGAACTTACATTCCTGCAAAGGCTTTTAGTTTTTCAAACCGGAAGAGCTAGCTCACAGAGTAACTCTGATCCTTCACTGGGGGACAGAAGGCACTTCTATGAAATTGTCACTCCATCAACTCCAGGAGCATCGAGACCACAGTAATTGACTGCAGCCTGAGCATCGACCCAGAAAGTTTCAATAACCACTGAAAAATAGGTTATAGATGTCTTCCAAGCCATGTTATGTGTGGAAAACCGCATCCACTGCAGAGCTCTGTCTGACAATTGTGATGGGATTCTGGGAATGACCCTGCCAGCAGTTTGGGGAGCATGAGCTTCACTGCTGTGCAACTTCTGCTCCCCATATTCACTGCAGATTGGGGGCAGCTCCACTGCTGGCTCAGACCTCTGGGTTGCTTCCTCTTTTTGGCCTCTCCCCATCAATGGGAGCCCATCCATCCTGTCCTCCTTGGGGACTCTGACACGAGCCTTCCCTTGGGAGGAGCGCGTTTGACTCGAGTCAGGCGGAGGCAGTGCCACAGCAGCGATCGCATGGCAACCATTGCCAGGGAGACCGAGCTCTGCTCTGCAGCTCTGTGAGCAACTTCAGCGAGGCCAGCATGGTCCCAAACCTCCCCAGTCTGTGCTCTGCGTGCCCCAAATCTCCCTGCTCTCTGTGCTCCCTGCGCCTTTCCCCCTCGCTGCAAAACCCAGGAGAAAGGAGCATCAGGCATCTGCAGAATCCCAGGATTGGCAGGAAAGGTGTAACCCGCCTTTCCCTGCCCTTCAGCTCTGAGAATAAACAATTGGCACAGCCGGGTACCACCTGCCATGGGAGAAGGGAGCACATTTGGGGTCACAGCTGCTCAGCTTGGGTTTTTCTCTCGGTGTTTTTCCAGTGATTGGAAAACGACAGGGAGCCTCAAACACCAGGAGACTGCTCTTGGAACTATCCTGGGACTGTATTTGATCAGTCTCACCCCCCTTGTGTGCTCACTCCACCTGCAGCATCCCAGCAGGGTGAGGGTGGCAGTCATGGTGCTGCTGGCACTGTTTGGGGACCGTGGGCAGCCACAGACACCACAGAGCCACAGCCTGCCCTTAGCACCCAGCCAAGCTGCCTCTGCTTAAGGCAGGGGATAAATCCCAAGTTCTTGCCTCAAGGACAGCATCAGAGAAAGCTGAGTTCCCAGGAATCATGGCTGTGTCTGCCCTGTGCAGGAGAAACCAGGGGTGGGCATTTCCCATCACAGACCCCATGGCCTTGCAGCACAGCGGCTCAGGGGCCTGGCACAGGACTCAATTTACTTGGAAAGGCTGTGGGGCCCCGAACACACGAAGCAGATGGATAGCTGGAAGAGCTGAGCTCGTTTGTCTTGCTGCCCTGCTAAAAATATCCTCGTGTGCTTCTCTGGAGGGTGGAAGAGTTCCCTTCCTGCACAGTGGTTCTGAAATAAAGCCCCTGCAGCTGGGTCTGGCCATGCAGTGCCCTACACCCAGGGTCCTGTGGGCAGCTCCAGCTCGTGCTACCCACTTCCTGAAGGAGCCAGGGAAAGCTGGTGATGCTGTGGTATGCACCAGCTCCATGCCTGGCATTCTGCAGTTGCCATGGAAACCAAAGATGTTGACGGTGCTGCCAGAACGGGGTGTGGGGGGGGGTCAGCATGGGGCCTGTCCCAGTGGAGGAATGTGATGGCCGGAGAGCACAGGGTTCCAGGAGGGACAGGCTGTCCTTGAGGCTGAGGGGGGCTGAAAGGCTTTTCCAGTGGGTGTTTTCTGGGCGTGTGTAAGGGGACAAAAAAATCCCGGGGTGTTTCCCAGCCCTCTGGCTACCAGTGCACCCAGGGTTTGGGATGAGAGCTGCCCTGAAGCCTGCCAAAGCACCTGTGGGCACCCATGAAACACCATCTTCCCTGGGATTTCAGCTGCCCTGATCTGAAACCACATTTTTCTCCTCTTTTTATCCCGCCTCAAGAAAATATCGGGATCGATTAATTTCAGCAGCACAGGCACCGAGATCCCCTCCGTGCGCTTTTCAGCGACAAGCCTTGGGGACCACTTACTCAGATTATTGAAAGAACTCGCTCTAGGCAAATATTAGGACCCAGACACCCAGCTGATTAGGAATGGGAGAGCTTAAAAAAAAAACAAATTTCCCTTTTCATCCAGATGCTGTGTTCAGGGCTTGAAGTGACAGCTCGCCTGCTGATGGGAAGGTTTGGTTCTGCTGATGTCAGAGGGGAGCAGGCACAGCAGCACACACTGTTTATGCTTGTGTGATGTTTAACTGACAGAATCAATCTTCGCTGCTCAGCACTTCCACGGTATGTATCACTTTCTTATTTTGTCCTTAGAGAAATCCCAGGCAGCATCAGCGAGCTGCCTTAAACCACCATTAGATTGAAATAAAAGGAAGAAGAACCCCAGTCCTTCACAGATTTACAAAGCTATAAGCAATGAACAAGTGATGCCCCATTTTCCAAAGCCTCTCGTGCCGGCTCCAAGTCAGAAACCAGCCACTGATAACTCATACAGCACGGATGTGACAAACAGGAGGGAAGCAGCCATCTATCACGGCAGCTCCCGAAGCCTTCCAATAAAACAAAGTGCCAAATGGAATTCTAAACCACCGCTGGTGCTTTCATGCCTCTGGGAAGCCACAGCATAAATAACAGGGCTGAAGGGCTCTGATCTGGGTGCGTGCAGACCGGGCTGTGCTGCTGCAGAGAGGAATGTGTGCTCAAGCCTTCAGGGATCCTCCACAGCAGAGCTCCGTCTGTTGCTGGAAGGATGCTCGAGTTTGAGGAGAGACCATTTCAGCTTTTCAGAAGAGCCTGAGTGCCACTGAATCACCACAATCTTGTTTTTTCTCCTCTCCTTTGGCTTTTATTCATATGTTAGTGTTCCCTTTGCTATTAAGGCTAAAGCAAGGATCGATGAGGCCCATATGCTCCCAGCTCTGTTGCAGGAGCCCAGGAATAATTCCGATCTTGAGCCTGTCTTCGGGCCATCTGTTCGCAGCATCACACACGACAACATGTCATTATGGCCAGGAATTTGCATAACCACTGTGGAGGAATTGTGTCCAACTCCATTCACACCAGCCACAATGGGCTTTCTCACACTGTAGAGGCTGGAAAAATGAGAAGCCAATGAGCATCACATCCACGTTTCCCAGGAGGGGCCCAGCCAAAGAGCAGGCTGAGGATCCAAGGCACCCTTTTGAGCTGCTTGGGCACCAGCAATGTCATCCTCCTCCACCTGCTCATCCCCTCATCCCACTTCCAGCTGTGATCTGACACACAGCAGCAAAGCTGTGCTGCAGGGCCGAGTGCCAGTGCCTCCAGCCTACCTGCACACCACCTTCTCCACAAGGTTAGCACATTAATTCTCCCAACTATGACATCAAAAGCTTCAATAAAAACTCACACTGGGGAAGGCTTGGAGCCACACAATGCTCGCCGCAGCCCTGGGCCCTCTCCTTCCATTTTGGCTGCAGAGGAAGTGATGCCAACAAGAGAGAGAGAGATGCAGACTCAGATCTCCTTGCCAGGCTGGGGAGCCTTCCTCTGTCAGCCCATTTTCAGCTTCTTATGCCGAACACCACTGCTGATATTTGGGCAACACGGTCACAGTGGTGTGTCAGGACATTCCCTGCTGCCAGAGCGGGCACGGGAAGAGGGAGCAGGCAGGCTTCAGCCCCAGCCCCACTCATCCTTGCCTTGGCAGGCAGGGAGCCGGGCTGGAAAGCCTCACCCGCTGCCTTCATCAGCGCCAGGAGCACAATAGCCCTTTAACGATAATTACAGGCTTGCGGCAGCTCTGCTGGTGCGCGGGGCTGGGGCTCTCTGGTAGCGAGAGGTGCTGTTTAAGTACTCGAAAGAATGGCACTTAGCAGATGTCTTGGGGTAAATGGTAGGTTAAGCAACACCGAGAGCACTGGTGGAACGAGAGCTAATTTACACTCACATGATTCAATTTGCATGGTTAATTCTATTTAAAGCAAACATCCAGCGCCCGCTGGAGCTCCGGAAGGACCATGGTTCTCATTTTGTTCTCATTTTGGTTCTCATTTCTTCCCTGCGATGCTTCTGAGAACAAAATGGTTGGATATTGGATCCAGACAACGTGGATGTGCCATGGAAGAAGTTTCCTGAAGGCGTTTCCCCTGAAGAGCATGGTGTCTCTCTGCTAATGTCACCATGCAGACACTGCCCACTGCAGAACGTGCTCTGCCACAACCTGATGAGATTCAGCAAGTGTCCTTCAGCCACATGAAATCCAACCTATTGCCCACATCAAACACGCTCTCAGGATATGGAACTACCCACCAGGATGGGCACAAAGCCCAGCAGCAGTGCCAAGGAGAAATGCCAGAGAAGCCCATAGGAGGAAGAAGTCTGGAGTATTTTAGCGATAATTTAATTACATGGGTCATGTTATATGTGGAATTGGAATATGTTTAATTTGTCCCTAATTAAGATTCTTGATAATTTGCTGTAGCACCATGGCTCTTTGCCGCTTGGATTCTACTGTCCCTGCCCATGGTCTTTTCCTTGAGGCTTTTCCCCTCCAGTCTGACACTGGAAGAATGGAAAACACTGATTCTGGTTGGTCCTTGGCAATCAATATTGCTCCTTAACCGAACAATAGCAGTTCTTCATCACAACACTTGGAGTTCAGCAGAGAACAGAAGGCCTGTAAACGCCCTGGATGAGCAGAAAAGCATAAATTACCTTGGAGATAATAAGCCAAACACAAACAGTATTTACGGCTGGTTAGAGCGGCGGTGCTGAGTGTGCAGGGGAGCGCACGGCGCTGGGAGCGGAAGGGGAAGGCGTTCGCGCGTTATTCCTTTTCAGCTTGAGAAATGTGAAAGAAAAACATCAAAAGAGGTTTCCCAGCACTGTCCTACAGTACATCCATATCAGCACAAGCCGTGGTTTTTCCCTTCCTTTCACGAGGCAGAGGAAAAGCTCTGCTGCACGCCGGCAGCCGAGCCCAGGCGCGATGGGGGAATCACAGGCGGCGAGCGCTCAAAAGCAACGATCAGAGGAAATATTTCACACACAAGCAACGGGGCTGAAATCTGTCCAACCGAGAACAAATTTGTAAGATTCCAAGCTGGCACCTGGGCTATTTGTGAGCAGCAGAAGGAACCAAAGGCAGCAGCTGAATTGCTTGCTGCAAAGCAGCTCGTGTGGCTTGAGTAGCTCCCCAGTATCACCAAGCCTCCTGCAAATTGCTAGGTAACTACACTGAACAGAGCCAAAAATAATCCCTCCCGTGACTTGCTCTGACAGTGTTTGGAAGAGTGAAATAACAGTGTTTGAGCACAGAACAGCACAATATCAGCTCTGCAGGGCAGCATCAAAGCGGGTCCATCCACGGCACATGAGGCGCATCCATGGCAGTGGAGGTGGCTGGGATGTCCAGGTCATGCCAGGGGTCTGGGCTCTTCCAGGGTGGGAAGACTTTATAAATAATGGCAAAACAAAGGCCAAAAAAAGGGGTTTTCCTGTTGCTCCCCAGGAGTAGAATCAAGTGATGCTGGGAACAACCTGCATCTTCTGACCACCAGTGACTCACGGGAAGTCCTTCCGAAATACTGTGTGCACCAGGGCTATAAATAATGCCCAGCCAGCTCTCAGGTACTGCTTGAAAAATGTCTTGTTATTGCCACGGAAGTTTAGAAAATTTCCTGATTAAATCAAAAAGGCGCCATAAATTGACAAAGTTAGAATTCTCTAGGATGAAAAAAGAAGCAATTTTGTCCCCTGTCAGCAGAATGGAAATGAACGGGCTGAATGAATTAGTGCACGATAAACTTTTTAAAAGCCAAGTTACAATTTAAAGCAGCAGGGAGAGCTGGGGAATGATTTAAGAGTTGTAAAAAAAAAGCCTAAGCACCACTCTATTGCTGTTCTATCCCAGCCTGCACAGCACCCAGAGCAGCTGTGACACCTTCTGGGACAACACATCGCTCGTTGGGTGACACGGCAATGCCTCTGGCTGATTCTGGCCACAAGGATGGTGACACCACTCAGGGGTGCCTGTGGGAGAACCAGTCCCACAGCCCCAAAATTTGCTTTGCTTCTGGAGAAGGTTTTAGCAGACCAAGCATCAGCATTGACATAGGAGAAGGCACCTGGAGGTGAGGAAGAGCACCCACCTTGCCTTGGCAAGGGGCTCCCTGTGAGGACAGCTGGGGACAGCGCTGCCTGGCCCCAGGAGGGGCCGAGCCCCCAGCACAGCCCCATGGTCTCACCGCAATTGCTTTGTGCAGCTGCCGAGCGCTTTATCAGCACCGTGAGATTTCCCTGGCGCCTCGCTGCTCGGCATAACGAGATTAGCCACGGCCCCCCGACAAGGGAGGAATAATAATTGCCTTTGTTTTGTTTTCTGTAAGCCACAATGACTCTGCTGATCCGAGAGATTAATTCTGCTCTGCCGTGATAAATGGGTCGATGGCCATGGCACCTGGGCCCCCCGCCTTGTCCTTCTCCCCCTGCCGAGGTGGGAATGCTGCGTGCTGGCAGGAGCGCTTCCCAGCACCCATCGTGGGCTGCTCTGGCAGCCAGGCTCCACAGGGATTAATCCAGCCTTGGGTAGGATGCTATTTTGGGGAGCTGGCAGAGTGCTGCATATTGCCTGTCTAGCGCCTGGTCCAGCCTGAGCCTCTCGTGGAGGCTGGGAAACTTCAAGGCTGAGGATGCTCAGGAGGAGCACTCCTGCTTCAGGGAGAGAGGGAATACAGCCCATGCACTTTTTCTGGAGAAAGGCACCGTGTCTTCTATGGCAACACTGCCCAAAGGGCTCAGCACCACCTCCACTGAAACAGGATGAGCTTTAAGATCCCTTCCAACGCAATCCTGTGAGTCCATGAAGAGCTGCCCAACGCTGTTCTGTTCCTCCTAGCTCAACCTCTGTCGCAGACATCTTTTATGAAAAATACTTTCCTTAGGATTTTTCCTCCTGAGAACCTGAGAGGCCTCAAGAACAAAATGTAAACAATGGTTATCTGCTGCTGTGGGATGCAACATGTGCATGTTTGATTGTAATTAATGGCCAATCACAGCCCAGCTCGCTCAGACAGAGGGCCAAGCCACAAACCTTTGTTATCATTCTTTCTTTTTCTATTCTTAGCTAGCCTTCTGATGAAACCTTTTCTTCTATTCTTTTAGTATAATTTTAATGTAATATATATCACAAAATGATAAATCAAGCCTTCTGAAACATGGAGTGAGATCCTCGTCTCTTCCCTCAACCAAGGACCCCTGTGAACACTGTCACAAGCCTCAGGCCTGCAAGTCTACAAAAAAGCAGGGCCCTGTTCCCTTGTGATGCCCTTCCAGGCTCTGGCAAAGCCCCACTGAGCTGCAGCCCCCAGCCCTCTCTGAGGAACCAGGGGCTGCTCCCCAGGCCACAGGTGGGGCGGGTGAGCGCCGCCTCCATCCGCGCCGCCAAACACAAGCTCTGGCATGAGTCAGTAATTGCAGAGCTCATTTTTAGACAGCTCTGCAAATGTGCCTATTAACATCCGCTCCCATCTCCTCCGAGTGATTTACCTGGTTCATTTTATTCAGTGAATTAAACACAAAAAAGAACGGTGGTCTACAGCGATGCCGTTATCGACCCGCTGGAAATGGGCAGCATCCATCACTCCCCCGCACAGCAGAGGTGTCTGCCCTCGGAGGAATGCAGGCAGGGCAGCGGCTGCAGAGGGGCTGCTCGGCTCCACGGGTGCCCATCTGCCTCCCCAGCAGCCCGGCGTCAGCCCCGAGTGGTTGTTTGAAGAATGAGATGTTTTATTGTCCAATTCTTGACATCTCTCGCAGCATGCCTGAGACATTAATGCTCGTCTAAATCATTGCTGAGTGTAATATTTTGCCACTGATACCACACATAATCTTCACGTTTGATATTCCCCTGTTATTTAATGGCACTTTGCAGAATTACAGCGATGCTAATGCTCGCCACCCTTACTGAAGGGAAAAATCAAATTAAAGATGAAGTATCATTGACTTTGTTGGGGGCTCTGAGGGAGTCAATTGAGATTTCCGAATGAAACCAAAAAGGTAAAGATGTTTTTGTTAGGTTTTTTAATCCTTTTCCTCATACATACTGTAGTTTGTTTCTGTGGGTTATATTATCCCTTGCTGGCTTTCCTGTGGTTCATTTGTTTCAGTAGAAGTGCAACGTGAACCAAGCACCACAGCTTTTTGCAGGCAAAATAGGGGAAATTTCCCAAACAGGTGAAGACATAGATGGCAAGGACAGTCCACAAGCACTATCCAGGCAATTTAGGATGGAAAAAATCCAAGCAAGCACCATGGGTCTTTTTCCTGAGACCCCAGTCTCTCCCCCCGTGGGTTTGTGCCTGCAGTATCAAGGGCACCTCTGCATTTTATCCCTTTAAATCAAGCCCACCTGTCCTGGACTTCCATAGGGGCAGGCTCTATGAAGCTGGAGACATGCTGTCATCCCTAAACCCTTCCTGCAAGTGGAAGCTGCTGCCACCATTTACAGAGCCTGAAAACCTCTCCTCCGTGCATCATTACTTTGTTGAGAGTGTTCTCAAGAAACTCGTAGCAAAATGCAACGAGAAAGAATAACTTCATTATCTGGCTTTGCACCCCTTGACAGGCAAACCTTCCTCTTATTACAGACAGAAAACACTTTTCTCCATGAATGGCCTGAGGCTCTACAAATTTGATTAAACATGGAACAACTGCTGAAGGATTCATGCTCATTGAGAGCTGTTGCATTTTCTTATTCAGCCAAGAGCCAGCCCCAAGCATGGGCTCCCCCAGCACCACCAGTGGGCATGGGGAGGGCAGAGCCTGCAGCTGAAACCATGCGCCAGAGCTCCAGTGAGGAAAAGCAGCTTCACCCAGAGCAACCAAGAGCCCACACTCCCCGCTGTAAGAGCCACACAGCCTTGGAAAACCACACAGCCCACCTCCATCCTCCCACCTGCGTCCATCCTTCCTGGCCTCTTGACACCACAGATGTCTTTCTTCTCACTCTGAGCACCTGGAGAGGAGGTGGAACTCTTCCTGGTGCCTCCCATTTTTCCTGCAGCAGAAAGGGTCACCCTGAATCTGGTGGTGTCACTGGTACCATCTCAAGTACCCAGCCTGTGGTTTCTTTATCCCGCTTTCGTCCCTTCCCACAGCACCCCACAGCAAGGCTGATCCCTCATTACATGGAGAGCAGATTTATCACTGCTGATTGCATTAACCTAATAACACCTGCACAAAGCAATCACAAAAGAGACTGGAAGGTTTTGTGTTTGTTTGGGTTTTTAAACAAAGACCCTGTCCGTGAAGTATTGATTAAATTAGAGGGTTAGATTAAGCAGTGATTGAATCGAGCGCCAGGGCTTGGAGAGAGTCTGTATGCAAAACGTTGTTGCTGAAGGCCTCGAGGGAGCACAGAGGATTTGGGAACCCAGTGTGGATGAGAGGAGCACAGGATGCTCTTCAGAGGAGAGCAGGACAGGCAGGAACAGCACAGTTGAGGCAGGGGACACATCCCTCACTCTCTGCTGCTGGTTTCCTCCTTATAGCTGCATCCATATCCATTCAGTCACCCCACCCTTGAGTTTCCAAGCTTCATCCCCCTAGGAAAACAGAACCCTGTAGGCTTTCCTTGATTGGTCCATTTGCATATTGGGGTTCAATTTTCCAATTACAGCTTCAGGTAGTGAAGGAACTTACCCCAAGTTTTCTCACCCAACTCCCTTTTGTTTCCATCTCTCAGGTCCTGAGGCAGTGAGGTGTCCTTGATTGCCAGGCCTGGAGAGGAATTTTTGTGTCTCCCCAAAATGAGGAAGCAGCAGCTCCCACTGTACATGTAGTTTAGAGTTCTAGACTAAAGAACTGCAGGATTACAAATATATGAAAAATGTAAAACCTAAAATCCTAAGGCATCAATACATCTACAAGGGTTCATCCACAGCAATGCTGTCTTATTTGACCACATTCCTGAGTGTCCTTAAGTATCACCAGCCCAAGAACCCAAGTTCACAATTTTTCAGTGATTTTTAGTGGAAATAACCCTCATTGTATGTCCAGTGGTGGCTCCGGCCCTGCGGGATTGGGGATCCCAGATCTCAGGGATGCAACTTGATTTTATCTTCTGTTATCCAAGTACCTCAAGCATCCAGACTGAGAAATTCTCTAGGAATTTATAATTTCTGATAAAGCGACACATCAAGGGAGGTTTTGAGCTTTATTATCAAATTAATATTGACACTTCAGTGCTTTACAGGAGGCTGCAAAGGCAGCAGCGCAGGCTCTCCTGCACTTCCCAGCTTGCCCAAGGCTCACACGCAGCTCTCCTGTGATAACACTCCTGGAAGGGGAGGATTTAGAAAATCCCTCGGGCTAACCAGCAGCTTTGCCATTAATCCCAAGAGAGCCAGGAAAACATGTAATGTAACATTAGCACTTGTAATTCTGCAAAAAAAACAAGCGCTGACCTGACCTTGGCTGGAAGGACAGGGTATCTCCTGCCTGCAGCACTGCCTGGGAAAGTGCAGCTCCAGCCCTGGCTGCCTTCTGCTCCTCCAGCCGGAGATCCTGGTGCTCCTGCCACCCCCAGCACCCAGCCAGGCCAGGCAGGACAGGGAGGCAGAGCCCCAGTCTGCCCATGGAGCTGCTTTACACCTGGGATTGCATCCCTGCATGCTCCAGGCAGATCTGCCCACCTGTGATGGTGCTCACAGGGGTTCTTGGGTGAGGGAAGAGACGAGGATCTGACTCCATGTTTCAGAACACTTGATTTATTATTTTATGATATATATTACATTAAAACTATACTAAATGAATAGAAGAAAGGATTTCATCAGAAGGCTAGCTAAGAATAGAATAGGAAAGAATGATAACAAAGGTTTGTGGCTCGGACTCTCTGTTGGCCAATCTGTGATTGGCCATTAATTAGAAACATCCAACAAGGGCCAATCCCAGATGCACCTGTTGCATTCCACAGCAGCAGATAACCCTTGTTTGCATTTTGTTCCTGAGGCCTCTCAGCTTCTCAGGAGGAAAAATCCTAAGGAAAGGATTTTTTCATAAAAGATGTCTGTAATTAATGGCCAATCACAGTCAGTGGGCTCCCGCTCTCTGTCTGAGCCACAAATCTTTGTTATCGTTCTTTCTTTTTCTATTCTTAGCTAGCCTTCTGGTGAAATCCTTTCTTCTATTCTTTTAGTATCGTTTTAATGTAATATATATCATAAAATAATAAATCAAGTGTTCTGAAACATGGAGTCAGATCCTCATCTCTTCCCTCATCCTCAGGCCCCCGTGAGCACCATCACACTAAAGGACAGGAGCAGCGAGTGAGCTCAGGGCTGGTCAAATCCTGGCGCTGCTTTTGGAGTGTAAATGTTTCTGACAGGCAGCCGGTGGTGCCAGCCAAGGCTGGAGCGCCCGGGATTCCCCTTCCAACAAATTAAAGTCAGCAATAGGCCAGAGGCTGACACGGCACAGCCTGGGGCCAGCGCTGCCCTGCAGGCAACGGGGGTGGCTGAGCCCTGTCTGTGCCACGCTCCCAGTGCAGGGAACTGCGAGCCCACGGTGCTGCAGGTGTGCCCGCCCCCTGCCCAGGTGTGCCCTGCCCAGGTGAGCCGTGCCCATCCCCTGCCCTGCATGGGCACGAGGCACAGCGCTCCAACCCAGAGCTGATCTGTGCCTTGCTCTTCCCTCCTGTGCACAGCTGGATGCCTTCCAGAAAGCCACAAGAAGGAACAGAGAGGGATTCTCCAAAGCCAGATGTTCCTCGCAGACCCTGTCCCTGGTGCTGAGGTCCAGGAGTGCTGGTGGCACCGTTCCTGCAGCACCACTGAGTCTAACAAAGGTCTGGGGAGCACACAGAGCTCCTGTGCCACCTCAGCCATTGAAGCCCACATCTGTCGTTTGGAAGCTGCTTTTCTTGCCAGTGCAGTAACTGATAAGTTGCCTGGAGCAAAGAATCTGCTCCCTGTGCTGGTGGGGATGGCAGGTGAAATATTCCGAGATGAGGAGCCAAGAGCTTTCTTCAGAAATGGTCCTCTTGGGCCGGGCTGGAGACAGCTGGTGACATGGAAAAACCTGTGTTACATCCCTCTTTCTGTGGCTCATTAAAGGGCCTCTTCCAGCCTGGCACTGACACCAGCACTGCATTCCCATTTTAACACAGATGCCAGTTCGTAATCTTGCTGCCTGGCCTGGAACCACGCTCCTCTTCTTTGTGATTTGAAAGGAGAATAATGTTTTATACCAACTTCCCATTTTTGTTTCAAGGGTATTAAGAAATGAAACATTAATGGAATGTGGAAAATGAGCTGAGTGTTCAGCTACTATTCACCAAATTGTTCCTGTTCATCCCTGGGAAAGGAGGGGAAAATAGGAGCAGGAATAAAACTGTGCCTAGAAACATCCCATTTCTCCAATGCATGCATGGCTGACAGCCACTAAGCACAAATGAATAAATATTTTATGTGCTTTAATTTCCTCATCTACGAGCTGATGTTCTGAGCCTTTCTTTGCTTTATTTTGCTACTTCATAAATGTTAAAAACGTTTATCCTCTTATTCTTTCCAACAAAAGTAAGACTTTTTCCAGTCTCTACTCCTGTTCCAGTTGCTTTCATCTCTTTATTAGCATAGTAAAATAGCACATCACCTGCAGGTTTCTCCCTCCAGTAATTTCTCCTTTCTATTTTTTCCCCACCTTCCTTCCTCTGGCCGCCTTATCATCACCTGCTCTCCCATCTCTATTATTCAGGAACCACGGTGTTTGCAGGTTGTTTTTTTCTTTTTTTTGTCCCAGCTGCTCATTGAACCCTACAGTCTATTGAGATGTGGCTTGGATTTCTCTTGTGTTTATTTAATTTCCCTTTTTATTATTATTATCTCCTCTTCCTTACTCTGCCACCCCACATCGCTCTCCTCCCTGTTCCCCAGTTCCCTGCCAGGGATGCTGGGATGTCTCAGGGCTGCCACATCCTTCTTCCCTTGGTATTTTCCATCTTGTCTCAAAACCTCCTCAGTTTCTGGAAAATTCTCACTTCCACATTCCTTAAGAGCCCAAATCTGCTGCCCTCACCAGTGTCTGATTGGGGTCTGGACCAAATCCTGCTCTCCTGGAAGGCAGCTGCCATCCACAGCATCCCACCCATCCTTCTGGGAAGACTTTGAGCTGCCCCAGAAGCCTCAAAGAGCTGGCAGGCAGCTCTGTGATGATGCAGTGATGAAGCAAAAAAACCTCCCTGCAATTAAAAGCTTAATCCCTCTGAGATGAAGCAGCCACAGGAAAGGGGGCAGGCAGGTGAGGATGGATGTCACTGCACAGGAAAGCGATAATGGAGAACAGAGAAAGGTGAGCAAGAACAAAGATTAATCACAGGCAGAGTTCAATGGGAAGGTTTAAGGTGAGGTAAGATAAGTGGAAGTGTCTCCTGAAATGGATAATTGTCAGGAATTTGGAGAATTACCAATGCTGGCTGTGTGCTGGAGAGCCAGGGCTGCATTAGCCTTTCCTGGTGATTTGCTGAATTTATTCTTCTGTGATTCCTAACAAAATTCAAAGCTCATCAGCACCCGGTGGGTTATTTCCATTTATCTGCTTTAGAAGTGGTTTTAAAAAAACTCAGATACTTTTAATTAGCTTTA